>NC_044037.1:94628443-94932661 GCF_901765095.1 Microcaecilia unicolor
ATTCTAAAATACCACATCAAGGGTCAGGCCAAGGACACGGTGAAATATATGGCCAGAGAGGGAGAACAAATGGTCGAAGACGTCTGTGAACTACTTACCCAGGTGTACGGAGACAAAGTCCCGTTGGGATTACGGGTGAAGGAGTTCTACGACAGGCGACAAGGAGACAGAGAGACTATCCGGGCATATGCATATCAACTTCAAGAGAAGCTGGAGATGATCAGAGCTCGGGATAGTTCTCGAGTGAGCTGTCCAGAGAATGTGTTGAAAGAGCAATTTCTACTAGGCCTTAAAGATGTGACGCTGAGAAGAGAGATGACCAGAAGATGGGAAGAGAATCCGGAAATGCGGTTTACAGACTTCATGCAAGCTGCCATCCGTTGGTCTGAGGAAGAGTGGATACCTGAGCCGGGGGTTTCCAGAGTAAGGATGCTTCAAAGAGGACAAAGCGAAACATCAGAGTGTCCCGCCTCCACAGAAATGGAAGGGTTGGTGACCACATTATCCGAGATTACTAAACTGCTGGGGCAGATGGGAAGGAAGCAGGACGAGATATTGGACTGGCAGAGAAGAGAGGCAGTAAGTCGTCCTGATGATATGAGAGAAAGGACGGCATTATACAGAGGTGTTAATCGAAGAACACCTCTACGTGATGATAGAGGGTTACTGATCTGCTACTGTTGCCAGGAACCTGGACACATAGCCAGATTTTGTCAAAGTGAAAAGAGAATGACTGCTGAAACATCAAGGATGGAGAATACCAAGAGAGATAGTGAAATACAACCCAGCACAAGCGGCACACAAATGGAAAAGAAGGGAAAAGCCTTAAGCAATACAGGGATAATAGATGGGGAGGGACATCAGTCTACAGTGAGGGTGCAGACAATACAAAAGGGAGATGCCAGAGAAAGTGTGGAAGCCTTCAGAGAAAAAGTCATTGGAAAAAGTCCCGTGTTGACTGTGTCCTTTGGAGAAGTTCCAATTAAATGTATTGTGGATACAGGATCTGATATAACGACCATTGTGGCGAGTCAGTATTACAAACATTTCAATAATACTGAACAATTACAGGACGCCAGCTGGATCACGCTAACAGCCGCTAACGGAACTGATCTGCCCGTGTTAGGCTGTATAGAGACTGATGTGAAGTGCCTGGCTCAGACTGTTCCTTCCTGCTGTGTATTCATTGTCCGGGACAATTTGCAAACAAATAAGGAAAAAATATTTTTGGCCAAAGTTATGGGGGACACTAATAATTGGATTAGTAACTGCAGAACATGTTCATTTGCAAGGGAGCTAGTACCAAAAGAAAGGGCTCCATTGCAACCGCTCCTTGTTACAAAGCCACAAGAGGTGGTAGCTATAGATTACACCATGTTGGAGAAGGATAGTAAAGGATACGAAAATGTGCTGGTAATTACGGACATGTTCACGCGATTCACCACAGCCATAGCTACAAGAAATCAGACTGCGTGTACCACAGACAGAGCACTAATTGAGCGTTGGATCACGGTATATGGCTGTCCAAAAAGGATTCATTTGGATCAAGGAAGAAATTTCGAATCCTTAGTCATTAAGGAGTTGTGTCAATGCTATCATATCACAAAGTCTAGAACCACTCCGTACCACCCACAGGGGAATAGTCGGTGCGAGAGGTTTAATCGTACGATGCACCACTTGCTGAGAATGATGGGGGCGGAGAAGAAGAAAAGATGGTCTGAATATCTGACGGAGATGTGTCAAGTTTACAATAGCACATTACATGGACGGTTATACACCAGCACATCTATTCATGGGACAAGAGACGTTGTTACCCTAAAAAGAGTGGAGCATGGAGGGAGAAGAAAATCAGCAAAAGTTATCTACTGATGAATGGTTAAACGAGCATGACCAAAAACTGTCTGAAATAAGAAATTTGGCCAAGGAAGCATCTGCGAGAAGTGGGGTTGAAAATTAAGAAGACTTATGACTTACACGCCTGCGGACAAGTTCTGGAACCTGGTGTGTGGGTCTTAATAAGGAAACAAGGGTTTGCCGGGCACCATAAACTGGAGAACTTCTGGGAGGAGGAACCCTATCAAGTGATAGAAAGGTTGGGTTCTGGGAATAACATATATAAACTCTGTTCCAAAAAGGGCATACAGAAAATATTACATAGAAACCAATTGAAACAAATCGATTGGAATATGTCTGATGTGAATGTGACAGAGACGGAAAACATCATGAAAGAAACAGAGTCTAAAAAGCTCACAGAAAATGAACAATTGTCTACTGAACCCAATACATCTTGGCTCATTATTACCAGGGGAAATAATTCTCAGAGAAATGAGCAAGATGTAGAAAGAGAAAGTGTTGAAATATATGTACCTGAAGTGCGTATGTCAGAAAGAATAACAAAAGGAAAAATACCTAGTTATTTAAAAGAGCATTTCATCATGCAGTAATGGATGTAAAAGAATTGAAGTAACTTGAGAGTTTGAGTTTATGGGGGAATGTTTTGTTACTGAAATGAGATGATTTGAAGTGGGTAAAATGAAAAAAAAATGTTTATTGCATATATTTTTTTTTTACTAGGCAAGGGCGAATGTAACCCATAGGGGTTAAATAAGTTTGTACCTGGGCCCTCTCCGAGGGGGGAGGGTTTTGCTGTGGTGTGCAGGCTCTGGGTGGCGGTCCGGGCGTCGGTAGCTTCAGACGTCTTCAGCCGCGCTTCTTGCAGCGGCGCGTTTTTTTTTATAGGGATCGGAAGGAGAGTGTGAACGGCGGGGCAGCGTGAGGAAGCTGCGGTCTGACCGGCGTTGAGGCTGCAAGGGCAGCGGAGCAGTAGCGGGGTTAGTTGGGTGAGGGGAGAGGAGAAGATCGGGGATTTTCTGGGCCATCGGGAGGAGCTGGGACTGTCTTCGGGGCAGTTGGGGGCGGAGCGAAGGCAATGGCCTCTGATTGGCCCTGCGTTGGCGTCTGACATCGGCGTCATGACGTCAGACGCCCGTTTCCAATGCAGGCCCAGGAATCCCCATTCTTAAAGGGACCCGGCTCTTTTAAATGCAGAGCCGGGCCTGAAGATAACGAAGGAACAGAGCAGGACCGGGGATGGTGGGGAGAGTGCTCCAGTGCACTCCCCCAATGTTTTTATTTTATTTTTGAAGCGGTTCGCAGTAGTGTGAGTGCTGCACGTGCCGGGAAGTTTAAGGAGTCGGGTGCAGAAGGGGACACGAGCCAGCTGGCTAGCTCGTGCACGGAGCTGGCAAGAAGCTCGTGCCACAAAGAATAAGGGAGGTTTTCAGGCTTCAGGGATGAAAAGGTATGGTTATTTATTTACATTTAAGAAGCTGGTTACTTGTATATGTCTAAAATTAGTTTAGATTAATTTAAGAATGCTGTGTTTGTGTGCTGGGGAGATAAGTGTTAAGCTCGTGCTAGCAGCGTGAGCTGGTGAGTGGGTTCTACGCTTGGCAGTTAGGCAGTTGGGAGGTAAGGAAAGAGCAGAGCAGACGTATGTTAGCTGTCTGACTCCAGCTTTAGAGAAAATCTGTTGAAAAAACAGATTTGAGAGGGTTGGAAGGGTGACTAAAGAATGTGAAGTGAGTGCCTGATTGAAATTACTAAAATCAAAAAGCCTGACGCGGAATAAGGGCTTTAGGGAGAGACTGAGCTGTTTGACAATTTGGGAAAACAAAACATGTACTGTTAATAAATCCTGTCAGTATAGTAGTGTCCCTCATGAGCTGACTGATTAGGATTTTGGTTTGATAAAGTGCCTATTTCATTTATTTAACTCAAGGGCTGATTGAACTTGAGTACTAATGTTTTATTAAGTTTGATTGAGGCGTTTAAGGTGAGCGGTTTTATTGGAATTGTGGAACACAATCCTTTGAGGGAAAATTATTTGCACATTGTTTAAAGGTGACAGTGTGAATAAAAAGAGACTGGGAGCAGCATTACTATTAAGGGAGTTCAAGCTTCCAGTTACTAGAGGTAGAACTTCACATTCACCTGGTGTCTTAAGTTAACTGTGGGAGGAACAGAATAGGGAAACCTAATTATACGTTTTTTTAAGGGGACAGCTAGTCAGGGAAGCGCTTAAAGTTTGGTGGAAAGAGTTATTGTTTACCAGTTAGGGTTTAGGGTTTTCTATTATTGATTTCTTTAAAAGCTTAGGGTAGTAGGTACAGTTCCAGTTTCCGCTCCCTGGCCAGGGATCAACGCTACAGCATTAAATGGTACCCACCGTTGCAGAAAGAAAAAAGAAGAAAAACTGGCACAAAAAGATTCAACAAAAGTATCCTTTTGAATCCCACCAAAGAAAAAGGGGAATAAAGGTTGTGACAGTACTGTGAAGTGCATACTTACCTTGGATCCGTCCGGAGAAGAACCTGCGGAGAAAAATAAACAAAGAATCAATTCTTGTCATTGAACCATCATTAACCTTTAATTGCATGCATGTTTGATTTATGAGATAGGAAATTTACAGTGTACTTATCTGATATTGACAAGGTACTCTAGTCAGGGGAAGAAATCTGGGGAAGGGAATAAAGAAACAAATGTTAGAAATTGTTGTTGCTAAAATTTGTGAATGTTTTTTAAGTAAGTAGGAAATTTACCCATTAGAAAAACTTACACATGGTAGGTGTTACAATGTTTATGTATATAGAGTCATTGGTGCATTTTTATTACTTGAGCTGAAGTTTTAAATAAAAAAACCTCTAAAAATCATTTCCATCTCGCTCAAATGTTTTTGTATTCCTCGCCCTGTTTCTGAGAAATTTTCTGGGTGCCCGGCCCGACTACACTAGAAAGGCATTCAGATTTACTTGTTTGGAGGTTTAATTCTCAGGAGGGGGCGGGGCTTACACCTACCTGTCTGAAATCTTTTCTCCAGGTCCCTCTTCTAGAATCTGAAATCTTTTCTCCAGTTCCCTCTTCTAGAATCACTTGTGTCATCCAGGGGCATAGCCAGACAACAGATTTTAGGTGGGCCTAGACAAGAAGTGGGTGGGCACCAAGTGTTCTCCCCCCCCCCCCCCCCCCCCCAAAAAAAAAAAAATCTCAGCTGGCAGGAAAAAGCTTCTTTCCACCTTGGCAGTCTGCAGCAGGCATACACTGAAAACGTAGCATGTGCAGGTGCCGGTATCACGGAGAATAGCGTTTTTGTTACCATCAGGGGGAAATCTTCAGTGACAGTTATCGAATGTATAGCACTCTCGAAGGTTTTTTATGGCCAATGATGAACAGAGTATCATATAAAGATCTGTTTCAGCTCTATTAGATTGCATTAATCCAGGAGCTCTGTGAGGCCATTTTTTCCTTCGGTGTAAGCATCTATGTAATTTAATACATTTTCAACACGTGGAAACTATTGTTTAGTTATATCTAATGATTGTGTATTGTTCCACACCCAGATTCAATCTTATTTAGTGAATAAAACAAGCTAAACATTAAAATGTTAACATAAGAGCTCATATAAATATATATGCCTGAAAAGCAAATATGAATCTAATATAAGCAAACTAATCTGTAAAGCAAAGGGATACACGCCATGAAACTAGATGAAACCTCCTGAATAAAAAACAAATTGATTGCATCTATCTGCTGACTGGAAGTCGTTTCATCATTCCCTACTTGTCTCTCAGCTTCTGGATTCACCATAGGGGTTTGTTTCCTGTTGTTGCTTTTGAAGTGAATCTTAACCACATTCTTCAAGCTTTCAAATTGCTCCTTATTCTACCCACTCCAGTGGGTGTGTCACTCATTTCCAGTTCAGATACACATCCATCTCCAAGACTCTTTCCCCTTTCCCTATTCTCTGTCCCCCTCCTCCCTTCTTAGTCCCCATCACTAAGATCTTTTTCCCTCTAAAAGGGTACAAATAGACTGGGCACATAAGAAGTCACAGAAAATGACTTTTTTTCCCCTAACAGAACAAAATTAATAAAACATGCACATTTATAGAAATGTGCCGAGAAATGCTATAGCTTATTAAAATTCTGCTGCAGAATACTGGAGATTGTACCCCTACCTCACACTTGCTCAAAAATATATAATTTTCTGGTATTGCTGACCTTGTGGAAAATTTCTTTGTACGGTTATTATGCATTTGATGACTTTATCTTTGCCTATCTCTTAAATTAGATCGTTGAGGAAACTTTCAAACTGTTTGTCTTTGTGTATTCATTGGTTTCTAGGTGAAAGTATTGGGTTTACTACTAGAGCACTAATTTCGGAAATAGCTCCCCTCAGAAACCTATTCACAGAGGGCTAAATGAAGAAATGGTCTTTTATGAAACTGACCATCCTGAATACAGATGAAAGTATTCACATGTAGAGATAAAGTAGACAATAATCAGACAAAGGGTAGTAATTAAACAAACTTTATTGGGTTTTTAGAGGTAAGTAAATCAAGACAAAAAGAGGATAAAACAAATCAAATCAAGTCAAGGCATCAAGGTGCATATTTCTACACTACAAGCCTATGCTATAAATGCAGAGCTGCCAAGTTACCCATTCTAGGAGGGAGAATTTTAGGCTGGTCATAAATTTTGCCAACCTCATCCTGGTGCATTATGGGATCTGTAGCACTGATTTCAATGGGCAGAATCATGGACTACAAATACTACACTGTTGTGGAATGAAAGTTTAAAAATAGGACCGGCAAAAAAGTCTTCCTCCTGAAATGGGTAACTTGGCAGCATCTTTATAAAATATGTAATAAGCAACCTTTTTGACATCTCATATAGGCACTCTCCTATGAAATTACCACCCATACTGTTTAATCACTGTTGAAATGTGTGCATCATTTTAATAATTCTGGAAGAAAATATTTCTTCTGGTTGTTTTCCATAAAGTTTCTTTCAGTTCCTTATTTCTCAAACTATAAATTAAGGGGTTGAGCAGTGGTATTACAGTTATATAGACTACAGTAAGCAGTTTGTTAAGTTCCATGGAATAAGCAGACTTGGGTCTCATATACACACCAAAAGAGGTCCCATAAAATAATAGAACGACAGTGAGGTGAGAGGAACAGGTAGAAAAGGCCTTTTGTCTACCCTTAGCAGAGTGCATTTTTAATATGGCAGAAATAATGTACACATATGATATAATTGTTAATATAAGTGGGGTAAAACCTAAAAGTGAACCTTCAATATAAGTTAAAGTTTCAATGACATATGTCCTTGAACATGACAGACTCATCAATGCTGTCGCATCACAGAAGAGATTGTTAATTTTATTGGAGCTACAGAAAAATGACTGTGATATTAAAGTAACATAAGAGACTGGAATTAGAAATGCTATTGTCCATGAAACAATGGCTAGAATAATGCTGACTTTCTTGTTCATGATAATGGTATAATACAAGGGTTTGCAGATTGCAACATAGCGATCATAAGCCATGGCGGTGAGAAGGTAGAACTCAACATCTGCGCAGACCAGGAACAGATACATCTGGATCATACACTGCTTGAAAGATATGGTCTTATTCTGTGCTATGAGCACTGCTAACAATTTAGGCACTGTGACAGTCACATAACAGATTTCGAGGAAGGACAAGTTGCAGAGGAAAAAGAACATGGGGCTATGCAGATGGGAATCGGAGCAAACTGTGAATATAATAAGAAGGTTTCCTGTCAAGCACATCAGATAAATAATCAAAAACAGAAGAAAAAGAAGGGGCTGCATTTCAGGAAACTCATAGAATCCAAGAATGATGAATTCTGTAACCTTGGTATGATTCATCTTTTCTATTTCTCCAATTCTGATAGCTGTTGGAATAAGAAAGGCAAAACATAAAATTAAAACAAATATATCTAAAGGCTTGACATTAGAGCAGGACATGTATGTAGGATGTCCAAAACGTTGCCTAGTTTAAGTCTATTTGATAAAGGCGATATAGAAACATATGTGCCTTTATTAATTAGGCTTCCGTATCCCGTCTCAATAGTGCACAAATGCCAATACAGAAATTTATACCTACTCCAAAGAATGTGTAAATGTGAGTGTGCTCTCTGAGGTAATTCTATAAAGCAGGCACTAACAATTACATTCAGATTATGCATGCAAATGATAAGAATAAAGACATATATGCACATATATGTACATATTATTATTATTATTAATATTTGTTGCTTTTGTATCCCACATTTTCCCACCTATTTGCAGGCTGAATGTGGCCTACATATTACCGTTAGCAGCGTATAAGTGATTAAACCCCGAAATGTTGCCTAACGGGATCTTTTACTAAAGATTAGCTTGAGTTATCTGCAGCAGGGCCTACAGGAATAAAATGGGCCCTGCTGCAGATAACTCAAGCTAATATTTCGTAAAAAGACCCCCTAGGTGATTCTGTAAATATATGATTACCTTTCATTCTAGTACAAAAAACAGAAGAAACCAGTCTTCGCAAAAAAAAAAAAAAAGCAAAACAGCGAAGATGACTAACAAAAACAAAAATTAAAAAATTAAAAACAAGAAAATATCAAATTTGTATTTAGCATACAAATACATAAAAAAGTGAAAAGGACGACACTTGTTCATAAAAAATTAAAACACTTTATTAGCCAAAGGATAGCAGGGAGAAAGGGACTCGACACAGCTGTGTTTCGACCATACAGGCCTGCATCAGGAGTCTATTCAAATCAAAACATACAAATAACATCAAATAAATAAAAGCATATAAATATAAAGAGACATTCCAAATATATAAAACAACTTGTCTTGTAATAATTGAATGTTTTATATATTTGGAATGTCTCTTTATATTTATATGCTTTTATTTATTTGATGTTATTTGTATGTTTTGATTTGAATAGACTCCTGACGTAGGCCTGTATGGCCGAAACACAGCTGTGTCGAGTACCTTTCTCCCTGCTATCCTTTGGCTAATAAAGTGTTTTAATTTTTTATGAACAAGTGTCGTTCTCACTTTTTTATGTATTTGTATTTTTAAATACAAATTTGATATTTTCTTGTTTTCAATTTTTTTATTTTTGGTTTTGCTAGTCATCTTCGCTGTTTTGCTGTTACCTTTCATTCTATCCACCTGATATTTAAAAATATATAACTGGCCAGAAATGACTGCTGACTGGTTAAATAATGTTTCGGCACCTAACCACAGATATTCAGAGTGAGATAACCAGTTATCTCCGCTGAATATTCGCGGTCAGTGCTGAAAAGTTAACCAGGTATATTGCTTGATAACCAGCAATATTCAGCACTGACCTATCTTTCCCCTCCTATTAACTGAACTAACCAGTGCTGAATATTCACTTAGCCCAGTGGTTCCCAAGCCTGATCCTGGAGGCACCCTATCTAGTGTTTTCAGGATATCCACAATGAATATTTGTGAGATAGATTTGCATGCTATAGAGGCAGTGCATACAAATGTCTCTCATGAATATTCATTGTGGTTATCCTCAAAACCTGACTGGCTGAGGTGCCTCCAGGAATGCCCTCCCGCGGGAGGTGGTGGAGATGAAAACGGTAACGGAATTCAAACATACGTGGGATAAACATAAAGGAATCCTGTGCAGAAGGAAGGGATCCTCAGGAGCTTAGCCTAGAATGGGTGGCAGAGCTGGTGGTTGGGAGGTGGGGCTAGTGCTGGGCAGACTTATACGGTCTGTGCCGGGGCTGGTGGTTGTGAGGCGGGACTAGTGCTGGGCAGACTTATACAGTCTGTGCCGGGGCTGGTGGTTGGGCGGCGGGGATAGTGCTGGACAGACTTACACGGTCTGTGCAAGAGCCGGTCGTGGGAGGCAGGGATAGTGCTGGGCAGACTTATACGGTCTGTGCCAGAGCTGGTGATTGGGAGGCAGGGTTGGTGGTTGGGAGGCGGGGATAGGGCTGGCCAGACTTATATGGTCTGTGCACTGAAGAGGACAGTACAAATAAAAAAGTAGCACATATGAATTTATCTTCTTGGGCAGACTGGATGGACCATGCAGGTCTTTTTCTGCCATCATCTACTATGTTTACTATGTTTACTACACATCCTTGAATACTTCGGTATCGGAGGCAACATTCTTAATTGGTTTAAAGGATTCCTAACCACACGATCATATCAAGTGACATCAAATTCGATGACATCAGCCACATGGATACCTGAATGTGGAGTTCCACAGGGATCGCCCCTCTCACCGACTATATTCAACCTAATGATGACACCCTTGGCCAAACTACTATCAAACCAAAACCTCAACCCATACATTTACGCTGATGATGTAATGATCTACATCCCATTCAAACAAGACATAAAAGAAATTTCCAATGAGATCAACCAAAGTCTACATATCATGCACTCCTGGGCAGATGCCTTTCAATTAAAACTCAACGCAGAAAAAACCCAATGCCTAATACTCACCTCTCAACACAACACGAGCAAATTCACCACCATCAATACACCAAAACTAAATCTACCAATTTTGGAAACCCTGAAAATTCTTGGTGTTACCATTGATCGGCACCTAACACTTGAGAATCACGCGAAAAACACAACCATATAACATAGTAACATAGTAGATGACGGCAGAAAAAAGACCTGCATGGTCCATCCAGTCTGCCCAACAAGATAAACTCACATGTGCCATTATTTGTGTATACCTTACCTTGGTTTGTACCTGTCTTTTTCAGGGCACAGACTGTATAAGTCTGCTCAGCACTATCCCCACCTCCCAACCACCAGCCCTGCCTCCCACCACCGGCTAAGCTTCTGGGGATCCCTTCCTTCTGAGCAGGATTCCTTTATGTTTTACTCAATCATCCCATCTGGGTGATCTTATGGACTTTTGCATTAAATTTTCAGAAGGGAGCAAGAGACGTCCAATAGGGAAGCTTTGTCACTCTCTTCAAAGAAAGATATTTTTGCTCCACAGCAGCAGTTCTCAACTCAGTCCTCAGGACACACCTAGCCAGTCAGGTTTTCAGGAAACCCACAATAAATATGCATGAGATGGATTTGCATACAATGAGGGTAAAGAGAATGCACATTTCTTATGCAAATTCATTGTGGATATCCTGAAAACATGACTGGCCGAGTGTCCTGAGAACTGGGTCGAGAACCCCAAGGAAATACGTGTCTGCACAGATTCTCAGAAGTGCTTCACCATCAGGTGTGTCCATTACAAAGGAAGAAAAGAACTCGGTTCTCCGCCTTCCTTCAAGTCATTTGGAAAGATGTCTCAATACATTTATGACCTCTGCTTGGAGAATTTATTGTACTGTACAAACATCCTGAAGATGCTCTTTCCATTTCCACCCTGGGCAGAAATCCCCAAAATTGCTCACACCAAAAAGATGTTCCATTCAACGTGGAAATTAAAAAGAGTAAGACCATTCTTCCCAAGGACCGTCTTCCATAATCCAGTACAATCATTAATACTCAGTCATCTAGACTACTACAACTCACTCTACACTGGCTGCAAGGAGCAAATACTCAAAAAACTCCAAACAGCTCAAAACACTGAGGCCAGACTCATATTTGGAAAATCAAAATACAAAAGTGCAAACCCCCTACGAGAGAAGCTACACTGGCTCCCACTCAAAGAACGCATCACGTTCAAAATATCTACCCTAGTACATAAAATCATCCATGGCGATACCCCAGCCTACATGTCAGACCTGATAGACCTACCACCCAGGAATGCTAAAAAATCACCTCGCACATTCCTTAATCTTCATTTCCCCAACTGTAAAGGTCTAAAATACAAATTAATGCATGCATCAACCTTTTCTTATATGAGCACACAATTCTGGAACGCACTGCCCCGCAACCTAAAAACGACCTATGAATTGACCAACTTCCGTAAACTACTAAAGACCCATCTCTTCGACAAGATATACCACAAAGATCAAACCATGTGAAACTCCCATATATATCCAGTAATGTTAATAATGCCTTCTATTATATTACTATCATGTATTCCATTACCATACAATCCAACATCATTCTGTAACACTAAATGTCTAATCTCTTCTCATTTCCATTATCCATGATGTATTGTAAGCACATTGCGCCTGCAAAGAGGTGGGGAAATGTGGGATACAAATGCAATAAATAAATTGTATATAGGTCAGACAAAGATAGACATTCAATTTTGTATGTGGATCAATAATCCATGTGCAAAGTAATTAACTAAATTGGTGATAACAATCAATAATTGGTGTTAACAAGCTCTTAATTGGCAGTCATTGGAAATTAAGCATGAATCTACCCTACACCCTATTCTATAACATGCACATCTAATTTTCATACAGGCCTTTTTACTAAGCAGTGGTAAAAAGTGGCCTGTAGAAGTGTTGGTATGTGCTTTTGGTGCACACTGGGCAATTTTGTTTAACATGACTGGAGAAAAAGGGCATTTTTTAATGGGCCAGGAAATGGGTATGCATTAAAATTAAAACTATCATGTGCCTATTTATGGCCTGAGCCCTTACCACCACCCAGTGACCTAGCAGGAAGGGTTCATGCGCTACCTGTGCAGTAACCCTGCAGCATGCACCAACATGGCCATGCTGCTGATTACCGCCAGGAATGCCCCTTGCGGTAGAAAATAGAAAATGATTTGTTACCACAGGAATGAGTGTGCGCCAACTTCAAAATTACTACCAGGTAGGCACGCTATGGAAGGAGGTTAAATGACCTCTTTTGAAGGCCACTGCCTCCTAATATTTCCTATATGCACATAAGATGTTCCATCATACATGTCATGAGGCCTTCAGATTATTTTCCCAGTTTAAAACAACAATATGAATGGCTAAAATAAGCATTATAACAAACACTTTCGCATATTTTAGATTAACTGAAATGCCTGGAGATGAAGAACATAGCACAATATACTAATTTTATAAGGTAGCTGGTTTGTAATGGAGAAGATTATTGAGATTTAATTCCAGATTTGGGAACAGTAGGAATTTAAGTTGATGCAATGAAAGATAGTATGGAACAGACTCCTAGATTCCTTTTGACATGACCTGCACTGATCTGATAGTATTTGTGGCAATTTTGCCAATTTAGCTGGAGTCCAGAATGCTTTGTGTATAATAAAGTATGAGGATTGAATAAAGGGATGTATAGTTATAGTCCTAAATAAGTCTCAGTCCGTAGAGGATAAAGAAGTGTTTAATTCCTTTTCCCAGTCTAAGGTTATGCTTGAGCACAACTAGGTCCTTGTGTATTTGAAGGGATTTGCAGACCTTGGAAACAGATTTAGGATGTAGTAATAGATTTTGGCAAAATATTAAAAAGTTGGAGCAGGTGGATATATTTTGAAAGGACATTGACATTGAATTAGCTGAGAGATTTGTTGCCATTAATTCTGTTTGGGGGTCTCTTACAAAGGCAGGCAAAAAATAAGCATGCACTAAATATTAGAGACACCCATATATTCATTCCTAAGGACATTTCTAGCATTTAGCACATGCTAATCAATAGTGCGTGCTAAAAACACTAGCGCACCTTTGTAAAAGGACCCCTTGGTTAGGTTGGAGGCCAAAGCGTTGACATATTTCCTGAAAAGAAACTGGATTACCATTTGAAATCAATTGAGGACAAGACCAAATATTAGCAGAACAGCATATTTTTCTTATCTTAGAGGAAAGTTTACATTGAAATGAGGAATTATCAACACTATCTGACCATTTATAATTTAAGAAAGTCATTACCTTGTTGATAGTGCATGAGGTGAGTTTCAGAATACATAAATCATTGGAATAGTGATATTTGTTTATAGATGGGAGGAGGTTCAATGGGACATGATGAATTGCAAACTTTCAAACATTACCTATCTAGGAACATTAGAATCAAGATCAGATTAATACCAATATTTAACCTTAGACATTTGGAATGCCGAATGCTAATTTTTAAAATCGGGAGGGATTAAGTCCCTCAAATCTATGGGGTAATTTTAGTTTTTCCAACACTATACGGGGAGTAGAGGAACACTATATAAATTTAGGAATTAGCACATCAAGGGGTCCTTTTACAAAGGTGCATTAGGCTCTATACACGTGTAGTGCATGCCAACATGAGGTGAGCTAGGAGAAATGTTGCACATGGAGTGAAGGAAAGACAGAGGAAGTAGATGCACATGCAGGGGAGGGAAGAGGAGAAATGCTGGACATGGATGGAGGGGAGGGAAGACAGGAAGGAGATGCACTTGGATGGAGGAGATAGAGGAGAAATGCTGGACATGGATGGAGGGGAGAGAAGAGAGAGGAAGTGAGATGGACATGAATGGAGGGACAGAGAGAGAGGAGAAATGCTGGACATGGATGGAGAGGATAGAGGAAAATGCTGGACATGGATGGAGGAGAGGGAAGAGAGAGGAAGGAGATGCATATGGGTGGAGAGGAGGGAAGAAAGAGGAAGGAGATGCATACTAACGGAGATGAGGGAAAGGGAAAAGAAGAGAAAAACTACACATGGATGAAGAAAATAGATGCTGGATGGAAAGGGGGAGAGAGGGAGCAGAGACTGGATGGAAAGGGGGAGAGTTAAACTCGAGGATAAAAGAAGAGACTAGGATCAACACAATTAGAAACAGTAAACGGCCAGACAACAAAGATTTTTAGTTTAGGATAAAGTAGTGTGGTAGCTGTCTTAATACATACAGAAAATGGAAATAAGGTGATATCTTTATTGGACTAATTTTAATACATTTTTGACTAATGTTTGGAGACCAAACCCTCCTTTCTTAAGTCAGAACAGAATACCATAACAGCAGTATACTGTCCTGACCGCAGAAAGAGGGTTTGGCCTCTGAAAGCTAATTGAAAAATATATTTAGTCCAATAAAAAGATATCATATTGTATTTGTTAACCTATAGTAAAGTGATTGAAATATATCAGTTTTTGAAATTTGCATCTCTTTATATTTGCACAGTACAGGGGGACTGAGGGGTGGGACTGTTCAGGGAAGAAGTCCTGGTGCAGGTTGCAGGCAGCCCATGAGTGGTGCTGCCACTGACCAGGGGAAGACTGCAGCAGACAGGATTATAAGGTACTGAGGGGGGAGGGGAGGGGGGAACGCACTGTGTGTAAAAAAAAAACTTTCATCACCCCCAATCATTTTGAAAAGTTGACTCCTATGCTCCTGAGGATGCCCCATTGTCTCCTGGGATGTCTGTTTGATCAGTCTACTAAGATTGCTGGCTCCTCCTACATCCCAATGGCTTCATTTTGTGTGTTTTTCAAAAGGGCAAATTTTTTTGGAAAATGGACTAAAAAGATAAACACACAGAATATAAAAACATCAAGCAAGTGGCCACTTTAAAAAAAAAAAAAAGCTAGATGTTTTGCTGTTTTGAAAATGGCTATATTTACTATTTGGAGCAAAATGTCCAAAGTCAGACTGAGACATCATATGAAAATTCCCCTCTTTGTGTCATTTTAAAATAGGCACCCAGAATTTTCTTTTTGTTACATTTGTACCCTGAACTTTCCCACTCATGGCAGGCTCAATGTGGCTTACATATTATATACAGGTACTTATTTGTACCTGGGGCAATTGAGGGTTAAGTGACTTGCCCAGTGTCACAAAGAGCTGCCTGTGCCTGAAGTGGGAATTGAACTCAGTTCCTCAGGAACAGAGTCCACCACCCTAACCACTAGGCCACATCCCCAAAGGTATACAAATGCTCATGTAAAAATTTGCACTCACTCCAAGACAGGTGAAAATATGTGCATATGTTGTATGTATGTACTTTACAAAGTATTTGTGTATATCACAGCTCTGCTCTACTCCACCCAAACTGTAGTTTCATGAATATCTACCCATATATAGAGTGAAAGTAGGTGCTGTGTTTCTGTGCACCTATTCTTATGCATATGTACAGCAATGCAATTTAATGAGCCATCTTTTATGTATACAACATGCTTTCCACACAGAAAATGCTTTGTGAAATTATTCCTCTTTTTCTGTTTCAGATGATTATGCAGTTTAGACTGAACAGGACAAAAACTATATTTTCAGCTAATAAAGGGTGTCCTTTACTAAGATTCTGTAGATTTCCTGTGGGTGTCTAGGCATTTACCACCAGCTGATTTCTACCACAAGCTAAGTACAGCTTAGTAAAAGACTTCCAAATCTGCATGGGGTAAAAGGTCATAGCTGTATATTGGTTTATATGTATTTCTCACAAAAAAATATAAAAATAGAAAGGAATACTCACTTTTTCTAGTTATTTTTGTGGCAAAGATTCTCTTCTTGATAACAAAGACTTGGATGAGGCAGACGCATTTAAGAAGCTTCCTGCACCTATGAGATAAAACCCCAAAGGAATTTCGAGGCTTCAGATGTGTAACATGAAAAAAAGTATAACAAGTTGAAAAGAACATGATAGTTGCCATCTTCGAGTTCACATTCGAGCTGCCCAATGGACTTGCACTGCTTCTGAAGAGTTTTAATATTATCTTCCACTAAAGATTGTTTGGGTTCCAAAGATTTTACTCTGTTTTTAAAGACAACCAGCCCATTTTCGATCGAGGTAAGATCCTCCTTAATCTCCCCAATGTCTTCTTTAGTTTCAGACATGAGTTCTTTAAGGGGCCCTTTTACAAAGACAATCTGAAAAATGGCTCGCGGTAGTGTAGACACGTGTTTTGGGCGCATTCAGAATCATTTTTCAGCACGCCTGTAAAAATGCCTTTTGTAAAACGTTTTGCTGAAAATGGACGTGCGGCAAAATGAAAATTGTCACTCATCCATTTTGGGTCTGAGACCTTACCGCCAGCCATTGACCTAGCAGTAAAGTCTTATATGGTAACCAGGCGGTAACGACTGACAGACGTCAAATGCCACTTGGTGCAAGTCCAATACGCGCGTCCAAAAATAAAAATAATTTTTCAGACATGTGTATTGGACGCGCGCCAAAAATGAAATTACTGCAAGAGCCACACGGTAGCCAGGGTAACTTCTTTTTGGTGTATGTTGGGCACGCGTAGAAGCTTATGCGGCTTAGTAAAAGGGCCCCTAACAGTTGTAGTTTTTCCTGTAGCCACTATTAGAGGAGACAAAGTACAACCAAAATTATGGGGGAAAAACAGTGGATTGAAGTAGATATTCTCTTATATAAAAAGGGAACAGCAGGGGTTCAGTTTCAGTTCTGCTGTTTCACATGGTGCTCAACAGCGCCCCAGGAACAAATATAAATTTAAAAGAACTTGAAAAAAAAAAAAGAAGTTTTGCATATGTGCATTGTATCGTATTTCACTGTTTAATGTTTTCCTTCACTTTCAAGCAGTTTATTATTGCTTGATTGTTATTGACTATGAATTGATTTTGTTTCTTGATGTCTAATAAAGACTTCTTTAAGTTTCAAAGAACTGCAGAACTCCACATAAAAGGGGAGAAATCTCAGACCTTTGTTTTTTTTTTAATCTGTTTTGATTAAAGAACGAAGTATATAACAGACTGTGAGTGCTTAATTCTTATACCCAGCAGACACAATAACAACCAGGACTGTGGAGTTGGTGTCAGAATTGTGAATCAAACTGAGTCGGAAGCAATTTTGGATAGAGTCATAAGAACTTAAGAACATAAGAAAATAAGAACATAAGCATTGCCATACTGGGACAGACCAAAGGTCCATCAAGCCCAGCATCCTGTTTCCAACAGTAGCCAATGAGTTACAAGTACCTGGCAAGGTCCCAAAACAGTAAAATAAGAAATAAGCAGTGGATTTTTCCCAAGTCCATCTTAATAATGGCTTATGGACTTTTCTTTTAGGAAGCTATTCAAATCTTTTATAAACCCGCAAAGCTAACTGCTTTTACCACATTCTCTAGCAACAAATTCCAGAGTTTAATTACTCATTGAGTGAAGAGATATTTTTTCTGATTTATTTTAAATGTACTACTTTGTAGTTTCATTGCGTGCCCCCTAGTCCTAGTATTTTTGGAAAGAGTAAACAAGCAATTTACTTCTACCCATTCCACCCCACTCATTATTTTATAGAACTCTAATCATATCTCCCCTCAGCCATCTTTTTTCCAAGCTGAAGAGCCCTAGCCACTTTACCCTTTCCTCATAGGGAAGTCATCCCATCCTCTTTATTATTTTTGTCACCCTTTTCCGTACCTTTTCTAATTCCACTATATACCAGAATTGCACATAGTATTCGAGGTGCGGTCGCACCATGGAGCGATACAATGGTATTATAACATCCTCATTTTTGTTTTCCATTCCTTTCCTAATAATACCTAACATTCAATTTGCTTTCTTAGCTTCTGCCACACACTGAGCAGAAGCTTTCAACTTATCATCATCAATGATGACACCTAGATCTCCTAATGTGGAATCCTACATCACATAGATATAGTTTGGGTTCCTCTTTTCCACATGCATCACCCTGCACCTGCCCACAACAAATGTCATCCGCCAGCTGGATGTCCAGTCCCCCAGTCCTTTATGGTCCCCCCTCAATTCTCCACAATCACCCTGTGACTCAACAACTCTGAATAACGTTGTGTCATCAGCAAGCATAATTATCTAACTAGTTACTCCTATCTCTAGATCATTTATAAATATGTTAAAAAGCAGTGTAGGAGTCAGTAAAAATGTGATGACTCTGACTCCAGCTTCAAAATAAAAATTATATTATATAGTAAATTTATTATTTTATACTTATACATTTTTTGTCATGGATCTAAAGTACTGGTAAATATAAGTTATATTTTGCCAGCACTTTAGATCCAAGACAAAAAATGTAAAGCCTCTCAGTTTACTTTTTCCAGAACCATTAACCAATAGGAATTCACCAACCTGATGTGACATGCTCTCTGGTTGATCGCTGTATTTAAGACCTCAGTCAGTCATTAGCTTCTTCAGCTTGAAACTGAAAGGAAGGGAAGGAAACATATTTAGAATTTTGCTTGAAAATTTGAGGGCATTCATAAAGGAATCTGACTGTGATTCCTTTTCTGAGGACAAAATCTTCAAAGATTTATTAAAATATTAAGGACCCTGTTTACTAAGCTGTGCTGTAGGTGAACTAGCATTTTTAGTGTGTGCTAAAAATTAACACATGCTAATGGTAGACACACCTTAGTAAACAGGGCCCTTATTGCATAACAGTGTATTGCATATTTTCATTTGACAGCATTTATTTTTTGTTCAGGTTCTTTGTTGAAACTTCAAATAATATATATTTGTGGTCTATGGACCTTATTTGCAAAGCATATGGACTTCTCAAAATGCCCAAATGGATATCCATGTGCTTAAAATGTTCAAATTCTGATTTTGCAAAGGCAGTAAAAGGACACCCAACACTGCAGCATGTCCAAATAGCAAGGGTGTGTGTTATGGATGTGTTTTGGGTGGGACTATGGAGGTCCCTAAATAAAGATGTACAAAAGCGATATCTGAGGGCCCTGCATTTGGGGGTGGGTGAGGGGGGCATTGCCCCCCCCCAAACGCAGGGCCGGCGCGGCACAATGCAACTCTCCGACGGTCCCTCCTTTCCACCCTCAGTTCCCCGATGGACAGCCCTCCTCTCTGTTCCTTCCTTCCCCCCCCCCTGCGCGTTTAACCCTTTTACTTTCAGGCGCAGCGATGGCAGTAAAGACTACACAGCAGGCTTGCCACCAGCTTCTCCCTTCGCTCACACAGTGTCCCGCCCTCGTGGAAACAGGAAATACATCATCACAGAAGGCGGGACACTGTGTGAGCAAAGGGAGAACCTGGAGTCGAGCCTGCTGTGTTGTCCTCTTCACTGCCATCGCTGTGCCTGAAGGTAAAATGGTTAAACGCTGGGGGGGAGCAGCATGGGCGTAGTTTGACTATTTCATTTGGGGGGGCAAAGGAAGGGGTGGGGCATATTAACATTCATTTGTTTGTGTATATATATATATCTAATATAATAAAACGCACCGTGAACGTTCTGAAGACAACGTTCTGAAGTCACTCAAACACTCCCTGTAGGGTTCGTGGATTCATGGTGTGAAGCCACAAGCCAGCCAGCCGTCTCTGCCCCGTCCTCGCGTCAAACGTCATGACGTCGAGGGCAAACGTCATGACGTCGAGGGCGGAAAAAAAAACAAACAAAGCGCAGCGTCAGGGAAGGAGGCGGCGCTCCCGACGTCTCTAGCCTTCCCTTCGCTGTGTTCCGCCTTCTTCTGACGTCAAGGATGACGTCAGAAGAAGGCGGAACACAGCGAAGGGAAGGCTAGAGACGTCGGGAGCGCCGCCTCCTTCCCTGACGCTGCGCTGCCAGAACCGCCACCGAGGTAAATTTAAAAAGAAAAAAAAGAAAGGGATGTTGGGGGGAGAGAAGAAGGTGGGCAGTAAAGTTGAACAATGGGAGCGGGAGGGCAGGGGAGAAACGACAGCATGGATGTGAAGGGGGGGCATGGATGTGAAAGGGGGGGAGAAGAGGGCGGGCCAGGCTGGGACATGGGAGAGAGAGGAGCATGGATGCGAGGGGGGGTCATGGAAGGGAGAGAGGGGAATTGCTGGAAAAGGATGAATGGAGGGAGCAGGGGACAGAGGAGCATGGATGGGCATGGATTGGGAGGGCAGGGCTCAGGGAGAGAGGGGAATTGCTGGAAAGGGATGAATGGAGGGGGCAGGGGACAGAGGAGCATGGATGGGCATGGATTGGGAGGGCAGGGCTCAGGGAGAGAGGGGAATTGCTGGATAGGGATGAATTGAGGGGACAGATGGGCATGGATGGATATGGATTGCAGGACAGGGCTCAGGGAGAGAGGGGAATTGCTGGATAGGGATGAATGGAGGGGGCAGGTGACAGAGGAGCATGGATGGGCATGGATTGGGAGGGCAGGGCTCAGGGAGAGAGGGGAATTGCTGGATAGGGATGAATGGAGGGGACAGATGTGCATGGATGGATATGGATTGCAGGGCAGGGCTCAGGGAGAGAGGGGAATTGCTGGATAGGGATGAATGGAGGGGGCAGGTGACAGAGGAGCATGGATGGGCATGGATTGGGAGGGCAGGGCTCAGGGAGAGAGGGGAATTGCTGGAAAAGGATGAATGGAGGGGGCAGGGGACAGATGGGCATGGATTGGGAGGGCAAGGCTCACACTCTCTCATATACAATGTCTTTCTGACTCTCACTCTCACACACTCTGTCTCACACTGTATCACATTCACTCTCTATGTGCCACACAGTCACTCACACACTCGCTTGGTCTCATACACTCACTCTCACAGAGAATCTGTGTCTCACACACACTCTCTCTCTCTCGCACACACACACACACTCTCTCTCACACTGTGTCTCACATACACACTTGCACACACTCTCATTCTCACACACACACTCTCTCACAAACACACTCACACCCAGACTCACTCTCTCTCTCACACACACACACTCACACTTTCACTCTGACTCTCACACAGTCACTCTCACATACACTCTCCCAAACATACACACTCCGAGGAAAACCTTGCTAGCGCCCGTTTCATTTGTGTCAGAAACGGGCCTTTTTTACTAGTATATATATATACACACACAAATGAATATGCTAATATGGAGAAAGGAAGAAAGGGAGAAAGAGCTGGCTTTTTTGGGAATAACCAAAATGAATATGTATGATCTCATACATATTCATTATGGTTATTCCCAAAAAAGCCAGCTCTTTCTACCTTCCTTCCTCCTTACCCAGCACTCCCTCTTCCTCTCCAGTAGTATTTCCCCACCCCCTTTCCCATACCATGCCAGTGTAAACCTTAGAAATGCAAAAGCTCTATAAGTAGATCCCTAAAGAGGTAGTGTGCCATGATTTAGGATCTAAAACCCTTTCTGATGTTTTGGTGCCACCTCAGTAAGGCCAACACACAATCTCAACTCTGCAAAACACTATACACAAACTTGTGCAAAAACACACTCATAACCTTACCAAACCATAACAGCACTAATTCCAAGGACAGGACGAGCTACAGCCTTATGCATGGAAAGGCAGCACTGTAATTACACTGGTCTCTAAAACACCAGTACACTACCTAGTGAAAAAACACCAAAACAAAAAGGGCTGCAAGTACTACACACTAGCAGAATACTGCACCTTGATCACACATGAAAAACACATGACACAACAGATATGACACAAGGAACTGGAAATAAAAAAAATATGAAGGCAAAATACTGAACTGGAAAGTTACTTCAAGAAGTCAGACTCAGCATGCAGCAATACAAGAAAAATTTTAACTTACATGAAAAATATCACAGATGCACATTTCTAAAAGCTGACATATTTCAATTAATAAATTCTGTGATAAGTACATTAACATTTAACATAACCATGTATAACCAACAAACATAGTATGTTATTACCATGAGTTGTGGAACCGGGGTGGTCAGCAACATCTCACCGACTCCCAAATTAATGATAATATATAATCTTAAGATTATTGTATAGAAACACTTATGGGTACGATGTTACAGCATAATTCAAAAGAAATAAACCCTCTTATATTACACTTGAACATTTAAAGAAGCAAATTTTATGGATTATTATAACATGCAATTATATATTGGGTGCTCTATGTGGGCAGTTACACCTTTAGTTAATTATAATTACAACTTGTCGTTACACTTTCTATGGACATCTTATCATCTTGTCCTAGGTATTTTCTGAGGGACTCTTATCAACTAGACCTGAACATGGTTTATGGATAATTAAGTTAGGCTTAATGGATGTCTATAAACCATCCAAGCAGTTTTTAGTCATTAATATTAATTGGAATATACAGCAGATGCATTAGGATTTTCATTGCTTACCACTTCAGTATGAATGTGGATGAGTAGAAGAACCATATGTATATCAATGAACAGGAAGAAGGGGAAGCTTCTGGCGCTGCTATTACAATTACCTGCTAGAAATAAATTGTGTTAATAGGCATTAATTATCATAATTTTCTCTCTTTCTTTTGATTGTACACAGTATAACCAGAGTGACAATCCTGAAACTGCAGACTCCTAAGCAAACTCAAATATATCTGTTGTCCACTTTCATTGGCAGTTGCAGCACAGAGAACATTGACTGCAAAAATGGAGGTGGCATAGGTTCATTTCCTTTATTACTACGCAGTCCACAACGCCGATATCAGCAATTGTCCCCCTAATCAATTTCATCATAGGGTAAACTTACTTCCCACATCATTGTAGAGAGCCAAATCTCTTAGATAACTGATTGTGATATGTCGCTCGCTTTCCATTGATGAACACTCTGCCTCTGTCATCTTGGGGTCATTAAACCTTGTTAGAAGAAACTGGTAATGCTAGATCATCTGATGACTATTTGTGTGTTATATGTGTTAATTGCTGCTATGGTTTGTGCAATCATAGTTGTGACATTACATACGTTAGTACTTCTGGTTACATTACAGGCAGTCTTCAGCTACTGCCGTGCTTCCTGTGCCTGCTGTTATACTAGCTGATGTTAGATTTACAAGTGCTGCATCTGAGAGGCAAAAAGGTTATAGTTTTTCCTCAGACCATCTCACTTCCATAAGCTGGGATGAAGCATAGTTTTAAGTTCCACTACTTCCATATTATTTGAAGAAATACGAGGTCTGTTTAACATGTACGTCGGAATCATCTAGTATGGATATGATGAACGTCGAGGTGGTCGTAATGGGTGCTCAGCCCGTGATGGGCGCCCAACTCATGACGGGCGGCCATCTTATGATGGGCATCCATCCTTTAATGGCCGCCCAATAAAGATCCAGCATTTTTATTAAATTATAAAGAGCAAAGATGGAATTTTCAACTTCATGCGTTGCACCCTCAAGGGTTGAATTCTGAAGTAGACTGGTGGTCTCTGATCTAATTGGTGGTTACAAGGATTACGTGGCCCTATTAAAATCTGTAGGTTGTAATCAGCTGTGGCTTATTTAAAGAGCTGAGGCTAATAGAGACGCCACAGCCATTTTTTCTATATGCTGAAGCAAGTATAGAGATGGTAAAATTGCAGTGTGTTATTTTATCACGAGGATTTCTATGTGTCTACGGAGATACCTATAATTTTTTGTTATGATGTTCTTCTTCCCAGCAAACCGCTTCCCTGAAGAAGATTTTGGAAACCTGGCCACGTTGGCAGAGGTTTGAGCTGGGAGAAAAATTGCTGCTTAAAGCCGCTTAAAGCTAAGTGATATTATAACAAGTATTTAGAATACTACAGTTTGAAATTAACATGAAGATACTGATTTAAGAAGAAAATTATTTAAGGAAAATTATATGAAAACGTTGAAAAAAATTGGAAAAAGAAGATCTTGATACAGGAAGGTATACAGGTGGATCAATGACGATATGAACAGCACCATTACTATATTGGAACAGTGTACCTAGATGGTGTATGTTGTTAAAAATTCTGAGGATCCCCATTCACTAAATAATGTTGATTTATAAATGAAGACTGTGGGCACACTGTGGGAATATTTATTATCCATGAAAGTAAAGTGTGGAAGGATAATATAAAAATGGATTTAAACATATCGAAAATAACCTTCCACATGAACTAAAAGTAAATAAAAAAAATATTTCTACCTTTGCTGTCTGGTCATTTAATTTTTCTAATCGTGTTGGTCCCGGTCTCTGATTTCTGCTTTCCTTTGTCTTCTCTTGTCTCTCTTGTCATTGTTCTCTCTCCTGGCTTCCTCACTTCCTCCATTACACCCATCTCCAAAACTGATCTTTTCCTTTCAAATTGTCTCAATTTATTCTTCTGCTTCTGTACAAATTCATTCAGCATCTCCCTCTCATTCATTCAACATTTTCTTTTCTCTCTTCCCCTTCCTTCCATCCAGAAATTCCCTTCCCTCTCTCCCATTTAACATCTATCCTCACTCGCCACCTCTTCCACCCAGTATCTAACTGGGTCTCTGCCAATCTTCGATCTAACATCTTGTCTCTCCCTGTTCCTTCCATCCAGCATCTTCCCTCTTCCATCCTGCATCTTATTCTCTTTCCTCCTTCTATCCAGTATCTCTCCCTCTTCCCTTCCATCCCAATCTCTATTCTATTCTATACTATTCCCTTTATTTATAGCCTGCTAATATCCTATAGGAGTATAAGCGGGTTACAAATTTTTCATATATAAAATTTAGATTCAAACATGTAATGACTACTCAAATAGTTCTGTTTTTAAAGTCTTCCTAAATAATGTATAATCCATTATTACGCAATGGTGTAAAGAAAGTGAATTCCACAATTTAGTTGATAAATGGCCAAATTTAGAATCAAAATAATGTTTAAATCGAATCCTATTTACTTCTAGGAACACTAAATCTAATGCATAGCATTTTTAGATTGTGATAAATTTGGATAAGATCAGTATGATCTAATGGACACCTACCATAAAAAACTTTATGAGCCAAGCAAATCAACTTAAAATCTATTCTGGCAGTTATGGGCAACCAATGCAACTCCCTAAACAATGGTGTCAAATTACTTTTTTTTTAACTAAAGATTAATCGTGCTTCACATTTCTGCAACATTTGGAGTCTCTTCAGATAGATCTGATTCATCATTACATACCGGGAGTTACAATAATCCAACTGCAGCAGAATCACTGCCTGTACCAACATTCTATATTGAGTTGGGAAAAAAGAAGAGTGTACTACTCTTAATTGCCCAAGTTTATAAAATAGTATTTAACTTCAATTGTTTACTTGTTTTTTTTAAGGTTAATTGTGTGTGTCCAAGGTGAATCCCAACACGCTAGACGATTTCTCAAATTTAAATTTCTCCCCGTACTAAGAACCAAATTTTGTGGAATTTTAGCCAAAGTATTAACAAAGTATAATAACTTAGTTTTAGATGTATTCACTTCAATAGCTTTAATGTTGCCCATTTCTCTGTCCTAAAAATGTAATCAAAGGTAGCAGTTTCTTTGTTCAAAATTTCACTGGAAAGAGGTATCAGTATGAAAATATCATCTGCATAAGAGAGTGAATAAAATGATGTAGAACTTAAGACATTACCCAAAGAACTCATAAAAATATCGAACAACAGGAGCAAGATAGGGGAACCCTGGGGCACTCCAGACTCCATTCTCCAAGAGCTTAAAAAAATCCCATTTTTTCTAACTCTATATTGTCTGTTTCCAAGGAAGTTATCAAACCATTCTACAACTACACTGGTGAAACCCAGATTTCTCAGCAACAATAAATGTTCAACTGTATTGAATGTGCCTAAGATGTCAAATTGTAATAACACTGAAGGAATGTCTTGACTAAGGAAATTTTTAACCTTGGTCACCAATGAAACAATTAATGTTTCTGTACTGCACTCCTTTCTGAAACAATGTTGGAATTCATGAAAGCACTAATGTGCTTCTAAGTAAGACTGTAATTGCTTCCCAGCTAAAGATTCCATTAATTTGACCAGCCAGGGTATGCTGACAACTGGTCGACAAATTACAGCTTCAGTCAAATCAGGATTGGGGTTAGAATGATACTACCAAATTCCCTTGGAAACTTTCCTTCCTTATATAAAACATTCACTAATTCTGTTATCCACAATAAAATTTGAGGAGGAGCTGTTTCTAACAAAAAGGAAGAGCATTGGTCTAACATACAACACTTTTTACCCAACTTGTTCAAAATAAGTCTTAGTTCTTTTAATGTAATTTTTGAAAATTTTGACCAAACCAGGTCTGCTTTAAGCTCAGTTTCTTGACTATTAGATATTTCAGTTAACTCTACAACATTATATGATCCTGATTGTAACAACATAGATCTTATCAACTTTTGTTCTAAAATAGCTGGCTAGTTCTTCCGCTGATGGTTGCTGATCTTCTGAAATTTGTTTTTAAACATGAAGAATTGGTAAGTGATCTAAACATTTTGAATAGTTTTCTATTATCAATTTGTTCAGTTCCTATTTGTTTTTGGAAATAGGTCTCTCTTCCCCATTCACACCTAGTGTTTCTTCTCTCCCCTCTCCTATCTACCCATGTCATCTTCTATTCCTCTCCCCCTCTTCCCCCCCCCCCCTAAACCCCAGACTGAATGGGTGGGAGGTGATTAGTGGGAGGCAGCTAGGTGAGTTGACTAGGGATTATTGGTTTCAAATATTGAGAGGCTAATGGAGAAAGTCATCATGGGCCTAAGTGCAAGGTTACCACAGAACGGACGCCCATGTAACCTGATTAGCAATGCAGAGAGGAGTTGAGCACAGATGTTAACGTTCGAGAAAGACATATCCACTTAAATTGCTTTGAATATCAGCCAGCATATGGCCTATATAAGCTGTTCATCCAAACCAACAGTCTAGTTTCTGCAATACTTTTTCTCTCAGAGGCTCTCAGTGCTTCTCCTATGTATCTTAAATTCTGAAACTATTCTTGCACAACCACCTCCACTGGGAGCCTGTTCCATGTATCTACTACTTTTTCTGTAAATAAATATTTAGTTAGACTACTTCTCAGTCTTTTCCAACCCCTTTCAACCCATCCTATGAACTCTTATTTCAGAGCCTCCTTTCCACCTGATCTGATTTCCCCTTCCCCTGACTTAAAGGAATTCTTTGGTGTCTAGAAACTTCCTCCCTTCTACCTCCTTCCTTCCACCTCTGACAGAAGCATGTTTAAATGTCTCTATCATATTTCCCCTTTCCCATCTGTCCTCCAGAGTACACATGTTTAGATTTTTAAGTCTGTTCTCATATACTTAATGATGAAAATTTTAACCATTTTGTTAGCTGCCCTCTGGACCAACTCTATGCTGTTTATATACTTTTGAAGGTGCAGTCTCCAGAACTGCACACAGTCATCCAAATGTGATCTCACTAAATACTTTTACAAAGATAATATCACTTCCTTTTTCATTCTGGCTGTTCCTCTCCTAATGCACACAAGCATCTTTCTGTCTTTTACTGTTGCCTTATCTATCTGTATGGCCAGATTATGATCAACAGATCTGATCACCCCAGCTCCTACTTTTGTTTTATGCATAGAACGTCATCTTTAATACTGCACATTTTTTATTTATTAGAACTTATATACTGCATCTCTGAAACCACTCCATGCAATGTACAACAGACGGTTGGTGCTGCAGTGGAAGGCCGTTTGAACTGCCATCTTGGATCCAACGTCGTTGCCCCCGTTGCAGGTGTTGCCTGGCTCCAGCTTTCGTCAACTCCTGGCTGCGTTTTGCTCCTGTTTTTCTGTGTGTTCATTCGAGGATCACCTTGCCTGGACATGTTTGAGCCCTTTGACCTGCCTGGATCTCCACCATCCCTCCTGACTCGCCTGGATTTCTGCCGACCATCTTAGTTTCTCTCCCCTGCCCTTTCCCTCCCTTCTTCCCTGTTTTGTGTTCCCAATTATTCTAATGTAATGTATTTATTTCGCTAGTTCATTGTAAGCCGCTTTGAGGCTGCACAACCGTGGCAAAAGGCGGGGTATAAATGATCTAAATAAATAAAATAATAAATACGTTGGGGGGGGGGGGGGTAGAGGGGTTACTAGATTTGCTGAGCTCAGGAACAGATGTGTTCAACCATAGCTCCAGGGTCTATTTTGTTCTTGGCCTGGCCCGATCACTTTTCCGTGTTATTTATATGTTAAAAGTTCTAATATACCACTTTCTACTTAATAAAGAACATCAAATCAGTGCCATATCATTATCAGGGAATTGTGCACTCTGTATATAAAGACACCTGTTCTATTATGGTCTTTATTGCAGCCTCTCTATCTAGATGTACTATCTTCCATCTTTTCTTGGCAGATGATCAAAGCAGGAACAGCATGGAGCTATACTGCCCCTATGATCAGAGATAATGGCATGCAAATTTAAGCATGCTATAATCTCTGATCATAGGGGAAAAGTGAGAGAGGATTGTGCCTGAGCATGTCAAAAGCCTGACCTGTCAAAAGGGGCTAGAAATCCGTAGGACCTCCGGACCCCTCTCTAAAAATGTGAGGCCCTGGTGGCCCAGTGCCCTTCTCGAGCCCCCGCAACCACCCCTGAAATAGCAACATGGGGGACTAGAGATCTGGCAGACCTCCAACCCCCCAACCCCCGATGCGAAGGTACGTGGATCTGGAAGTCAGGTAGATCTCCAGCCCCCCTAACCTCCCCAAACACAAAAGAAATCCCTGGTGACCCAAGTGGGCTCCCAACTTTACCCCCACCTGCCCTGGTGGTGTTGCTGACCCCTCCTTACTCCCCCCATGTACATCCTTGTTGGAGGAGGGAGAATCACACTCCCTCCTCTTCAGTACTGCTTTCAAAATGACAACACCCAGGCCTGCCCATAAAAGGGAGTTTCTCCTATATATGGTCAGGAAGTCCTGCTCAGTGCATCCCAAGATGCACTGGGCAGGCCTGGGTGCTGCCATTTTGAAGGCAGCGCTGAAGAAGAGGGAGTGTGATACTCCTCCAACAAGGAGCTATGGGATAGGGGTCCACTCTACCATCAGGGCGGGTGGGGGTGGGGTCTTCTTGGGCCACCAGGGATTTGTTTTGGGGGGGATCTCTAGCTCCCTGTGCCCTTGCATCGGAGGGGATTGGGGATCAGAGGGTTCGTCGGCTGTTGGACCTCCAGACCTCAGTGTCATTATTTCAGGGCAGCCTGTGGGGGCTTGGGGGGGCATTAGGCCACAATGGCCTAATTTTGGAGGTGGGTCTGATCCTCAGGACACGGTGACAACCCGGGCTGACAATGACAACTCAGACTGCCTGGCTTTGATGGATGGGTGGGTGTGTGAGGGCGGGAACAGAGCCTTAGCCTTAATGCCAGCTCTGAGCTTGCATAGGGCTAAGACACTATTCTGCCCTTACAATCAGAGCACTGTGCTCTGATCATAGGGGTGGAATACGGCAGAGCTCATTTAAACATAATTTAAATAATATCTGTGGTGTTCCTGTGCTCTTGCACTGGATGCCCTTTGATCATGTGTGCCAGGTAAAATGCAAGCACTAGTCCAGTGCTAGTGGCCTCTAGCACCCATATTTACTTTTGATCATCTGCCCATTGATGATATCTTGTAAAGATACCTTGTTCTGAACCATGTGCTTTTGAGTGACTGTCAGCCTTCCCCCAATTTCTAGTTTAATAGCTGCTCTGTCTCTTTTTTAAATGTTTATGCCAACAGACTGGTTCCACTCTGGTTAAGGCAGAGCCCGTTTTTCCAGAATAAGCTCCATTTTCCCCAGAATGTTGCTCAGTTCCTAACAAATCTAAAACCCTCTTCCCTGCACCATTGCCTCATCCATGGATTGAGTCTCCAGAATTGTGTCTGTTTCTTGGATTTCCGCTTTCTACCTAAGAGCCTAAATTTGGCTTCCAGAAGCTCCCTCCCATATTTTCCTATGTCATTGGTGCCCACATGTACCAAGACAGAAGGCTTCTACTCAGCAATGTCCAAGATCTTATCTAGGTGACACATGAGGTGCACCATCTTCGCACCAGGCAGGCAAGTGACTAAGCGATCCTCATGTCCAACAAACAGCCAGCTATCTACATGCCTAATGGGCGAATCTCCAACTAAAATGGCCATTCTAACCCTTCCTTCATGGGAGGATACCCCTGGAGATGCATCCTAGGTGTGAGAGGATATTGCATCCCTGGAGTGCAAATCCTGGCTACAGGATCACTTCCTGCCTCTCCACAGTGTTGCTGTCCCTTCAGGTGACCTTTCTCCTCCATGGCAGCACAGAGGTTGCCAGAGTGGAGGTGGGACTTCTCTACTTATTCAAGTTGCTACTCTAGCCTCCAGAGATTGGACCCATTCCATAAGTGCTAGGAGCTCCTTGCACCGAGTACACAAATATGACTTTTCACCAATTGGAAGATAATCAAACATGGAACACTCAGAGGAAAAGACTGGAAAGTCCCATTCTGGCCTCTGGAATGCTGCCTGCATCTTATTATTTTTGATAAACTAAAGTCCCCTAAGATTGCTGGTTATGTGTTAGGCTGTGCTATTATTATTATGATTATTATTATTTTTTAATGTTATTAGTATGTTCTCCTCTGTGGATCTAAGTAGACTGTATTCCTAAGAGCTAATTACTGGCTGATAGAGATGGCCTAATTAAATTTGTAGCCTTGTAATTGGCTCAGTGGCCAATAAATCAGAGATCAGGCCTGAAGTGGATGGGAATTGAGGTGGGTGGGAATTGAGCTTTCCTGTGACTATTAGTTGTGCTTTATACTGATACTATGGTAACTTTAAAATAGTCCCTTTAAATGCTAGCCTATGGAACTATAACAGAGTCTTTATCAGAATAAGAAGGAATTGGTGTGAGATCAGTTTAATTGGTGGGGTGGTAAAGGTGAAAGATTTATTCATGCTGGAGAGAGATCAGAGAATGTATAGGATAGCATGGAATGTCTGGCTTAAGTTCCACATAGAGTCCTTAGAACTCTCCATAGGTTTAAATCCATGATAGTCATGCCTCAGAATACCCACCAGGAGCAGAAGAAGCATGCAAAAGTACAGAGGTGGTAGGTGAGGAAGGTACTGTATACGTTGCCTGCTCAGGGGAAGGAAAGCAAAGGTAGCAATTCCTTTAAGGAAGTACATGGCTCAGAATTGAAAGGGAGGTCAAGGATTCTAAGGTGAGGTGTATTTTCACTGCAGGAAAAGCTATTTGGGAAGCCAGTGGTGCTGTCTAATGCTTACTTTACTTTACCTGGAGCTTATATTCTGCTCACACCTTGAAAGGTTCGGAGCAGATTACATTATAAGAAGCCAGTAGCAGTATACTGGGATGAGTGTTACATATTAAACATAGTACATAGTTACATAGTAAGCATTGTTACACGATAAACAAAAAGCTAACATATAAACATTGATTACATGGAGGGGCATTTTCGAAAGAAACGTCCAAGTTGAGATTTGGATGTCTTTGTAAAACGTCCAAATCCGGGGGTGGAGAAAACCGTATTTTCAAAATAAGATGGACGTCCATCTTTCATTTTGAAAATACCATCAGAGACGTCCAAATCCAAGTCTCTAGATCTGGACATCCTTGGATTTGGACGTCCTTGACTTTCGGTGATTTTCGAAACCAAAGACGTCTAAGTCAAAAACATCCAAATGCAAGCCATTTGGACGTGGGAGGAGCCAGCATTTCTAGTGCACTGGTCTCCCTAACATGACAGGACACCAACCGGGCACCCTAGGGGGCACTGCAATGGACTTCATAAAATGCTTCCAGGAACATAGTTCCCTTACCTTGTGTGCTGGGTCCCCCAAAACCCACTAACCACAACCGTACACCACTACCATAGCCCTTACGGGTGAAGGGGGCACCTAGATGTGGGTACAGTGGGTTTGTGGTGGGGTTTGGAGAGCTCACTGTTTCCTCCACAAATATATCAGGTAGGGGGGTATGGGCCTGGGTCTGACTGTCTGAAGTGCACTGCAGTACCCTCTAAAACTGCTCCTGGGACCTTCATACGCTGTCATGGACCTGAGTATGATATCTAAGGCTGGCATAGAGGCTGGCACAAAATATTTTTAGAGATGTTTTTTGAGGGTGGGAGGGGGTTAGTGACCACTGGGGGAGTAATGGGAGGTCATCCCCAATTACCTCCAGTGGTCATCTGGTAATTTCGAGCACCTTTTTGTGCCTTATTTGACGGACTGCAATTGGAGACGTCCAAAATCGGGTTTTGATTAAATTGATTTGAATGTCTCTGGGAGATGTACGTCCATCTTCCGATTTATGTTGAAAGATGGATGTCCTTCTCTTTCAAAAATGAGCCTGATAGAGAAATAAAGACTAACATAGGGCCCCTCTTACTAAGTTGCGGTAAAAGGGGGCCTGCTCTGGTTACAGGTCTCAGAGCTCCAATTACTACCTAAGCTACTTCCTACATAAATTTGAGTCTGCATTAGTGTACCCCATTTTGAAGAAGCCCTCTTTAGACCACACTCTCCTGCTCTTTAGACTACAGTCCACAGTCTCTAACCTCCGTTTCTTCTCTAAAATATTGGAGAAAATAGTCTTCGCTCAGCTGTCATCTTTCATTGAAAAATCCCTCATCCTCCACCCTTGTCAGTCCAGTTTTAGGGCCCGCTTTAGTGATGAGACTGTATTAACAGTGGTGTTAAATGAAATCTATTTCAGCCTTGATAAATACAATGCTGTGCTTACTGTTTCGCTAAAACTATCTGTAGCCTTTGACTTGGTAAATCATCATCTTTTGTTGTCCCATGTTGAGTCTCTAGGCATGTCTGGCTAGGTGCACTCATTGTTCACTTCTTTTTTTTCCCCATCACTCTTGTCAAGTCATCACCACCACATCCTCTGCCCCCTCCTGCCCATTGACTTGTGGCATTCCACAAAGCTCAGTCCTTTATCCCCTTCATTTTAATATATTCTTAAACGCACTTGCCACACCCATACAACCCACTGGTGTTTCATTTCACTTCTATGCTGATGACATCTTCTTATTTTTCCCTACTTGCCCTTTCAATCCCTATATCAGCCCACTTCAACATTGTCTTAATGCTATTTTTTTCTGGCTCTCTGCACACCAACTTGTACTTAACACATAGAAAACTGTTGCATGCTGGTTCACGGGGTGGGGGGTGTATCTATTCCCTCCACCCTTCTAACTCTCTGCAGTATCTCCATTCGGTCAGTTAACTCTTTCCAGTACCTGGGAGTCACACTTGACTCTCACTTCACTTTTACTAAGCAAATCTCACAATTAGCCAAAACCAGTGTTCTGGTCCTCTAACAATTGCAGTCAGTCTGGCGGTACTTTGATCGAGAGACTTTTCACTCCTTTGTCCTTCCATAGTTTGTAACCAAACTTGATTATTGCAACATAATCCACATTGGTTGCTTGCACACAAACCTAAAAAGACAAATCTATGCAAAACACTGCTATAAGATTAATCACTCATGCACATAAGTTCGGTCATGTCTTTCACTTATTCCGGAAATTTCATTGGCTCCCTATTGAGAAATGGATCATTTTCAGGTTACTCACACTGACATTCAAAGCCCACACATTAGGTCTTCCAGAATATCTAGCGTCACTGACCATTCCATATTCCCCGGCTCATCTTCTGTGGTCGATTAATGATCATCGCCTTGTTCTCCCAACCCCAAAATCTGTCCAATTAGAATTTACTAGACGTCAATCCGTTTTTTTTTGCCTTTCATTTCTATTGGAATTCTCTTCCACTAACCATTCGTGCTGAATCGTGATTCAAATATTTCAAGACTGCTATAAAACGCTGGCTCTTTAATCAAGCCTTTAATTTTCCCTGATTACTAGAGGGGGAATCAAATTCACATTCATGGCTTTTCTTCCTCTCCCCTCCTTCCCTCCCTCCCTCTCCTTTCCCCTTTTTTCCCTCTATGACCCTCCCTACTCGCTGCTCTATAGATTCTGTCTCTTTCTTATGTGTGTATGACTTATTCTGTTCCTATCTATATTGTAGTTTCTTTCCGCCTGTTTATGTAACCTTGGTTTTGTAAACCACTCAAGTCTGCAAGTTAAGTTCAGCGGGACAGTAAATTCTAGTAAACTATAAATGATAATCCTTTCTTTTTCTTCCATAATCTTCCTCCCCTATTTCTCTTTCACTCTCCTTCCTAGTTCCCAAACTCTTCCTATCTTGCACTCCTTCTGTGGTCCAATTCCCTTCCAATGCCTATTCCTCCTCTCTATCTGTCTGAAATCTTTTCTCCAGTTCCCTCTTCTAGAATCACTTGTATCATCTATCTCCAAGACTCTTTCCCCTTCCCCTATTCTCTGTGCCCCTCCTCCCTTCTCAGTCCCCATCACTAAGATCTTTTTTCCCTCTAAAAGGATCCAAATAGACTAGGCACATAAGAAATCACAGAAAATGACTTTTTTTTCCATCCTAAAGAAACACAGCAAAATTAATAAAATATGCACATTTATAGAAATGCCATAGCTTATTAAACTTCTGCTACAGAATACTGGGGATTGTACCCTCACCTCAAGCTCAAAAATATATAATTTTCTGGTATTGTTGACCTTGTGGAAAATTCCTGTGTACGGTTATTATGCATTTGATGACTTTATCTTTGCCTTACTCTTAGATTGTTGAGGAAACTTTCAAACTGTTTGTTTTTGTGTATTCATTGGTTCCAAGGTGAAAATATTGGGTTTACTACTAGAGCACTAATTTCAGAAATAGCTCCACACAGAAACCTATTCTCAGAGGGCTAAATGAAGAAATGGTTTTTTATGAAACTGACCATCCTGAATACAGATGAAAGTATTCACATGTAGAGAAAACATAGGCTATAATCAGACAAGGGGTAGTACTTAAACAAACTTTATTGGCTTTTTAGAGATAAGTAAATCAAGAACAAAAAAGAGGATAAAATAAAACAAATCAAGTCAAGGCATTAAGGTGCATATTTTTACACTACTGGAAGTCATAGTATAAGCATATGTTATAAATGCAGAGCTGCCAAGTTACCCATTCTTGGAGGGAGACTTTTTGGCTGGTCCTGGATTTTGCCAACCTCATCCTGGTGCATTATGGGACCTGCAGCACTGATTTCAATGGGCAGAATCATGGACTACAAATACTACACTGTTGTGGAATGAAAGTTTCTAGGACCAGCCAAAAAGTTCCCTCCTGGAATGGGTAACTTGGCAGCTCTATAAACATATATGGACACCTATATCATCTTTATAAAATATGTAATAAGCAACTTTTTTGACATCTCATATAGGCACTCTCCTATGAAATTACCACCCATACTGTTTACTCACTGTTGAAATATGTACAGCATTTTAATAATGCTAGAAGAAAATAGTTCTTCTGGTTGTTTTCCATAAAGTTTCTTTCAGTTCCTTATTTCTCAAACTATAAATCAAGGGGTTGAGCAGTGGTATTACAGTTATATACACTACAGTAAACAGTTTGTTAAGATCCATGGAGTAAGCAGACTTGGGTCTCATATACACACCAAAAGAGGTCCCATAAAATAATAGAACGACTGTGAGGTGAGAGGAACAGGTAGAAAAGGTCTTTTGTCTACCCTTAGCAGACTGGATTTTTAATATAGCAGAAATAATGTACACATATGATATAACTGTTAATATGAGTGGGGTAAAACCTAAAAGTGAACCTTCAATATAAGTTAAAGTTTCAATGGCATAGGTCCCTGAACATAACAGACTCATCAATGCTGTCGCATCACAGAAGAAATGGTTAATTTTATTGGAGCTACAGAAAAATGACTGTGACATTAAAGTAACATAAGAGACTGGATTTAAAAATGCAATTGTCCATGAAACAATGGCTAGAATAATGCAGACTTTCTTGTTCATGATAATGGTGTAATGCAAGGGTTTGCAGATTGCAACATAGCGATCATAAGCCATGGCGGTAAGAAGATAGAACTCAGTATCTGTGCAGGCCAGGAACAGGTACATCTGGATCATACACTGCATGAAAGAGATGGTCTTATTCTGTGCTATGAGCACTGCTAACAGTTTAGGCACTGTGACAGTCACGTAACAGATTTCAAGGAAGGACAAGTTGCTCAGGAAGAAGAACATGGGGCTATGCAGATGGGAATCAGAGCACACTGTGAATATAATAAGGAGGTTCCCTGTCAAGCACATCAGATAAATAATCAAAAACAGAAGAAAAAGGAAGAGCTGCATCTCAGGCAACTCATAGAATCCAAGAATGATGAATTCTGTAACCTTGGTATGATTCATCTTTTCTATTTCTCCCATTCTGATAGCTGTTGGAATAAGAAAGGCAAAACAGAAAATTAAAACAAATATATCTAAATGCTTGACATTAAGCAGGACATCTATGTAGGAAGCCCAAAAGTTGCCTAGTTTAAATCTATTTGATAAAGACGATATAGACACCTATGTGCTTTTATTAAATAGACTCCCAGATCCAGTCACAATAGTGCACAAATGCCAATACACAAATTTACACCTATTCCAAAGAAGGTATAAATGTGAGTGTGCTCTCTGAGGTAATTCTGTAAAGCAGGCACTAATGATTACATTCAGATTATGAATGCAACTTATAAGAATAAAGACATATATGCACATATATGTATGTATAAGTGTTTAAACCCCAAAATGTTGCCTAAAAGCGAATGCTACATACCTGTAGAAGGTATTCTCCGAGGACAGCAGGCTGATTGTTCTCACTGATGGGTGACGTCCACGGCAGCCCCTCCAATCGGAAAACTTTACTAGCAAAGGCCTTTGCTAGTCCTCGCGCGCCGATGCGCACCGCGCATGCGCGGCCATCTTCCCGCCCAAACCGGCTCGTGTTCGTCAGTCCCGTATGTAGCAAGACAAAGACAAGGGAAGACACAACTCCAAAGGGGAGGCGGGCGGGTTTGTGAGAACAATCAGCCTGCTGTTCTCGGAGAATACCTTCTACAGGTATGTAGCATTCGCTTTCTCCGAGGACAAGCAGGCTGCTTGTTCTCACTGATGGGGTATCCCTAGCCCCCAGGCTCACTCAAAACAACAAACATGGTTCAATTGGGCCTCGCAACGGCGAGGACAAACTGAGATTGACCTAACAATTTTTCCAACTAACTGAGAGTGTAGCCTGGAACAGAATAAACATGGGCCTAGGGGGGTGGAGTTGGATTCTAAACCCCGAACAGATTCTGAAGCACTGACTGCCCAAACCGACTGTCGCGTCGGGTATCCTGCTGCAGGTAGTAATGAGATGTGAATGTGTGGACAGATGACCACATCGCAGCTTTGCAGATCTCTTCAATAGTGGCTGACTTCAAGTGGGCCACTGACGCTGCCATGGCTCTAACATTATGACCCGTGACATGACCCTCAAGAGCCAGCCCAGCCTGGGCGTAAGTGAAGGAAATGCAATCTGCTAGCCAATTGGATATGGTGTGTTTCCCCACAGCCACTCCCCTCCTGTTGGGATCAAAAGAAACAAACAATTGGGCGGACTGTCTGTTGGGCTGTGTCCGCTCCAGATAGAAGGCCAATGCTCTCTTGCAGTCCAATGTGTGTAGCTGACGTTCAGCAGGGCAGGAATGAGGACGGGGATAGAATGTTGGCAAGACAATTGACTGGTTCAGATGGAACTCCGACACAACCTTTGGCAAGAACTTAGGGTGAATGCGGAGGACTACTCTGTTATGATGAAATTTGGTGTAAGGGGCCTGGGCTACCAGGGCCTGAAGCTCACTGACTCTATGAGCTGAAGTAACTGCCACCAAGAAAATGACCTTCCAGGTCAAGTACTTCAGATGGCAGGAGTTCAGTGGCTCAAAAGGAGGTTTCATCAGCTGGGTGAGAACGACATTGAGATCCCATGACACTGTAGGAGGTTTGACGGAGGGCTTTGACAAAAGCAAACCTCTCATGAAGCGAACAACTAAAGGCTGTCCTGAGATCGGCTTACCTTCCACACGGTAATGGTATGCACTGATTGCGCTAAGGTGAACCCTTACAGAGTTGGTCTTGAGACCAGACTCAGACAAGTGCAGAAGGTATTCAAGCAGGGTCTGTGTAGGACAAGAGCGAGGATCTAGGGCCTTGCTGTCACACCAGACAGCAAACCTCCTCCATAGAAAGAAGTAACTCCTCTTAGTGGAATCTTTTCTGGAAGCAAGCAAGATGCGGGAGACACCCTCTGACAGACCCAAAGAGGCAAAGTCTACGCTCTCAACATCCAGGCCGTGAGAGCCAGAGACTGGAGGCTGGGATGCAGAAGCGCCCCTTCGTCCTGTGTGATGAGGGTCGGAAAACACTCCAATCTTCACGGTTCTTCGGAGGACAACTCCAGAAGAAGAGGGAACCAGATCTGACACGGCCAAAAGGGAGCAATCAGAATCATGGTGCCTCGGTCTTGCTTGAGTTTCAACAAAGTCTTCCCCACCAGAGGTATGAGAGGATAAGCATACAGCAGACCTTCCCCCCAGTCCAGGAGGAAGGCATCCGATGCCAATCTTCCGGGGGTCTGAAGTCTGGAACAGAACTGAGGAACCTTGTGGTTGGCTCGAGATGCAAAGAGATCTACCAAGGGGGTGCCCCACACCTGGAAGATCTGGCGCACTACTCGGGAGTTGAGCGACCACTCGTGAGGTTGCATAATCCTGCTCAGTCTGTCGGCCAGACTGTTGTTTATGCCTGCCAGATATGTGGCTTGGAGCACCATGCCTTGACGGCGAGCCCAGAGCCACATGCTGACGGCTTCCTGACACAGGGGACGAGATCCGGTGCCCCCCTGCTTGTTGATGTAATACATGGCAACCTGGTTGTCTGTCTGAATTTGGATAATTTGATGGGACAGCCGATCTCTGAAAGCCTTCAGAGCGTTCCAGACCGCTCGTAACTCCAGGAGATTGATCTGCAGATCGCGTTCCTGGAGGGACCAGCTTCCCTGGGTGTGAAGCCCATCAACATGAGCTCCCCACCCCAGGAGAGACGCATCCGTAGTCAGCACTTTTTGTGGCTGAGGAATTTGGAAAGGACCCAGAGTCAAATTGGACCAAATCGTCCACCAATACAGGGATTTGAGAAAACTCGTGGACAGGTGGATCACGTCTTCTAGATCTCCAGCAGCCTGAAACCACTGGGAAGCTAGGGTCCATTGAGCAGATCGCATGTGAAGGCGGGCCATGGGAGTCACATGAACTGTGGAGGCCATATGGCCCAGCAATCTCAACATCTGCCGAGCTGTGATCTGCTGGGACGCTCGCACCCGAGAGACGAGGGACAACAAGTTGTTGGCTCTCGTCTCTGGGAGATAGGCACGAGCCATCCGAGAATCCAGCAGAGCTCCTATGAATTTGAGTCTCTGTACTGGGAGAAGATGGGACTTTGGATAATTTATCACAAACCCCAGTAGCTCCAGGAGGTGAATAGTCATCTGCATGGACTGTAGAGCTCCTGCCTCGGATGTGTACTTCACCAGCCAATCGTCGAGATAGGAGAACATGTGTACTCCCAGCCTGCGAAGCGCCGCTGCTACTACAGCCAGGCACTTCGTGAACACTCTGGGCGCAGAGGCGAGCCCAAAGGGTAGCACATAGTACTGGAAGTGACGTGTGCCCAGCTGAAATCGCAGATACTGTCTGTGAGCTGGCAGTATCGGGATGTGCGTGTAGGCGTCCTTCAAGTCCAGAGAGCATAGCCAGTCATTTTCCTGAATCATGGGAAGAAGGGTGCCCAGGTAAAGCATCCTGAACTTTTCCTTGACCAGATATTTGTTCAGGGCCCTTAGGTCTAGGATGGGACGCATCCCCCCTGTTTTCTATTCCACAAGGAAGTACCTGGAATAGAATCCCAGCCCTTCTTGCCCGGATGGCACGGGCTCGACCGCATTGGCGCTGAGAAGGGCGGAGAGTTCCTCTGCAAGTACCTGCTTGTGCTGGAAGCTGTAGGATTGAGCTCCCGGTGGGCAATTTGGAGGTTTTGAGGCCAAATTGAGGGTGTATCCTTGCCGGACTATTTGAAGAACCCAACGGTAGGAGGTTATGAGAGGCCACCTTTGGTGAAAAACTTTCAACCTCCCCCCGACCGGTAGATCGCCCGGCACTGACACGTTGATGTCGGCTATGCTCTGCTGGAGCCAGTCAAAAGCTCGCCCCTGCTTTTGCTGGGGAGCCGTGGGGCCTTGCTGAGGCGCACGCTGCTGACGAGAGCGCGCGCGCTGGGGCTTAGCCTGGGCCGCAGGCTGTCGAGAAGAAGGATTGTACCTACGCTTACCAGAAGAGTAGGGAACAGTCTTCCTTCCCCCATAAAAACGTCTACCTGAGGAGGTAGATGCTGAAGGCTGCTGGCGGGAGAACTTGTTGAAAGCGGTATCCCGCTGGTGGAGCTGCTCTACCACCTGTTCGACTTTCTCTCCAAAAATATTGTCCGCTCGGCAAGGGGAGTCCGCAATCCACTGCTGGATCCTATTCTCCAGGTCGGAAGCACGCAGCCATGAGAGTCTGCGCATCACCACACCTTGAGCAGCGGCCCTGGACGCGACATCAAAGGTATCATATACCCCTCTGGCCAGGAATTTTCTGCACGCCTTCAGCTGCCTGACCACCTCCTGAAATGGCTTGGCTTGCTCAGGAGGGAGCTTGTCCACCAAGCCCGCCAACTGCCGCACATTGTTCCACATATGTATGCTCGTGTAGAGCTGGTAAGACTGGATTTTGGCCACGAGCATAGAAGAATGGTAGGCCTTCCTCCCAAAGGAGTCTAAGGTTCTAGAGTCCTTGCCCGGGGGCGCCGAAGCATGCTCCCTAGAACTCTTAGCCTTCTTTAGGGCCAGATCCACCACACCAGAGTCGTGAGGCAACTGAGTGCGCATCAGCTCTGGGTCCCCATGGATCCGGTACTGGGACTCGATCTTCTTGGGAATGTGGGGATTACTTAGAGGCTTGGTCCAGTTCGCCAGCAATGTCTTTTTTAGGACATGATGCATGGGTACTGTGGACGCTTCCTTAGGTGGAGAAGGATAGTCCAGGAGCTCAAACATTTCAGCCCTGGGCTCGTCCTCCACAACCACCGGGAAGGGGATGGCCGTAGACATCTCCCGGACAAAGGCCGCAAAAGACAGACTCTCGGGAGGAGAAAGCTGCCTCTCAGGGGAGGGAGTGGGATCGGAAGGAAGGCCATCAGACTCCTTGTAAGAGAAATATCTGATGTCCTCCTCCTCCTCCCACGAGGCCTCACCATCGGTATCAGACACAAGTTCATGAACCTGTGTCTGAAGCCGTGCCCGACTCGACTCCGTGGAAACACGACCACGGTGGGAGCGTCGAGAGGTAGACTCCCTCGCTCGCACCGGCGAAGCTCCCTCCGCCGACGTCGTCGGGGAGCCTTCCAGGGAGGCGACCGCAGTAGGTACCGCAAGCGGCACCGATGTCGGAGACCTCACCCCGGGCAAGGGGCCAGCCGGCGCCTCACTCGACGGTACCGGTGGCGCAAGCACCCACGGTACCGGAGGGGAAGTGCGCAACAGCTCTCCCAGGATCTCTGGGAGAACGGCCCGGAGACTCTCGTGCAGAGCGGCTGTGGAGAAAGGCATGGAAGCCGATGCAGGCGTAGAGGTCAGAGTCTGTTCCGGGCGTGGAGGCTGTTCCGGGCTGTCCAAGGTGGAGCGCATCGACACCTCCTGAACAGAGGGTGAGCGGTCCTCCCGGTGCCGATGCCTACTGGGTGCCGACTCCCTCAGCGACCCAGAGCTCTCGGTACCGATGCGGGAAGGAGACCGGTGTCGATGCTTCTTTGACTTTTTCAAACGAAGCATGTCACCGGAACTTCCCGGTACCGACGAGGAGGCCGTAGAATCCAGCCGTCGCTTCCTCAGGGCCGAGGCCGAAGAAGGTCGGTCTCGGGGGGGCTGTACCGCAGGAGCCCTCAGGGTAGGGGGAGACCCACCCGAAGGCTCACCGCCACCAGCAGGGGAATGGACAGCCCTCACCTGCACTCCAGTCGAAGCACCACCGTCCGACGACATCAGCACTAGTGGAGGTCCCGGTACCACCGACGCCGACGCAGCCTTTCGATGTCTCGGTACCGACGATGCAGACGGTCGATGCCTCGATGCAGTCGATGTAGTCGATGCCGAGGTCGAAGGTCTTGAAGCTGTCGACGTTGATGCACTCGATGCCCCCGGTGCTGTTGCCGACGAAGAGCCCGAGAACAACACGTTCCACTGGGCCAATCTCGCTACCTGAGTCCTCTTCTGTAAAAGGGCGCAAAGACTACAGGCCTGCAGGCGGTGCCCAGCCCCTAGACACTGAAGACATGACACGTGCCTATCAGTGAGCGAGATTACCCGGGCGCACTGGGTGCACTTCTTGAAGCCGCTGGGAGACTTCGATGACATGGGCGGAAAAATCATGCTGGCGAAATCAAAACTCGTAATGGCGATATAGGCACCAAAAATAGGGAGAGAAAAAACCCGAACCGAGGCCTCAAAAAAGGCCTACCCCGAAAATGAAAGGAAACTTAGCGGAGCAAAAGCTGGAAACATGGGAAAAGGGGGAAAAGACCGTAAAGGTCTTCTTCTAATTTTTTTTTTTCAGCAAAAAACGCGAAGACGCGCGAGGGTCAACTTGAGGGACACGAAACAGCGCAAAACATGACCGTCCCGAGTGCGGACAAAAGAAGACTGACGAACACGAGCCGGTTCGGGCGGGAAGACGGCCGCGCATGCGCGGTGCGCATCGGCGCGCGAGGACTAGCAAAGGCCTTTGCTAGTAAAGTTTTCCGATTGGAGGGGCTGCCGTGGACATCACCCATCAGTGAGAACAAGCAGCCTGCTTGTCCTCGGAAAATGATTCTGTAAATATAATACTTTTCATACTATCCATCTGATATTCAAAAATATTTAACTGGCCAGAAATGGCTGCTGAGTGGTTAAATAATGTTTCAGCACCTAACCACAAAAAGTCAGAGTGAATTATCCAGTTATCTCTGCTGAATATTCAAGGTCCGTGCTGAAATGTTAACTGGCTATATTTCATGACAACTGGCAATATACCTCATTTTTAAAAATTATATTTCTACCCTGTGTTTCCCCACTCAATGCAGCTTACATTCTATATACTAGTACTACTTATCATTCAGGTATGTATTTCTACCTGGGGCAATGCAGGGTTTAAGTAAATTGCCCAGAGTCACAAGGAGCTGCCTGTAGTGGGAATTGAACCCAGTTCCCCAAGACCAAAGTCCACCACTCTAACCACTAGGCCACTCCCCCACTCCATTGAGTTCCCTTTCCCTGATATCAGCTTAACTAACCAGTGCTAAATATTCACTTAGCCCAGCACCTGCACCTCTCCTGCATTTACTGCACAGGGTAGACACTTTCCTCATGAAATTGCTTTACATGCCCGCTCTATATGGCACAACATGTAACGCAGTGGGGACCCAATCTGAAAATATATAAATAAGCATTTAAAAGCAGCAGTGGTGCACTCAACCCTCCCAACACATTACTCATCCCCAATCTAGTCTCTTCTGTAACCTCAGTTCTCCCTCCCTCACTCTTCCATAGTATTAGCTCTTCCCCCTGCACCCTTTCTCAAAACCAGCTCTCCCTCCACACCATTCCCTAGCATCAGTTTTCTCATTTGAACTCTTTCCTGAATTCAGCTTTCTCATCTGTACCTTGCCCTGACTTCAGGTCTTCCTCCCACACCCTTCCCCAACTCCACCTCTTCTTCCCACTCTCTTTCCCAGCATAGACTCTCCCTCCTGTTCCCTTACTCAACTTTAGTTCTCTCACTTAAGTGTGATATTCAGCACTTAACCCCCTAAGTGAAACTGGATAAAGATAGGACTGAGTTTATGATTCCAATGTGACTGGTTAACTTATGTGTTTAAGGGAACCTTTTATTAATCTATGCTAGTAAATAGGCTTAGTGCATCATAACGCTGGAATTTCCCATCTGCAAACCCAATTTCTAGAAAGGCATTGACCTTTTTCATAAGTACATAAGTATTGCCACACTGGGACAGATGAAAAGTCCATTAAGCCCAGCATCCTGTTTCCAACAGTGGCCAACCCAGGTCACAAATACCTTGCAAGATCTTGAAGTCAATTTAACAATGGTCCATGGACTTTTCCTTTAGGAAGCTGTCCAGACCTTTTTTTAAACCCCACTAAGCTAACCACCTTTACCACATTCTCTGGCAACGAATTCCAGAGTTTAATTACATGTTGAGTGTAGAAACATTTTCTCCATTTCATATTAAATTTACTACTTTGTAGCTTCATTGCATGCCCCCTACTCCTAGTATTTTTGGAAAGAGTAAACAAACGATTCACGTCCATCTGTTCCACTCCACTCATTATTTTACAGACCTCTATCATATCTCCCCTCAACCATCTTTTCTCCAAGCTGAAGAGCCCTAGCCGCTTCAGCCTTTTCTCATAGGGAAGTCATCCCATCCCCTTTATCATTTTCGTCGCCCTTCTCTGTACCTTTTCTAATTCCAATATATATTTTTTGAGATGTGGTGACCAGAATTGAACATAATATTCGAGGTGCGGTCGCACCATGGAACGATACAAAGGCATTATAACGTCCTCACTTTTGTGAAAGAGCAAGCTGATGATGTTACTCCTGTACCAGAAAAAAAAAGACAGCAAAATGAAAATTCCCATAGACATGGGAAACATTAAGAAACAAAATATCTTAGGCTGCACACCCCTAGTCCTTGCTTTAGGAGGGAAAAAGAAAAGCAGACTATTCCAGGTCCACAAGTTGCCGCCCCCTTCTGAGGACAAGGTGAGCCAAAATAGGGGGAGACTTATGGAATTGAGATTGGGGAGGAGAAGGAAAATCCATTTTATGTTTTATTGTGTATGTTTCATGTGTATCCATCTAGAAGTATAGTGAGTGGTCAGATTTACATTTATAAATAAATAAACCAGGTGGGGAGGGCTAGGGGAAGAGAAAACTAAAAGACCAGTGATGCTGGGAATGGGCTAGTGCTCTGAAAGGTAGATGAAGGGAAGAGAAACAATATCTTGCTTGAGAAAAGGTTGGGGCAGTGCAGGAAATGCATATAACACCCATACCTGATAAGACGCTATGGGGTCCTTTTTGCTAAGCCACGCATGGGTTTTTGCTGTGCTTAGTGCGTGGGTTTTCCACGCATTGCGACCACTTTTAGTGCATCAGTAAAATGGCCACATTTCTATATTTTTCGCTAATGGCTACACGTTAATTTCCCAATTAGCACATGGCCATTATTTCATTTTCTGCCTGTGCACTAATGTTAGCATTAGCGCAGGGCCACTGAAAGAAATTAACATGGGAGCCCTTACTGCCTCCTATTTAGGAGCTGCTTAGGACTTCTGCGTTATGTTAGTGTTATTCAGTTAGCATGCGCTAATGTCAGCACACTAGCTGAATACCGCTTCCACACCCATTCATCACTGCTAACACACCCCTCTAACAAAACAAACACCAGGCGGTTAGCACATGGGGCCCTATTACTAAGCTGCGTAAGCGCCTATACACGCCCAACTCACACCAATTCCAAGTTACCACCTGGCTACCACATGGCCCAAGCAGTAATTTCATTTTTGACGTGTGTCCAATACACACACCAGAAAATAATTTTTATTTTCTGGCGCGCAATGCTACCGTGCAGTAAGAGGCTTTTGACATGCATAGACCATTACCGCCCGGTTAACGCGTAAGGCCATTTTTCAGCACAACTCAGTAAAAGGACCCCACAAATGGTAAAATGAGTGGAAAAGGTTTACTACATCCTGTGTTAGGCCATTTTCCCCATGTTAAATGCGCATTACTGCATAACGCCCCCAGGCCACCCAGAAAATAGCAGGCTATGGCTTTAGCAGTTAGTCAGATATTCAGTAGCACTAACTGGTTAAGTACTGCTGAATATCAACCAATAGTTTAACAAGAGTGACATAGAGGGGCATAATCGAACGGAGTTGGCCATCTCTATGGGCGGCCATCTCCGGGGCCGGCGCCGTAAGTGGGCTGGCATCTGTTTTGGGCCATAATGGAAAATAATGCCGGCGATCTCAAACCCGGCCAAATCCAAGGCATTTGGTCATGGGAGGAGCCAGCATTTGTAGTGCACTAGCCCCCCTCACATGCCAAGACATCAACTGGGCACCCTAAGGGGCACTTCTAAAAATGTAAAAAAATAAATAAATAAATAGCTCCCAGGTGCATAGCTCCTTCCCTTTGGTTGTTTAGCCCCCCAAATCACCCCAAAAACCACTATACCCACAACTCTACACCATTAACATAGGCCTAAGGGGTGAAGGGGGGCACCTACATGTGGGTACAGTGGGTTTTGGAGGGCTCTCATTTAGCACCACAAGTGTAACAGGTGGGGGGGGGATGGACCTGGGTCTACCTGTCTGAATTGCACTGCACCCACTGGGTATGACATTTGAGGCTGGCATAGAGGCTGGCAAAAAAGTTTTTTTTCTTTTTTTTTTTTTTGGGGTGGGAGGGTGTTGGTGACTACTGGGGGAGTAATGGAAGGTCATACCTCATTCCCTCCGGTGGTCATTTAGTCAGTTGGGGCTCCTTTTTGAAGCTTGGTCGTGAAAAAAAAAGGAACCAAGTAAAGCCGGCAAAATGCTTGTCAAGCCTGGCTTTTTTTTCCATTATCGGGCGAAGCCGGCCATCTCATGAGCACGCCCCCATCCCGCCCCCGTCCTGCCTTCACTACCCTACCGACACGCCCCCATGATCTTTCGCTGGCTCCGCAACGGAAAGCAGTTTGCGCCGGCCAAAATTGGCTTTCGATTATACCAATTTGGCCGGTTTCAGGAGATCGCCGGCCATCTCCCGATTTGTGTCGGAAGATGGCCGGTGATCACTTTTGAAAATGAGCTGGATAACCATCCAGGATGCTCTCCTGTCCATTTAAATCGCTTTGAATATTGACGCCATCATTTTAAAAAATGTATGATATCAGCATGTAGTGATTTCTTATCCTCTCATTTCTGGTTAATTGTACTTTGATTTTCAAAGACATAACTGGTTACGTCAGCGTCTTTGAATATTCCTTGGTAAAGATATTCAGGGACCTTTTTTACAGAGCAGTGGTAAGCCCAACGTGGGATTACAGTTCGCTCTTCTGGGACTACCCTCAGCACAATATGGCCCTGGTGCTTGGCAAAAATGGCCCCTGCAGCTAGCACAGAGCCCTTTACATGCAGTTTGGTAAAAGGACCCCTCAGATAACTAATCCTGTTACCTTTATACCTGTTCTTTTTACAGCACTACATAATTGGTTAAACACACCTCTGTGATGCCTCCAGTCTCACCTCTTCTTTTTTTCCCCAAGTTTATTTATAAAGTTTCTTTAACAAGATAAAGAAAAGAAAAAAAGAAACAGTTCAATTTATGTCGACAATGCAAGAATAATAATCCATTAGTTATTGCTATAGACCATCTGTGTTTTGACATTTAAAATTGTAACATACTGTTTTAGACTTTGCATTATATGGGAATATATCCTTTTAAAAAAATGATGTAAGTTGTAATGATCCCTTTATGGGTACCTGCAGCATAGAAATACTGTCTGTAATGTAATGATCAACAAATATAATCTCCTATACGCACAACCAAAACTGCCTCTACTATGTCAACCTGCCAAAACACTACCATGTTTTTTCACTTTCATGGTACCCAAGATCCTTTAGCTATTACTAAATGTATATTTTCTTATATAATTCTTATATATTTCTTAAATATTTCTTAATATGTTTGCTTGTTAAAATACTATCATGTTTTATCACTATCATGATACCCAAAATCCTTCAGTTACCACTAAATGTATACTTTTTCATGTATTTCTGTTACTCATGATGTATTGTAAGCCAGAATTGAGCCTGCAAAGAGGTGGGAAAATGTGGGATACAAATGCAACAAATAAATAAATAAAATAAATATAATGCAATTGTGGGATAAGGAAATGAATAAGGAGAATAAACAAGTTAGAAATAAAGTCTCAGAGGAGGAAAATGAACAGTAATTGTCCAGGAGAGACCATATTTTATAGAAGGAGGTTAAATGACCTCTTTTGAAAAGTCTGCCTCCTCATATTTCCTATATGCACATGTGGAGGGGCATAATCGAACGGGGCGTCCAAGTTTTCATGAGGGCGTCCACGCAGGACGGCCCCGTAAAGGGGCGGGGCAACCCGTATCATCGAAACAAGATGGGCATCCATCTTTCGTTTTGATAATACGGTCGGGGACGCCCAAATGACAAAGTTTAAGTCGACCTTAGAAATTGACGTCCTTAGGTCGTTTTTGAGATTGTCATCCCTGGTTTTCGCGATAATGAAAACTGAGGACGCCCATCTCAAAAGCGACCAAATCCAGGTCATTTGGTCGTGGGAGGAGCCAGCATTTGTAGTGCACTGGTCCCCCTCACATGCCAGGACACCAACCAGGCACCCTAGGGGACACTGCAGTGGACTTCAGAAAAAGGTCTCAGGTGCATAGCTCCCTTACCTTGGGTGCTGAGCCCCCCAAACCCCCCTAGAACCCAAAACCCACAACTGTACACCACTACCATAGCCCTTAGGGATGAAGGGGGCACCTAGATGTGGGTACAGTGGGTTTCTGGTGGGTTTTGGAAGGCTCACATTTACCACCACAAGTGTAACAGGTGGGGGGGATGGGCCTGGGTCCGCCTGCCTGAAGTACACTGCACCCACTATAACTGCTCCAGGTACCTGCATACTGCTGCAATGGACCTGAGTATGGCAATTGAGGCTGGCATAGAGCCTGGCAAAAAAGTATGTTTAAACTTTTTTTATGGTGGGAGGGGGTTAGTGACCACTAGGGGAGTAAGGGGAAGTGATCCCCGATTCCCTCCGGTGGTCATCTGGTCAGTTCGGTCACCTTTTTGATGGTTGGTCGTGAAAAAATATTGACCAAGTAAAGTCGGCCAAGTGCTCGTCAGGGATGCCCTTCTTTTTTCCATTATCAGCCAAGGGCCCCCATGTGTTAAGCACACCTCAGTCCCGCCTTTTCTACACTGCTAACACGCTCTCATGAATTTTTGGTCATCCCCGCGACGAAAATCAGTTGAGGACGCCCAAAATCGGCTTTCGATTATGCGATTTGGGTGGCCTTGCGAGAAGGACGCCCATCTTCCTACTCACGCGATCTTCCCTGGTGGTCTAGTGACGTCGGGGCAGGAAAGACCCTCCTCTTTCCTGCCCAGCGTGCTGCTCTCCATCCTCCTGTATTCAGCCTGACGGTCTCGGCGAGATTCAAAATGGCCGCCGAGACTTCACTTCTCGGCAGCCATTTTGAATCTCGCCGAGACCGTCAGGCAGCAATGCATACAGGAGGATGGAGAGCAGCGCGCTGGGCAGGAAAGAGGGGGCTCTTTCCTGCCCCGACGTCACTAGACCACCAGGGAAGATCGCGTGAGTAGGAAGAAGTGGTGACAGGGCCGGGGGGAGGGCGGGATTCGGACAAGACGCACCGGAGCACCTAGGTTTTAGAGTTGGGAAAAAGGAAAAAAAAAATTTTCCTATTTCCCTCCTCTAAAACCTAGGTGCGTCTTATGGTTCAGTTCGTCTTATAGTCCGAAAAATATGGTATATATAGTCAGAGTACATTGAACTTTCTGATAACTGTTATTGTCATTGGTACTAAATTTACAATATGTTATAAAATCAATAAAAAACTGATTGAACTAAAAAAAAGCTGAAGGAGGTGGAAATATATTTTGAAAAGACAAGGGGTATTGACTTTGAATTATCTGAGAGATTTTTTGCTAATAATTCAGTTTGGGGGTCTTTTACAAAGGCACACTATCGTTTTTAGTGCAAACTAAAAATAAGCATGCACTGAGACACCCATATATTCCTAAGGGCATTTCTAGCATTTAGCAAATGCTAATCTTTAGTGCGTGCTATAAACAGTAGCGTGCCTTTGTAAAAGGACCCCTTGGTTAGGTTGGAAGCCAAAGTATTGACATATTCCCTGAAAAGAAACTGGATTATCATTTGAATTCAATTGAGGACAAGACCAAATATTAGTAGAACTGTTGGAATGTATTGTATTTTACATGCATTGCCTGTCACCTATTATTTCTCTGTGATTACTCTGTGACCTCTGATGTGAATTACTTAGAGAGGTCACACAGCTATGTAACTTCCTGTGGGGGTTAGACACTGCAGATGCAGCACATGGAGCACATGGAGCTCATGATCTCTCCTAACCTGAGAGGATCTATGGTGGTGTGAGCATCCATTACCATCTAAGCACATGGAAGGAGCTGATAATACAAATGTATAGTAATATGTATATATAAGCCTGTCTGATTATAATCTAACTACAAACTGTGAGTAAACAGATGTTTTGTTACTTCAAATTTAAAGTGACTCAGCAGTGAATTATTCAGGGGTGAATGAGAGAGAGATGAAGAAAGAAATTAACATTTCTAAAGCTGAAGCTGTGTGTACTAAAATCTGCTAATTATTTACTACAAATAATCCAACAAAAGGGTTATGGGCCCAGGGCCAGGAATTGAAAAAGAAGAGAAATATTACCAGGCAGAAAAAAGGCCACATTTTTCTCTTAAGTTTTAAAGGAAAGATTCAGTCTGTCTCTCTCTCCCCCCACACAGCAGACAGAAGGCTAAGAAAATGGCTGAGGGAAGAAATTCACCATTGTTCTATTCTCTCAAGGTGCCTAGATTAACTGAGTTTAATTATCAGCAGTGGGAACTAAGATTCATATGTCTCCTTCGAGCAAAAAGATTAAATATATGCTTAGACCAAGACAGAACAGCTGAAAATATGGCTGAATGGGACAATGCAAACTATTATGTGAAGTGCATGCTTTTGGAAGCTCTCTCAGAGAAACAAGCCATATTAGTGGAGGGAAAAGATACACCAAAGGACATTTTATATAAACTGAGAACTATGTATGCAACTACATATGCAAAGCAGCAACCAATTTGGCTGGCAGAGTTGAATGAAACCAAATTAAGGGATAAAAGTAAATGTAATGATCACATTATGTATCTTATGTCTTCATTTCAAAAGCTAGAACTTTCTGGAATTCCCATGTGTGATGCATTGAAAAGAGCATTTCTTTTTACCTCACTATCAAAGAAGTTTGATGTTTTTAGGTCTGTAAATGAGGCCATTGAAGGGCAATCTTTGAACAGGCAACATCAAAACTAAGGCAGGAATGCATAATAAATGATTCTGAGGAGATGTGTTCTCAAAGCAAGTCAGAGAGAAATGAAACAAATTTCTTGGCAAAGAACAGAGGAAGGCGGAGCTATGGGAAAACTCCACCCAAGGGCAAGCTGATTTGCTACTCATGTGGAAAGGAGGGACATGTATCTAAATGGTGTAAGGAAACACAAAACACTCCCTCTAGCTCACCTAAGCCAATGGAACTAAAGAATTTTCAAACCAGGAAATGTATGAAGGACAAAGATAAACACAAGGGCTTTCTAATGGCAGAAAATCTTTGACTATGGTAAATAATAATTCAAATGAAAGTACTTGGATTTTGGATTCAGGGAGCACATGCCATTTAACCAATTGTAAGGATTTCTTTCAGGAAATGTGTCCAGAGGAAGGTATTCTTAAAACTGCAAACGCAGGGACTGCTAAGATCCAAGCAAAAGGTATTGGATTCTTAAAATGCAAAGTGTCTAATGAAGTTAAAGAAATTCCTGTAAGTGATGTCTTGTATATTCCCCCAAGCAGTTTGCAATATGCTTAGTGTATCTACATTAGATAAGAAGGGATTTGTGATTCATTTTGAAAACAGTAAGTGCACAATCTCTAAAAATGATGAGTGTATGCTGAAGCTTTTATGCATAATGATGTTTATAAGCTGAACCATTTCAGGTGAAGCCTCACATATGGTGCAAGTAAGGAAGAATGATGGTAAATGTAGTCTGGAAATCTGGCACCGCCGCCTGGGACATCGTGATTTTAAGGTGATCCAGGATCTTTACAGTAAGCAACTGGCCACCGGCATTCAGATAAGTGCAGATGCTGGTAAAATGGAGAAATGCATAGACTGTGTTACTCAAAAAGGTGTGAGACCCTCATTTCCTGCATACACAGGAAATAGGAGTAATAAAGTGCTGGACTTAATACACAGTGACTTATGTGGACCGTTTAATATCCCATCATTGGGAAATAACAGATTTGTGCTAATATTCTTGGATGATTTCTCTAGATATTGTGTGGCCTATTTGCTGAAAGAAAAAAGTCAAGTCACAGACATGCTGAAGAAATACGTAGCCATGGTGAGCAATAAATTTGAAAGAAAACCAAAGGTTCTTCAGACCGACAATGGTGGTGAGTTCATTTCACAAAGCATGCGCACATTTCTAGAACAAGAAGGCATTCAGCATATCACAACAGTAGCTTATACACCAGAGCAAAATTCTGTTGCAGAGAGAAAATTTAGGTCACTTGTGGAAATGACCAGATGTATGCTGTCAGATAGCAATCTCCCTAAAAGACTATGGGGGGAAGCCATTCTCACAGCAGTGTACCTACAAAACAGAATGCCAACTAAAGGCGCGGAGCGCACACCACATGAGACATGGCATGGTAGGAAGCCAAACCTGTCACACATAAGAACATTTGGAAGTACAGCATATGCTCATGTACCAAAGCAAAGAAGGCATAAGCTGGATTCCACAACAGAAAGGGGCATTTTAGTTGGCTATGCTCCAGGACACAAAGGATATAGAATTTTGAATCTGAAAACTGGCATTGTTGGCATAGACATGTTACATATTTTGATGAAAACCAAAAGGGTTGATAAAGGCTGGATTATCCCAGATGAGCCTTATCATCCAGAATATGAAACTAGAACCATAATAGACATGCCAGTGTATATAAATGCCATACCAAGGCAGATGTCTGAAAGCAACTCACCTGTATCTAACGAGGAACAGGCAGAGGAAGCAGACACAGAAAGGATCATTGAAGAAGACAGTACAGTTGGAGAAGGGGAATCAATTGGAGAAGGACTCTCAGATTTAGAGGATGCGGAAAGGTCAGACCAACCTGTTGTCAGACGCTCATCCAGGGGAAAACAAAGGTGTTCCACCCCCAAGACTGTCTTACCTAACAAAGTCAGCAGAAGCTCAAGAGCCCTTAACATGGGATGAGATTGAGAAAATGCCAGCAGAAGAAGCTGCTGAATGGCATAAAGCTGCACAAGAAGAAATTGATGCATTGGATAAAAATAATACTTGGATTCTTACAAAATTACCTCCTGGCAAGAAAGCTATAGGATGCAAATGGGTATTCAAGTTTAAAAAGGAATGCACAAGGAAAAGTGGAAAGGTATAAAGCCAGATTAGTCGCAAAGGGATATCTTCAAAAATATGGAGAAGATTTTGATGAAGTGTTTGCACCTGTAGTGAAACACACGACAATCAGAACACTTCTGAGCATTGCAGTCTCAAAAGGCATGCAAGTCAACCACATTGATGTGAAAACAGCATTTCTTCACGGAGATATAACTGAAGACTTGTACATGGAACAGCCAACAGGTTTCATAAATACAAAACAAAGACAGCTAGTGTGTAAATTAAACAAAGGTCTTTATGGATTAAAGCAAAGTGCAAAATGTTGGAATGAAAAATTGCATGAAATATTGACAAATTTAGGATTTAAGCAAGGTGAAGCAGATAAATGTTGTACACTAGGTGCAGAAATGGACAATATGCATACATTTTAGCTTTTGTTGATGATCTGCTCATTGCAAGCAAAAGTGAGCAAGAGTACAAGGACATTGTAAAGTGTTTAAACCTGAATGTTGAGATAAAAGAACTTGGTAATGTGTCATACTATCTTGGTATAGAAATTGAGAAACAAAATGATGGTTCTTATCTTCTAAGCCAGAAGCAGAAAATAAATGAGCTTATTGAAAGTTTAGGTATGCAAGATGCCCAAGTTGTAAGCACTCCCATGATCACTGATTTTCTGAAGGATGAAACAGTAAGAGAACCTTTACCAGATAACATCCAATATAGATCAGCCATAGGTAAGCTTTTATATCTAGCTACCACATACAGGGCTGATATAGCAAATGCAGTAGGAATTTTGAGCAGAAGGGTCAGCTCACCTACCAAATCAGATTGACTGCAGTTAAAAGGATGGTAAGGTATTTAAAGGGTACCATTGATTGTAAATTAAAGATTTCAGCAATAGTAATCCAAAACTAATATGTTACTGTGATTCAGATTGGGCAGGGATCATTCTGATTATAAATCCACAAGTGGATATGTGTTTATGTATGGAAATGTACAAATTTCATGGGCCAGTCATAAACAAAGTATTGTGAGTTTGTCTTCTACAGAAGCTGAATATGTGGCCGTATCGGAAGCGTGCAGAGAACTGATGTGGATTGAAAAACTTTTGCTGGATTTCGGAATAGCTGAACAGAGACCAATCCAGATAATGGAAGATAATCAGAGCTGCATCCGACTGTCACAGAATGACAAGGTTCAGTCACGCACCAAGCACATCGCAACGAAATACCACAACGTGCGAGAGTTGGCGAAAGAAGGGGTCATCAGTCTACACTATTGTCACACCAGTGAGATGACAGCTGACATCATGACCAAACCGTTACCCAGAGAACATTTTGTGAATCTGCGTATAAAGCTTGGACTTTGTATGAATAAATAATTGCATGACAGTTATGCATGAGAAGGGGTTTGTGTGGAATGTATTGTATTTTACATGCATTGCCTGTCACCTATTATTTCTCTGTGATTACTCTGTGACCTCTGATGTGAATTACTTAGAGAGGTCACACAGCTATGTAACTTCCTGTGGGGGTTAGACACTGCAGATGCAGCACATGGAGCACATGGAGCTCATGATCTCTCCTAACCTGAGAGGATCTATGGTGGTGTGAGCATCCATTACCATCTAAGCACATGGAAGGAGCTGATAATACAAATGTATAGTAATATGTATATATAAGCCTGTCTGATTATAATCTAACTACAAACTGTGAGTAAACAGATGTTTTGTTACTTCAAATTTAAAGTGACTCAGCAGTGAATTATTCAGGGGTGAATGAGAGAGAGATGAAGAAAGAAATTAACATTTCTAAAGCTGAAGCTGTGTGTACTAAAATCTGCTAATTATTTACTACAAATAATCCAACAAGAACACCATATTTTTCTTATCTTACAGGAAAGTTTACATTGAATAGATGAATTATCAGTACCTTTTTACCATTTACAATTTTAAAAAGTCATTACCTTGACAGTGCGTGAGGTGAGTTTCAGAACGCATAAATCATTGAAATAGTGAAATTTGTTCATAGATGGGAGGAGGCCCAATGGGACAGGATGAATTGTATACTTTCAAACATTACCTGTCTAGGAACATTAGAATCATGATCAGATTGATACCAATATTTAGCCTGAGATATTTGGAATGCCATATGGTAATTTTTAAATTGGGAGGGATTAAGTCCCTCAAATCTATGGGGTAATTTTAGTTTCTCCAACACTATATGGGGAGTAGAGGAACACTATATAAATTTAGAGATTAGCACATCAAGAGGTCCTTTTATAAAGGATCGTTAGGCTCTATACGCATGCAGCGCATTCCCAAATGAGACTACCTCAAGGCTACCGCGCCCCCCTAGTGGTAATTTCAGATTTGGCATGAGCCAGTAACACTCTAATGATTCATTTGTTTATTTCCTCACACACATGACGTTTTCAGTAGTAATCAGCTGTTGGCAAATGCCGACCGGTCAACGCGGCTATAGCAAGTGAGCCCGTAACGCTAGATCAATGGGTGGCATTAAGGGCTTAGGCCAGTTTTAGATGTCTGCTAGTTTTACCACATGCCCTTTTCCCAACCCATTAAAAAAGCTCTTTTTTGAAGATGCGGTAAAAACTGGCCCGGCACGTTTCCAAAACATGCGTCTATACTGCCACAGGCCACTTTTTACCGCAGCTTAGTAAAAGGACCCCATAGGTGTTTATATATCTTTATAAAATAGCCTACTTGCCCTTCAGACTAGGCAACCTGTAAAAAATTATTATCTACGCATACTTGAGCATTTTGAAACAATATCCCTACTCCATACTCCCTCCCACCCCACCCTCAGGATGTGAATACTGCTTACCAGCTTCTATGATAGCTTCCAATATTAAAGACAGTTCTGATAGAGCAATGAGTAGGTCCCTGCAGTAGTGTAGTGGTTGGTACAGAGCACTGTGGAGAAGGGGACCCAGGCCCACATCTCACTCTACCTGTCACACTAGTGGTGGAAACAGTGAGTCCTCTAAAACTCACCAAAAAATTACTGAACCCACATATAGGTGACCCCCTTCACCCATAAGGACTACTATAGTGGTGTACAGTTGGGGGCAGTGGGTTTTGCAGGGCTCAGCAGACAAGTTAAGGGGGTAACACTGAGATGTGTTCTTGGGAGCTTTTATAAAAAGTCCACACCTGTGCCCCTGAGGATGCCCCCTTGCTCTCCTGGGATATCTGTTTGGCCAATCTACTAAGACTGCTGGCTCCTCCTACATCTAAATAGCTTCATTTTGTGCATTTTTCACTTGGACATATTTTTCAAAAATGGACCAAAAAGATAAACTCACAGAACATAAAAACATCAAGCAATTGGCCATTTTCGGGGGGAAAAAAATAGACATTTTGCTGTGCTGAAAATGGCTATATTTACTGTTTGGATTTTGGACATTTGAGCAAAATGTCCAAAGTCCGACTTGGAGGGGCATAATCAAAAGGGGCGCCCAAGTTTTCCTGAGGACATCCTCGCAGGACGTCCCAACAAAGGGGCGGGGAAACCCTTATTATTGAAACAAGATGGGCGTCCATCTTTCGTTTCAATAATATGGTCGGGGACACCCAAATCGTGAAATTTAGGATGCCCATCTCAGAAACGACCAAATCCAAGCCATTTGGTCATGGAAGGAGCCAGCATTTGTAGTGCACTGGTCCCCCTGACATGCCAAGACACCTACCGGACACCCTAGGGGGCACTGCAGTGGACTTCAGAAATGGCTCCCAAGTGCATAGCTCCCTTACCTTGGGTGCTGAGCCCCCCCAAAACCCCAAAAACCCACTGCCCACAACTGTACAACACTATCATAGCCCTAAGGGGCGAAGGGGGCACCTACATGTGGGTACAGTGGGTTTCGGGTGGGTTTTGAAGGGCTCACATTTACCACCAAAAGTGTAACAGGTGGGGGGGGCCCTGGGTTCGCCTGCCTAAAGTGCACTGCACCCACTAAAACTGCTCCAGGGACCTGCATACTGGTGTCAGGGAGCTGGGTATGACATTTGAGGGGCTGCATATAGGCTGGCAAAAAATATTTTAAAGTTCTTTTAGGGTGGGAGGGGGTTAGAGACCACGGTGGTCATCTGGTCAGTTCGGGCACCTTTTTGAGGCTTGGTCATAAGAAAATTGGACCAAGTAAAGTCACCCCAAATGCTCATCAGGGCACCCTTCTTTTTTCCATTATCGGTTGAGGACGCCCATGTGTAGGCATGCCCAGTCCAGCCTTCGCTATACTTCCAACATGCCCCCGTGAACTTTGGTCGATCTTGCGACGGAAAGCAGTTGAGGACGCCCAAATCGTGCTTTCGATTATGCCGATTTGAGCGGACCCTGGGAGAAGGACGCCCATTTCCCGATTTGTGTTGAAGATGGGCGTCCTTCTCTTTCGACAATAAGCCTGTTAGACATCGTATCGAAAATGCTCTCTTTCTGCCTTTTAAAATAGGCACCCAGAATTATCCCCAAAAGTATGCAAATACTCATGTAAAAATTTACACTCACTCCAGGACAAATGAACATTATGTGCATATGTTGTATGCATTTAAGTACTTTACAACACAGCTCTGCCCCGCTCCACCCAAACTGCAGGTTTCATAAATGCCTACCCATATATTGAGTGAAGTAGGTGCTGTGTTTTCTGTGCACCTATTTTATGCATATGTACACAATGCAATTTTTATGAGTCATCTTTTATTTATACAACATGTTTTCCACACAGAAAATGCTTTGTTACCAATTCATCATATAATGTTTATTGGATGCACTCTTCTGTTTGAGATGATCATGCTGTTTAGATTAAACCGCACAAAAACTATATTTTCAGCTAATAAAGGGTGTCTTTTACTCAGCTGCGGTAGAGTTCCTGTGGGGTGTCTTGGCGTTTACTGCCAGCTGATTCTACCATGAGCTAACAACGCTACCACAGTTTAGTAAAAGACACCCAAAACTGCATAGGTTAAAAGGTCATAGCTGTATATTGGTTTATATGAATTTCTGATAAAAGGAAATATATAGAAAGGGATACTCACTTTTTCTAGTTAATTTTGTGGCAAAGATTCTCTTCTTGATAACAAAGACTTGGATCAGGCAGAAGCATTTAAGAAGTTTCCTGCACCTATGAGATAAACCCCAAAGGAATGTTGAGGCTTCAGATGTATAACACGAAAATAATTATAACAAGTTGAAAAGAACATGCTGTAATCACTTTAGAAAGATGAGTTTTGCTCATAGAGTGTGCGCTTTAGATTTGTTTGATTGTAAGTGGATAGAGATACTGAGTTTGTCAAAGTTGGTTAATGAGATAATGAAGAGTTGGAGAAGTTATTTGTGGATAAAGAGGCTGAGTGATTGAGTGGGTGGGGGTGACTGGTGGAAGGGAGCTGGGTGAGTTGATTGGGGATTATTGGTGGCATAATACTGAGTAAGCAGGTAAAGTGTTGTCTGAAACAGGGAAGCTAGTGAATGAGCACGGGGATGGATTTTATACATGATAAGTGGGTTGAGTATGTGAGTGAATGGGAGGTTATGAATTGGGGAAATGGGCGGTAGTGCTAGAAGTTTGTGCAACCCATTGCTATATTTGAGCCCTGTGTTGAAGTAACCCAGCATAGAGAGCATCATGAGTCCATCACACACTGGAGGATATCCTGATTGGTGGAGTCTGGTGAATTGCTATTTAAGGGGGGTAGTGCTGTGTAAATTTGTCATGGGTTGACTGTATTCCAGAAGACCAGAACCCCCACCAAGTAACCCGTTGGAACTAAAAGGGGTACCTGCTGAGAGCCTTGAATGAGGAGCAGGATTAAATCTTTTAGTGCTAATCTCCTGAGCTGTAAAGAGAAGCCGACCTGCAGGCTGGAGATTAGGGCTTAGGGGTAGGACGTGGTCTGCCCTTGGCCTGTGATTCCTTTCAGAGTGAACCCCTGAAGGTCTTGGAGAGTGAGTGCTGTAATCCAATTTTTTGTTGGCGATGTTGAAGCAATGGAGGAGCTGATTATGAATACCAACCAGGGGCATAGCTGCTATGGGGCCATGGGGGCCTGGGCCCCCATAGATTTGGGCCTGGACAACCCCTGCCGGCGACCCTCTCCACCCACCATCCCGCCGCCAACCCGCCGCCTGCTACCTTTGCTGGTGGGGGACTCCAACCCCGCCAGCTGAGGTCTTCTTCCTTCGTTTGGTTTCTTCTGACTGAGTCTGACGTCCTGCACGTACAACGTACAGGATACCAGACTCACAGAAACAGAACAAAGCCCTGCAGATCGCAAAGGCTTCATTCTGTTTCTGTGAGTCTGACGTCCTGCACGTTGTATGTGCAGGACATCAGACTCAGTCAGAAACCAAACGAAGGAAGAAGACTTCGGCTGGCGGGGGTTGGGGTCCCCTGCCAGCAAAGGTAGGCAATGGCGGGCGCGGGGGTCGAGATGGTCTTCGGCAGGGGGGGGGGGGTCAAAGTTGTTGGAGGTGTCGACAATGGTAGGTGGGCAGGGGGGCAGGTGTCAGCAATGGGGGGGGGGGTTGGCAGCGCTGAGGGGGGGGGCTAAAATGTGCCCCTTCACCTCGGCTCCTGACCCCCCTACCGTTGAAGTCTGGCTACACCCCTGGTGTAAATTCTAATCAGTGCCTATTAGTGGTCATTATTGCTTGTTAAGTACTGTTATCAGTGCTCATTAGCTTGTTAAGTTACACACATTGTTATAGGATTTGCTTGGATTTTGGCGTGGATCTCTAGGCATGCTATATAGAATCTTGGGGGAAATGTCTACAAAACATCTAGGAAATAGGCATTTTCAAAACAAAAAGACTTTTTCTGGTTAGAAAATGGCCATGTTCACTACTTGATTTATAGATGTTTTCAGCAAAATGTCATATCGAAAATGCTCCTCCACAAGAACTATAAATAAAAACATTTTTTCTACCTTTGCTGTTTGGCCATTTAATTTTTCTAATCATGTTGGTCCCAGTGTCTGATTTTAATGGGCAACAGTTAGTTAAGATACAACATAAGAAATTAAATAAATCACAATTTTGGCAAAGAGCAGCTTGCAGTTTAGAGAACAAACACCTCAATGCGTCTCCTAAGACTTGGGATGATACAATTTATTCATTATTGGAGGAAATAGCCTTTTTAGAAAGAAAAATCAATGTATTCTTGGCAATTTTTGTTAGCAATTAAGAAGACTATGCAGAAATTTAGAACGACAATGGAGAAAAAGCAAGGATAGTCAGATATATATAACCTGGAGAAATGAGATTAGGATTTACAGGTTGTAGATCTCACAGGCCAAAAAAATGATTTCTATGATTAAGAGATTCAGCGATCTAATAATACTAGCAAAACTCTTTGAGAAAATGACCGATACAGCCAGTTTATTGATGATTCCAGATTCTTTACGACCTAGTGTGGATGAGCAATCCTCCGCTTTATAAGTGTTTTCATTAGTTTACTCACTACTGAGGTCAGACTGACTGGTCTGTAATTCAAAACCTCCTCTTGGCTTCTGCTCTTGTGCAGAGGAACCATATCCACCCTTCTCCAGTCCTCCTGGACCACTCCAGATTCTAGGGAATCATTGAACAGGCCAGACAGCAGACCCGCCAGAACTTCTCCGAGTTCCTCAAGTTCCCTGTTAAGAGTGAAGACCTTGTGAACATCCAGTTATCATCCACAGACAGATGGCCTAGTGGAACCCCTCAACAAGACTCTTAAAATAATGCTGGAGAAGTTTATGGCCAAAGATGGGATAAGTGAGATTTATTACTCCTGTATATAGTCTTTGCCATCTGGAAAGTACTCCAGAGTTCAACAGAATTCTCTACATTTGAGGTGCTATATGGGAGGAGACTGAGAGGAATCCTGGTTGAGGCTCATGAAGCCTGGGAAGGAGAACCCAGCCTGGGAAGGAAGACAGAAAGGTAGCCAAGCACTGCTTGGAAAAGGCTCAAGTGGGTCAAACCTGAGCCTACAATTATAAAGCAATGCAGAAAATCTTCCATCCAGGGGACACAGTCTTAGTCCTTTTACCCTCCTCAGAGCGTAAACTATTATGCAAGTGGCAAGGTCCTTATGAAACTGTGGAAAATTATAAGATGGCCCAACCAGACAAGAAAGACAAAGCAAAGATCTTCCACATTCATTTGTTGAAGAAGTGGGTTCCAAAGACTGTAGCACTGGTCCAGAGAGATTTTAGGTCAGAGGTCCCAACAGAGTCCGGTTCCTTGCCAGGTGAACAGCTCTCCATCTCAACAGAAGGCCAACCTACAGCAGTTGGTATGTCACAATCAAGATGTATTTTCCAGAGTGCTAGGCTGGACCCACCTTGCAACTCATGACATTCTCACTGAGCCCAGAGTGATAGTCCGGCAATATCCCTATCAGATTCCAGAAGCCTTGCAGCAAAAGAGGTTGCTAAAATGTTGCAACTAGGTATCATCGAGGAGTTGACCAGTAACTGGCCATCTCCAATTGTGCTGGTGCCAAGGCCAGATGGGAGTATCCAGTTTCGTTTTGAGGATGCTGTCTCCAAATTAGAGGCCTATTCAGTGCTGAGAGTAGATGTCTGGAAGAAGCCTGATTCATCTCAACGTTGGACCTGACACCATGGCTGCTAAGGAAAAGGAAGACTATTCCATACCTCTGGTTCACAGAGTTGCTGTTTGGCCTTTATGGAGCTCCAGCTACTTTCTAGCACCTCGTGGACCGAATACTCAAACCATATGGAGACTATGTGGCTGCTTACTTAGACATCATTGTCATCCATAGTAAGATTGCAAGACCCCCTCATCCAGATAGAAGTAGTACTGGATAGTCTATGGACCACTGAGCTAACAGAAAATCCTAAAAAGTGCTTTTCGGGAGGACAAGAACTCCTTTATCTGGGGTACTCGGTTGGAAAGGACATGAGACCCCAGACGAAGAAACAAATAGGAGCTTTCCTCAGCCTCCTTGGATATTACCACTGGTTTGTTCCGGGTTTACTGAGGAAAGCAGAACTGCTACCTACCGCCTACAGAAGAAGGCTCCAGAATGGATACAATGGACCGAAGGCCTAGATAAGTACATAAGTATTTCCATACTGGGGCAGACTGAAGTCTATCAAGCCCAGCATCCTGTTTCCAACAGTGGCCAATCCAGGTTACACGTACCTAGCAAGATCCCAAACAGTACAATATTTAAGCTGATTATTCTGGAATAAGTAGTGGATTTTCCCCAATTCCATCTTAATAATGGCTTATAGACTTTTCTTTTAGGAAGCTATCCAAACCTTTTGTAAACCCCGCTAAGTTAACTGCTTTTTCCTCATTCTTTGGCAATGAATTCCAGAGTTTAATTACATGTTGAGTGATGAAATATTTTCTCTGATTTGTTTTAATTATACTTTGTAGCTTCAATGTATGCCCCCTAGTCCTAGTATTTTTGGAAATAGTAAACAAGTGATTCACGTCTACCCACTCCATTCCACTCATTATTTTGTAGACTTATATCATATCTCCCCTCAGATATCTTTACTCCAAGCTGAAGAGCCTTAGCCACTTTAGCCTTTCCTCATAGGAAAGTTGTCCAATCACCTTTATCATTTTTGTCACCCTTCTCTGTACCTTTTCAAATTCCACTTTATCTTTTTTGAGATGCGATGACCAGAATTGCACACAGTATTCGAGGTGTGGTCACACCATGGAGCAATAAACATTATAACATCCTAATTTTGGTTTTCCATTCCTTTCCTAATAATATCTAATATTCTATTTGCTTCCTTAGCCACCACCACATACTAAGCAGAGGGTTTCAACATATCATCAACAATGACACCTAGATCCCTTTCGTGGTCGGTGACTCCTAATGTGGAGCCTTGCACTGTGTAACTGTAGTTCTGGTTCCTCTTTCCCACATGCATCACATTTGCACTTGCTCACATTAAACATCATCTGCCGTTTGGATGCCCAGTCTCCCAAGATCCTCTTGTAATTTTTCACAATCTTCTGGTGCGTTAACAACCTTTTTTGTTTTTTTTATATTTGGATTTTGCTAACACCTTTTTTCAGTAGTAGCTCAAGATGAGTTACATCAGGTACACTGGGTAGTTCCCTGTCAGGAGAGCTCACAATCTAAATTTGTACCTGAGGCAATGGAGGGTTAAGTGACTTGCAAAAGATTACATGGAGCAGTAATGGGAATTGAACCAGCCTCCTATTGATAACAAGACCTGTGCTCTAACCACTAGGCTACTCCTCCACTGCAAGTTGAATAACTTTGTGCTGTCAGCAAATTTAATTACCTCACTAGTTACTCTCATCTCTAGATCATTCATAAATATGTTAAAAAGCAGTGGTCCCAACATAGACCTCTGGGGAATCCCACTATCTACCCTTCTCCATTGAGAATACTGACCATTTAACCCTACTCACTGATTTCTATCGTTTAACCAGTTTTCAATCCACAATAGAACACTATCTTATATTCCATGACTTTCCAATTTCCTCTGGAGTCATTCATGAGGTACTTTGTCAAATGCCTTTTGAAAATCCAGATATACAATATCAACTGGCTCACCTTTATCCACATGTTTGTTCACCCCTTCAAAGAAATGTAGTAGATTGGTGAGAAAAGATTTCCCTTCACTAAATCCATGTTGGCTTTGTCTCATTAATCCATGCTTCCTGACAAATCTTTGCTAGGCTATTTTTCAAGGTTCTGTTTGCTCGCTCAACCTGCCCTGAACTCTGGGGACGGTAGGCACAATGCAATTTCCAGGTAATGCGCAATGCGCGGGACAGGGCCTGAAGTGTGGCTTCAACAAAGGCGGGACCATTATCTGAACCTATGGCAAGGGGCAGTCCATACCTGGGGATGACATCCCTAAGGAGGGCTCGAGCTACTTCTGTGGCTTTCTCAGTGACTGTAGGATATGCTTCCACCCACCCAGAAAAGGTACAGACCATGACCAAGAGATATCGGAACCTACCGCTCCTGGGCATTTCTGTGAAGTCTATAACTAGAGACTCAAAGGGTGTTAGTCCTCTAAACTGAACTCCTGGTGGAATACGGGGTCCCTGACGAGCATTATTCTGGGCACAGAGAGTACATCGGGCAGAGGCAGTGGCAACCAGACTATCCAATCCTTCCAGCACCACTACTCGATTGAGTAGGCGGGCTAGTGCTGTTTTCCCTAAGTGTGATAGGTCATGAGCTTGAGACACTACAGGCCAAGCTAGGTGGCGTGGCACCAGAACTCTGGTATCAGGGAGATGTAACCAGCCATCAGGTCTCCTTACTGCACCTTCTTCTTGAGCCCATTTCTCTTCCATTTGGGTGTACATAGGTGTCCATTCTTGCAATCGGATTTGGAACAAGGGGGTCACAGTACTTGCTGGGGGTCCTCGAGCAGCTTCCTTGGCCACCCGATCAGCATGGCGGTTCCCTCGGGCCACTGGAGTATCTATTCTTTGGTGTCCCCTGCAGTGAATGACAGCTACCTTCTTAGGTGCCCCAAACAGCCTCTAGCAGCTGAAGTATTTCAGGTCCATACTTAACAGGTTGGCCTGCAGCATTTATGAGTCCCTTTTCCTTATACAAAGCTCCATGAGCATGTAGGGTTGTGAAGGCATACTTAGAATCAGTATAAATGTTGGTCACCAGTCCTGCTGCTAACTCCAGAGCTCGTATGAGGGCCACAAGTTCTGCTTTCTGGGCTGAAGTTCCTTGGGGCAGGGCTCTTGCTTCTATCACCTTGTCCTCTGTCACCTCAGCATAGCCTGCCAATCGCTTGGAGTTCTCCACGTAACTGCTTCCATCTGTGAAATAAATTACATCTGGGTCCCTCCAAGGAACATCTTTAAGATCTGGTCGACTAGAGTACACTTCATCCATGGTTTGGATACAGTCATGATCTGGTGGTCCCTCAGATGCTGGCAAAAGAGTGGCGGGATTGAATGTAGCCACTGTTTCCAGGTGTATCCGTGGATTCTCACACAAGCTAGCTTGGTACTTAACCATGCGGTTATTTGTAAACCAGTGGTTGCCCTTATACTCCATGAGGGTAAGAACTGCGTGGGGGACTTTAACAACCAGTTCTTGCCCCAAGGTCAACTTATCAGCTTCCTGGACCAGTAAGGCTGTTGCTGCAATGGCCCTCATGCAGGCTGGCCATCCTTTAGCCACTCCATCCAGCTGTTTAGACAGGTATGCAACAGGCCTCTGCCAGGATCCCATCATCTGGATCAGCACACCCAGAGCAACCCCCTGTCGCTCATGGACATACAGTGAGAAAGGTTTCTCCACATCAGGAAGGCCTAACGCAGGGGCTTGGAGTAGGGCTTTCTTTATGGCAATGAAGGATTGTTGAGCAGTAGGTCCCCATTCAAATGGTTCCTTTTCACCCCCCTTTGTGGCCTGGTAAAGGGGTTTCGCCATCAATGCAAAATTTGGAATCCAAATTCTACAGAATCCAGCTGCTCCAGAAATTCCCTAACTTCCCTTCTGGACTTGGGTTGGGGAATTGCAGCAACTGCTTGCTTCCTACTAACATCCAGTCTCCGACTTCCCTGGGAAATGCAAAAGCCCAGATACTTCACTTCTGACTGACAGAGTTGGGCCTTTGAGCGTGATACCTTATAGCCTGCATCCAAGAGTAGCTCCAGCAATTCTCTGGTAGCCTCAAAACACTCTTCCTGGGTCACTGCTGCAATCAGGAGGTCATCTACATACTGGAGTAAAACTCGCCTGGAAGGCTCAGATTTAAAAGTCTTAAGGTCTTGTCCTAGGGCAGTCCCAAAAATAGTGGGGGAGTTCTTGAACCCCTGTGGCAGGCGGGTCCATGTATACTGAAGCTTCCTTCCTGTTACTGGGTTTTCCCATTAAAAGGCGAAAAGCAGTTGACTGGCAGGGGCCACCCGAATACAAAAGAAGTCATCTTTTAAATCTAGTGTTGTGAAATGGGTAGCTCCAGAAGGTATCAATCCTAGCAGGACATATGGATTAGGCACTACAGGGTGTAATGAGATAGTGGATTTGTTGACCACTCGTAAGTCTTGGACTGGCCGGTAGTCCTCAGTCCCTGGCTTCTGAACTGGCAATAGTGGCGTATTCCATGGAGACTGACAAGGTCGAATAATTCCATGGGATAACAGACGGTTCAAATGTGCTTGAATCCCTTCCAAAGCCTTTCTGGGAATTGGGTATTGGCGAAGATGGATTGGCCGGGCACTTGGAAGTAAATCTACATGGACAGGAGGAATATTTCGGGCCAACCCTGGGGGATTATCTTCTGCCCATACCCCACTGACCTGAAAGCTGTCCGCCAGGGATAGGTCAACTTGGCCCTGCGACTGATGCAGCCGCCATTCTTCTTCAAGAGGGCAGCAGAAACTCAATATACCCTTAGGGCTGGAGGTCGGGGGCCGAAAGGAGACTGAAGTCTGGCCATCAGAGTCAAAGGAAATTTGGGCCCTAAGCTTCGACAGCAGGTCTCGACCTAACAAAGGGATTGGACAGTCTGGCATATAAAGGAATTCATGAGTGACTATGTGTGAGCCTAATTGGCATCTACGGGTCGTCAGAAAGGGCCTCCGGTTCTGCACCCCCGTGGCTCCCACCACTCGGACAGTTTTTTCCAGACACAGGCGCTAATCGCTCCGTCACAACAGAATGTTCAGCTCCTGTATCAATCATGAATGGAATTGAGCGGCTCCCTATAGTTAACTTGACCATAGGTTCCTGGGAGCCCAGTTTGTAGGAACCCGGTCTGTCCTATTCGTCCCATTCTGCCATCTCGGCTATCCCGATGATGTCAGATTCAGGAGGCTCATACCTTCCCTCTCGAACTCGGCCTCGGCTTCCTCGATCTCCTGGTCCCCTTCTCAGTCCCTGGCGCCTCTGGGGGCATTCATCTTTCCAGTGCCCTCTTTCCTTACAGTAGGCACACTGGTCCCTCTCCAATCTTGGTCTGGGATTCTCCCCCCTTGGCCGGGATTGATTGAAGGAATCTCGGGGCCTGGCTGGCGGTCCGGGGTCCCACTTTGGCTTCCCATTAGCTAGAGGTCGACCTCGATTAAGGGTAGAATTAGTAATAGCTGCCGCTAAAAGGTCGGCCTTCTTCTGCATCTTCCGGTCAGCCTCTCGGCGCACCTCCTGATCTCTATTAATGAAAACCTTGGTTGCGATCTCAATTAGCTGGGTGGTATTCATCCCTGCGAATCCCTCCTGACGCTGCAACTTCTTCCGGATATCTGGCATACTCTGGGCCACCAATGCACTATTCACCATTCTCTGGTTTTCTAGGGCTTCAGGATCAAATGGGGTGTATGTTCTGTAGGCTTCAATTAGTCGCTCTAGAAAAGCCCCAGGGGATTCAGTTGCCCCTTGGAGAATTTCAGAGACCTTTGCCAGATTAATGGGCCTCTTTATGCCTTTCCTCATACCTTCCAGCAAGTCCCGGCAATAGCCAGACAACAGTTCATAGTGCTGCCCATCATTTGGATCCCATTCTGGAGCTGCGCGAGGAAACCGAGCTCTAACCCATCCCTCTGGGTCCTGTGTCCCCCCGGGGACACGCTCTCGCGTGATGGCCTCAGCATTTTGCAAAATCTTCCGCCTCTCCTCAGTTGTGAGAGGGTCAGGAGAAGTTGTTGACAATCAGTCCAGGTTGGGTTATGGGTGGCCATAATGCTAGCCACTAGGTCCACCACTGCCTGAGGCTTTTCAGTATAAGAGGGGTAATGCGTCTTCCAATTCAGGAGATCGGTGGTTGTGAAAGGTACATACTGGTAGGCCTGTGCCTGTATAACCTGACCCTCATTATTAGGATCCGGTCGAGTGGTGGTTACCTGTCGGAGTGGCAGAACTCTCGAGGAGGTGGGAATGGAATCTGAGGTAGAGCTAGGAGCTATCCTCCTATCATGCTCAAAAGTGATTGCAGCAGGTCTAACCCATTCAGTGGAGGTATGTTGAACCCCTGAGGGATGGGGAGGGGTACTCATAGACTGAGAGGTGGTCACAGGTGATTCAGTCCATTGAAAGGGATGCCGGGCCCCTAATGAGTGGGTAGGGGTACTAGAGGGAGAGGCTGGGCTGTCGGGAGTTGAGGAGTCAGGGGGTGCAGCCCAAAGCGGGTCTTGGGAGGTTAACAGGGGAGAATGTGGCAAAGGAGGGTAGAGGTTGGCTGAAAGGTCCACCCTAGAATGTGACGGGGTTTGCACAGAAGAGGAGCTATCCGGAGAAGCCTGTGCTGGAGAAGCTTGGGCTGGACGGCGTGGATCTCTGGGGGTGGCACGGAACCCCAACAATGGGCCATAAGGTGGTGGCTCAAGGTCTGAGGGGTCATCAGAGAGTATGGGTTTCTCAGGCAGGGTAGGGGCGGAAGCCACCGATTGGGTGGTAGGCTTCCTAGGGCTCTTTCCCTCTTCTAGTTTAGATTTTCTAATCTTTCTTTGAGCACGACCTAACATGAATTTTACTGGGGATCCCATATAAGTTTTCAACCAAGAGGGAGGGTCAGTCACAAGGCTGTCCCAGGAATCTATATAAGGGAGTTGTTCAGAATATTCTGGTTCTCCTGCAATTATGCTGTAGACCTTCCGGATTACTTCAATATCTAAGCTGCCACTAGGGGGCCACCCCACTCCCATAGATGGCCACTCAACTTCACACAAGGTTCTTAGAGTACTTGAGCTTAAAGTCTGCCCATAATCATTAATTAAAAAGCCTTTTTGAAAGTTCTTAAGCATACAATCTAGGGGGGTAGCAATTTGTCTAGATGATGTCCCACCCATAATGCTTACAGTTACAACACACAAAGAGGGGGGGGGGAATTTTTGAAAGTGCAGTAAGGGGTCCGCACTCTCGAGACACTAGGTAGACAGACAGCAATCGCTTCCTTCCGTCACTGGCCAATTGAACTCGCGTTAATTGGAAACGCAGTTATAAGAAGTCCGCACTCATTTAGCATTCACGCATCACACATTCTGCACAAAAAATCCCACCCAACAATTTCAGATTTCTCAGATACAGATAAGCTTAAGTGGTTTCGCTTCTAATCTCCACTAGACTAGAAGGTACTAGGGCCTTCGCTGAGAGTTGATCAGGCTCTCCTTCCCTCAATTTTTGAGGGGCTGGTTTACAACTTTCTAGCTAGAATTACAATACAGAATACAGAATACATACCCGGCGAATGTTCTCCAGTCAGTTGGGTGCTGGGATTAATGCAGGATTCAGAATCCCACCACTGCCACCAAGAATTGTTGCAGGAATTAAGATAGGAATTTGTGATACTTCAGGAGTCAGACAGCACACACCAGAATGAGAGAGTAATCTTCTTTATTTGCCAGCAAACAAAGCAGGACATCAGTTCTAGCTCTCTTCTCCTCTGTCTCAGCTCTCTGGATCTTTGTGGCTTCTGTCTGTCCTCTTCAGCTCTCTTCTCCTCTGTCTGTTCCTTCTGCTCTCTTTCAGCTCTCCTTCTCTTCTCTTCTGAGCTCCTTCTGTCCTTCTTTCTGACGTAAACTGCTTCTGCTCTTACTTAAATACAGTTCTATCTAGCCTAGCCTAGCCCCCCTTACTCTCCAATTGGTTAAGGAATAGATTGATTACCTGGCCTCAACCAATCAGCTCTATACAAATATCAGTTACATAGGTTCCAGACATCCTAAACTGACCTGTGACCTGGGGCCCCTTACACCAGACATTTGGTCTCCAGAACTCTTACATTTCTCATTATGATTGATTTCTCAGCTATAACTTAAACTGGGTTCCCTTAGAGACTAAGAGACCCAATCTGACATTGGTTATTCTCATATTCCTAGTCAGCTTCATACTACCTGCTAGCTGAACTCTGGCATTCATTAAAGGGGTCAAGGGCCAATCTTACTTAATAGCATACGGCTATAGTTTGTTTATTTCTTTCAGGACCATTTCTACATTTACCTACAATTAATCAAGGAGAAGAGAGCTGACTAGTTCTGACCTTTTTCACCTATCAGCTTCCTTCACAGAACTAGCTAAGACCGTAGTTAATTCAAAACACATGTTGGCCTCTTCACTACAGTCTTTGCTTAGAACATCAGACAAAGAATTGAACAAATATTCTACATAGAAATTACAGAGAATAAAACATATTCTAAAATAAGCATCCTTATAAGACATATTCTAAAATACACAGAATCAGTATTCCTTATAAGCAAGAACTTCTAAAATCTAACTCATTTATATCTAGAATTATTTAGACTCTAACTATTTCCTTCTAAGCAGTGTTTAATTTAATCCTAAACAAACTGCCTGCAATATGCCGGCTCATAATAGAATACATATGTGTTTGCTTAGCAATCCATCAATCACAAGGGACAGAGTTTCATTTCTCACTGACCTTTCTAACCCAGCCCGGCAAACGCTAGACTTTCAAAATAATCTGAACCATCTGACATTCCTTCACTGTACTTGCAAAACTGAACCAAACTTTTAAAACCCCAATTAATATGGCTTCTTATATATGTATAATTATGCCCATGCTGCCTCACTAGAGGTCAAGGTAGGAACCTATGATATAAATGCAGAGCTGCTGAGTTACCCATTCCAGGAGGGAACCTTTTTGGCCAGTCCTAGTTTTAAACTTTCATCCTAAAACAGTGTAGTATTTGTAGACCATGATTCTATCCTTTGAAATCAGTGCTGCAGATCCCATAATGCACCAGGATGAGGTTGTCAGAAATCCAGGACCAGCCAAAAATTATCCCTCCTTGAATGAGTAACTTGGCAGCTCTGTAAACACATATGGGCACCTATGTCATACTTGCCAAGTCTCACACTTGGGTGGATAATCTCCCACACTCCCGCCAAAGCGGGAAAGTCTCCCGCTGAGATCCACTGCCACCGCTGCCACTGCTTCTCTCTTGAGCAGCTGCAGCAAAAGAAGAAAAACAAGCATGAGGCCACAGCAGCCTTCAGGCATGTGCTGTTGGCTCTGCCTGACCTCTCCCCATGGAACAGGAAATTGACATCACCAGGGACAGAGGACAGCAGAGCCGACAGCGCATGCTTGAAGACTGCTGCGGCCCCGCGCTTGTTTTTCTTCTTTTGCCCGCGCTGCTGCTGCAAGATTGGGAGGGAGAGAGGAAACACAGTGTACTGGCTGGAAAGGGTAGGGGAATGGGGAAAGGGTGTGCAGTGGGAGGCAGGAGGTAATAAATGGAGAGAGCAGAGGGGAGAAAAAGAAAGAAGAGAGGATGCTGAAGGGTACAGAAAGAGAGAGAGAAAGATGAGGAGAGAAAGAGGGGATATGGAAAAGGGCAGGGGAGAGACAAGCTGCTGGGGAGAAGGAACGGGAGTAAGGGAAGACCCTGGGTTGTCAGATAGAGAGAGAAAGAAGAGAAATGCTGCATGAAAAGAGGGAGAGAAAGAGGAAAAATGCTAGAAGGAGGGGCAGAATGTGGGAAGATGCTGGATAGAAGAGGGGTACACAGAGAGAGAGAGAGAGAACTGAGTGGAAAGATGGGGAGAGAAAGAGGGGGCATGGAAAAGGGCAGGAGAGAGAGAGAGAAGCTGCTGGGGAGAAGCATGGAGAGAAACTGGGGGAGATTAGCTGGTCAGATGGAGAAGTGCTGGATGAAAGGAGGGAGAGAGAGGGAAATGCTGGAAGGAGGGGCCAGAAAGAGAGAAGACCCTGGATGGAAGGGTAGGGAGAGAAAGAGGAAAAACACTAGTGTAACTACCCCTCTCGGCTGGACTTGAGTGGTATGCTCCCAGATACCTGTTGTTGTAGCCGTGGCGAATATCCAGGGAACACACACTCAAAGTCAAGGGAGTAGAATAAATAAACTAACCTCGTCCTTTACTCTCAAAGAATAAAGGCGGAAAAGAAGCAAAAATTTAGGATTTGTCCCTGATATGGAAGAACCACACCTTCAGATTTGCAAGTTATCTTTTTCTTTATTGAATACAAATGCAAGCAAATTTTCATTCAAATAAACTCAAATTCACAATTAGTGTGTGGCTTAATAGAACTGCAATAATATATTCAACATTCAAATGTAGAACTACATGTATACCCTTTACTTTTTATTTCAACAGAATCACTTAAAAGGCAGAAAAGAACCTTTTCAGATAAATATTTAAATTGTCTTTTATCAAAATCAGATATTTGTTGTTATTCTCTTTCCTTGCTATTAATGTAAGAATTTGAGTCTTTGTGTGTACTATTGATGTTTGTGCAGGGGTCTCACTGAAACCAGAACACTTAGGCAAGTCAGGAAAGTATGGATTTTTTATATTTGATGTTCTGTTCTTTTGGGGGGTTTTCCTTAAAATGTTGCAAACAAAAAGAAATATATGTCTTTCAACACCCTTTGCAAATGTCACTTAGCTGTAGTTGAATTGATTTAGGTGATTTCTTTCTTGCGTTGGAGCTCAGCTGGAAATCTTGCAGAGGATAATTCACAGATTTCTTCTTCCTAAACCTCACATTAATAAAATCAAATAGGAAGCAAAACCCTGACTACTTACTGATTCCACTCGTTCCTCTGGGACATTTAAGGAATAATAATACTGTGGCTTACTTACTAATCAAAATAAACTTAACAAAATATCCTTTTCTCTCAAACCTGTGCTTCACTGTTTCCCCTATTCTAAAAAGTGTAGGCAGCCATGTGTCCACTTAGTACCTCAGCATACAGACTCGCATTCAAACTTCCATGACTTTGAATTCCCTATAGCTTAACCATTCCATTCACTGTATGCAGAGACATACCTCTTCTTCACTCCAAACCAAATTAAATATGGTTTAAAATTTCTCACTGCTTTCTCTTAGAACAGCTCTCACTCACCCAAAACACATCAGTTTTCCCCAATTGGATTCAGCAATACAGCTATGTCAAGGGGCTGCCTGTTTATTTAACTACTCACTTTTCAGCCCAAATCCTCTCTTCATCAGTACCAAGGCTCTTTTATTCCTGCCTCCCCAAAATTGTAACTCACTTTTTATCTCTTGGAATCCAGTTCTATCACTGGAACACCATTCACCCTCACCTCAGCCCACTTTCAATATCAAACCACCTTCTTTCAAACTGGCACACATAAGCCTGTGTCTTAATTGCTCTTCCTGTCACTTATTTCACTTTAAACCCATAAAATATATACTTTTGTTTCTCCTGTATTTCACAGACACCCAGCATACATTTTTTTCTCTCTCTCAGTGCTTCCCTTCTCCCCAAGTCCCCAGCTCAGAAGTCTCCCTAGCAACTCACCCCCCACCCAGAGGAACATCTGACATCCCTCAACCAATCAGCATGTCAGCTAAAGACAGTTTTTTTCCCCTTATCTGTTTTAGACTCTTGGCTGCCTTAACTGAATCTCTATTATGGCTTCCCCTTCCCCCCATAGAAGTTAATGCAAAACTCACTATACACAGAATCTCCAAGTCCATTTTAACCTAACCTGTACCCAAAACAGCAAGAAACATTTAATAGTACAATCCCCACCTAGTCATGGGTTATTTCTTGTAAAAAAATATATATATTTAAGAAACATCTCACACTTTCTTCACCTAACTCTATAAAAACAAATTCCCAAACTAAATGTAAACCTTCTCCAATCAGCACCCGCCACCAAAACCCCGAAACGGCCTCCCCAGAGCCCCAGGAAAGAAAAAAAATCATTTAATATATTTCTTACCATATATTACAAAAGAAGGAGGGAGAGAGAGAGAGAGAGAGAGAGAGGACATGCTGGATGGAAAAGGTTAGAGAGAGAGAACTGTCTAGAAGGAAGGGGAGATGGAGACAATGGATGTAAGGATTGGGAGAGGGTAATTGGTGGAAGGATGGTGAGAGAAAGAGAGATGACACTAGATGGAAGGGTAGGAAAGAAAAAGGAAAGGTGCTGGATAGATAGGGAGAGAAAGAGGAGACACTGGATGGAAGGATGCAGGGAGAAAGAGGGGGAGACAATGGAAGGATGGGGAGAGAAAGAGGGGGAGATGCTAGATGGAAAGGGGGAGAGGATAGAGTTAGTGAAAGACTGTAGAATAAAAGGAAGGGGCAGGGGGAGAACAAAAGTGAGGAAAAAATGAAAAGCCATAGGTAGATGAAGTAAAAGAGGGAAATTTAAAGAATAGTAAGAATGAATTAAATCTGGACAGAGAGAGAGAGGCAGAAAAATAAATTGAAGACAACAAAGATAAAGGAGAGAAAAACGTCAAATGGACAGGAAACCCTGGGAAGAGAGTTAAGAGAAGACAAAGCAAAGAAGACCAACACAACTAGAAAAAGTAAATGGCCAGACAACAAAGATACAGAAAATAATTTTATTTTTAATTTACTATAATGTGGTAGCTGTGTTAATAAATGTTAATAAATGCAAATAAAACATAAAATAGAAAATAAGGTGATACCTTCAATGATTTTAAAACATTTTTGATTAGCCTACAGAGACCAGCACGTCCTTCCTCAGGTCAGGAGAGGATAAAATAACAGCATTATACTGTCCTGACCTGATCTGAGGCAGGAGGTTTTTGCCTCTGAAAGCTAATTAAAAAGGGTTTTAGGCTATTAAATAAAATATTTTCTGAAATGGCCATGGGATTGAGCAGTGCCAGGTGTAGAGCCATATAAAGTATGGTGGAGCCAAGGCAGAATGGGGCGGGGCTGGGGGGCATGTACTATAATCTCCCTTTCAATAATTGGGACCCCTTGGCAGCTCTGCTATGTTATCTTTATAAATATGTAATAAGCATCCTCTTTGACATTTCATATAGGCACCCTTCTATGAAATTACCACCCATACCTTTTTTCTCAACGTTGAAATGTTGCAACCAAATGTTGTGTGCAGCATTTTATTAATTCTGGAAGAAAAATAATTCTCCTGGTTGTTTTCCCTAAAGTTTCTTTCAGTTCCTTATTTCTCAAACTGTAAATCAAGGGGTTGAGTAGTGGAATTACAGTTATATACACTACAGTAATTAGTTTAAGATCAATGGAGTATGTAGACTTGGGTCTCATGTACACACCAAAAGAGGTCCCATAAAATAATAGAACGACTGTGAGGTGAGAGGAACAGGTAGAAAATGCTTTTTGTCTACCCTTAGCAGAGTGGATTTTTAATATGGCAGATATAATGTACACATATGATATAACTGTTAATATGAATGGGGTAAAAGCTAAAAGTGAACCTTCAATATAATTCACAGTTTCAATGACATAGGTCCCTGAACAAGACAGAGTCATCAATGCTGTCATATCACAGAAGAAATGATTAATTTCATTGGAGCTACAGAAAGATGACTGTGATATTAAAGTAAAATGAGGAAGTGGATTTAGAAATGAAACTGTCCATGAAACAATAACTAGAATAATGCAGACTTTCTTGTTCATAATAATGGTGTAATGCAAGGGTTTACAGATTGCAACATAGCGATCATAAGCCATGGCGGTAAGAAGGTAGCACTCAACATCTGTGCAGGCCGTGAACATGTACATCTGGATCAAACAATGCATGAAAGAGATGGTCTTATTCTGTGCTATGAGCACTGCTAACAATTTAGGCACTGTGACAGTCACATAACAGATTTCAAGGAAGGACAAGTTGCTCAGGAAGAAGAACATGGGGCTATGCAGATGGGAATCAGAGCACACTGTGAATATAATAAGAAGGTTCCCTGACAAGCACATCAGATAAATAATCAAAAACAGAAGGAAAAGGAGGGGCTGCATCTCAGGCAACTCATAGAATCCCAGAATGATGAATTCTGTAACCTTGGTGTGATTCATCTTTTCTCTTTCTCCCATTCTGATACCTGTTGGAATAAGAAAGGCAAAACAGAAAATTAAAACTAATTTATCTAAAGGCTTGACATTATAGCAGGACATCTATGAAGGAAGTCCAAAAAGTTGCCTAGTTAAAGTCTCTTTGATAAAAACAATGTAGACACCAATGTGCCTTTATTAAATAGACTCTCATATTCAGTCACAATAATGCACAAACACCAATACCCAAATTTAAACCTACTCCAAAGAAAATGCAAATGTGTGTGTGTGCTCTGTGGTGGTCATTCTATTAAGTGGGTACTAACATTTACATGCTGATTATGCATACAAATGATTAGAATAAAGACATATATTCATATATGTGTACACATAAGTGTTTAAACCCCAAAATGCTGCCTAAATGATTCTATAAATATGCAATTACCTTACATACTGTCCTACCAATATTCAAAGCTATTTAGCTGGCCAGAAATGGTCGCTGACTAGTTAAATATGGTATCACATACCATATGTAATGAGTTTATCTTGTCGGGCAGACTGGATGGACTTTATCTGCTGTCACCTACTATGCTACTATGAAAATAGTGTTTCAGCACCTAACCACAAAAATTCAGTATGAGATAACCAGTTATCTCCGCTGAATATTCGCAGTCAGCACTGAAATTTTAACAGGCTATATTACACGATAACTGGCAATATTCAGCACTGACCAACTAAGTTTAGTGTGCAAATCGGACTGCATAAATAGCAATCCTATCTTTTCCTGCTATTGACTTAATCAGCCAGTGCTGAATGTTCACGTTAGCCAGTTAAGTTAGCGCAGGACGAAAAATGAATATTCAATACCGATCACTAGAAATGGCCCGACATTGAATATCTGGGGTCAGCGCCAACCGTTGCAGTAAATGGAGGAGCTGTGCCCTGCACCTCTCCTGCATTTACTGCACAGAGTAGACACTATTTTACATGCTCGCTCTATGGGGCACTGTACAGTTAACACAAAAATTACCATGCAGTAAGTGAAAGGCTGTGCAGTAAGTGCAGAAGGTGTGCCCTGCATCTCTCCTGCATTTACTACACAGGGTGGACATTTATATCATAACATTGCTTTACATGCACCCGCTCTATCTGTCACAACATGTAACGCAGTGGGGACCCTATCTGAAAATATATAAATAAGCATTTAAAAGCAGCAGTGGTGCACTCAACCCTCCCAACACATTCACTCATCCCCAATCTAGTCTCTTCTGTAACCTCAGTTCTCCCTCCCTCCCTCTTCCACAGCATCAGTTCTTCCTCCTGTACCCTTTCTCAAAACCAGCTCTCCCTCCACACCATTCCCTAGTATCAGTTTTCTCATTTGAACTCTTCCCTGAATTCAGCTGTCTCATCTGTACCCTGCCCTGACTTCAGGTCTGCCTCCCACACCATTCCCCAACTCCACCTCTTCTTCCCACTCTCATTGTTTCTGGGAAATTTTCAAAATGAAAATATACACTCAATTTCTCTCTGGTGTAAATGGATGAAAATACCAATGAACTTTCCAGTACTGAATATCCAGGTTTATGTGGCCTGCTAACCTATGTCCAGTTAAGTGTCATATTCAGCACTTAACCACCTAACCAGCACATTTTTGAAAGTGATCGCTGGCCATCTTCCGACACAAATCGGGAGATTGCTGGCGATCTCCTGAACCCGGCGAAATCGGTATAATCGAAAGCCGATTTTGGCCGGGTTCAACTGCTTTCCGTCACGGAGCCGGCGAAACATCAAGGGGGCATGCCAGCAGGGGCGTATCTGGAATCCGGCGGTAGGGGGGGCCAGAGCCAGAGAGGGGGGGCACATTTTTGCCCCCCCCCCCCCCCCCGCCGCCGCCGCCGCCTCTCTCCACCCCCTCCCCGCCGTCAACCCTCCCCCGCTGCTTACTTTTGCTGGCGGGGTCCGACCCGCAATCTCCATATTTCGGCTTCCTCCGTGGCCATGTGCTTCCAGGAAGTAACGCTGCAGCGCTGATTCGTTGAATCTAGTTCGGCGTCTGACGTGCTGGGACGTCAGACGCCAAACTGGATTCAACGAATCAGCACTGCAGCGTTACTTCCTGGAAGCACATGGCCACGGAGGAAGCCGAAATATGGAGATTGCGGGTCGGACCCCGCCAGCAAAAGTAAGCAGCGGGGGAGGGTTGACGGCGGGGAGGGGGGCCAGGGCGAAATCTGCGGGGGCCCAGGCCCCTGTGGCCCCACGCAGATACGCCCCTGCATGCCAGTAGGGTAGTGAAGGCAGGATGGGGCGGGACGGGGGCGTGCTCACGAGATGGCCGGCTTCGCCCGATAATGGAAAAAAAAAGCCAGGCTTGACGAGCATTTCGCCGGCTTTACTTGGTCCCTTTTTTCTCATGTCCAAGCTTTAAAAAGGACCCCAACTGACCAAATGACCACCAGAGGGAAGTGGGGATAACTTACCCTTACTCCCCCAGTGGTCACCAAACCCCTCCCACCAAAAAAACCCAAAAAAAACCACTGTTTTGCCAGCCTCTGTGCCAGCCTAAAATGTCATACCCAGCTCCTTATTAGCAGTATGCAAGTCCCTGGAGCAGTTTTTAGTGGGTGCAGTGCACTTCAGACAGGTGGACCTAGGCCCATCCCCCCCCCCCCCCCCCCCACCTGTTCCACTTGTGGTGGTAAACGGGAGCCTTCCAAAACCCACCCAAAACCCACTGTACCCACATGTAGGTGCCCCCTTCACCCCTTAGGGCTATGGTAATGGTGTAGAGTTGTGGGGAGTGGGTTTTGGGGAGATTTGGGGGGGCTAAACAACAAAAGGAAGGGAGCTATGCACCTGGGAGCTATTTTTATTTTTTAATTTTTAGAAGTGCCCCCTAAGGTGCCCGGTTGGTGTCCTGGCATGTGAGGGGGGGCCAGTGCACTACAAATGCTGGCTCTTCCCATGACCAAATGCCTTGCATTTCGCCAGATTTGAGATCGCCGGAATTATTTTCCATTATGGCTAAAAACCGATGAAGGCCATCTCAAACCCAGCGAGCTCTGACATGGCCAGGCCCATCCGTATTAGGGAAGAAAAAGATGGCCGGCCATCTTTTTCGAAAATACGGTTGGCTCCGTCCGCTTGTGGCGCCGGCCCCGGAGATGGCCACCCATAGAGATGGCCGGCGCCGTTCAATTATGCCCCTCCACGTGAAACTGGATAAAGATAGGACTGAGTTTATGATTCCGATGTGACTGGTTAACTTAGGTGTTTAAGGGAACCTTTTACTAATCTATGCTAGTAAATGGGCTTAGTGCATCATAACGCTGGAATTTCCCATGTGCAAAGCCCATTTCTAGAAAGGCATAAGTATTGCCACACTGCACAGACTAAAGGTCCATTAAGCCCAGCATCCTGTTTCCAACAGTGACCAATCAAGGTCACAAATACATGGCAAGATCTTGAAGTCAATTTAATAATGGTCCATGGACTTTTCCTTTAGGAAGCCGTCTAGACCTTTTTAAAACCCCGCTAAGCTAACCGCTGTATATGCCTTCCTAAGGCCTGTACTGTCAGTTTGGTTCTCACATGTTAGCCTACTAACTCAGCATCTTGTGTAACAATCATTGCTTTCTCAGGAGCTGAGAACTGACACTTCATAACATTTGTTTGCAGCTGAGTATGTTTTTCATATAGGGTGGATGTAACCTTGTAAGTTGCTAGGAGACAGGCTGAGGGCACAGTGTTAGTCTAACATGTCCAGAATGTTTCATTTGGGGAGATAGACAAAGAGAGGACACAAGGGTATTGTTCTGGTTGTGCAAGCACAACTGACACAGAACTCATAAGTAATTAATCAGTGACCACTGACTGGGCACGTGCAAACACATCAGGAGAGCCTGATAGAATACATGACCAATCCATATATGGTATAAGGCTACCTAATGGTTCTGGTTTATGGGAAATCACATGATTTCTGGGAAAACGTAACTTGTAACAGTATATATGTGATGTCCGGGGTAGAATTAGCTGAGCAGTCCCTTGTCTTTCAGGATGCGCATTACTGACTGACAACCTGCTCCAGGGAAGAGAACTATTGTTTGTATTTTTTGGCACTGTGATAATAAAGGTAATTTCCATAGCGTCCTCAGATCAATCCAGAGACTTGTGGGTTATGCCCCTCCTCTAGCAGGTTAGATAGAAAGAACTCAGAAGTTTCCCTCTAGAGGGCATGTGCAGCCACGGTAACTTCAGTATTCTCTCTATCTAGCAGGTAGAAGGAGCATACTGTGCAGCTCTGTGTTCCAAAGCTCCTATCCCGTTCCCTTGGGTGTGTTGAGCTGTTGGTGGGGTTGAGGTGCTAAAGCACATTTAGGATACACCTGGTGGTGCCAGGTCCCTACCCTTCTCCCCCTGTCAGCCTGAAGAATTACCTGGAAATAACTGTGAGTCTCCTGCCTCTTAAAAAAAAAAAAAAAGGCTAAAGATTTCACTTTAAACGGGCCTTGCTCCCAGCTCTGAAATTTGTCTAGTACTGAGCAGCTTTCAGTTCAGCATGAGCAGGACTAAGACTGGGATGTAGGTAAGGCTGTGTAATGATGTCTGTACCGTCAGAGTCGGTTAAACACTGTTCGCACTGCGGAGCTTGTAGATCGGCGTCAGGGGTTTGCGAGGCTTGTTCGGCTCCTTTAATTAAGACCGGGGTGGACGTTGAGGACCGCAAAGTAGGCGCCGAGGCCCTGGGCTGCGAGGTGGTTTTGGCGGGACAAGTGGGGCTCGGGTCGACGTGGGCCTCTGCCAGCGCCGTTTTCTCTCAGGGGCCAGCAGGACAGGAGAGTGTTTCAGCTGGAATCACGTCAGCTCAATCCGGCACGGTTTCGATGTCAGAACCGTCAGCCTTCGCGGGGTTTTCTCCGGAGTTCGTACTCCTCATGCACGACGCATTTTTGATGCGCTCGGAGGCGAACGTCACCCAGCGGCCATTTTAGAGGGTCCGGTGGCCTTGTGCTCGCAGCTGCTTCAGAGGCCTTCCAAGAGGTCGCAGGTGGAGCTTCCGGATCCCATGAGCATTGAGTCGGGCTGCTCGGATGGTGAGGGTGACCAGGGGTCAGTGGAGTCATGTCCAGAGACCCTTCAGAATGGAGAGCTCCCTGCGGCTGAGGGGGATGATCCCACCACGGCGAGGCTCTTCAGAAGAGAGGAACTGCTTCCTCTAATAGTACAGGCTTTGCAAGTTTTGAATCTGTCTGCTCCAGAGCCCTCAGTCCCAGTTGCGGTGAGTTCTTCTATAATGTCAGGTACTAGGGCCCCCCCCCCCAAAGTCTTTTTATATCCATGAGGCCATGCAAGTGCTCATTCGAGCTCAATGGGATTTTCCTGAGGCTAGTCTGAGAGTAGCTCGAGCTATAGGTAAGCTTTGCCCGTTGAGACAAGAAGATTTGGAGTCCTTGCGGCTGCCGGTGGTGGATTCACTGATTTCAGCGGTGGTTAAGAAGACCACATTGCCAGTAGAGGGTGGGGCGGCTCTTAGGGACCCTCAGGAGAAAAAACTCAAGGCTTCAGTCAAATCATCCTTTGAAGTAGCCGCTTTGACTTTACAGGCTTCGGTATGCGGCTCGTATGCGGCTAGAGCGTGCCTTTCTTGGGTCCAGAAGGCAACGTCCCCGGCTGAGCTAATTGAGGTTCTTCCTCTCCTGGAGTCGGGGTTGGCATATTTGGCTGATCTACTGTACGATATCCTTATGGCGTCAGCTAAGGGAGTCTCTTTGGCGGTGTCAGCTAGGCGGTGGATTTGGCTGAAGCATTGGGCCGCTGATTTTCCTTCTAAGTCCCGGTTAGCACGGTTGCCTTTCAAAGGTAGGCTTCTGTTTGGTCATGAGCAGGAACAGATTGTTAAGGACCTTGGTGAGTCCAAAGGGCAGCTTCCTGAGGAAAAGGCTAAGAACCAGTGAGAGTCTTTCGTCCGTGTTTTAAGGAGGCAAAGAAGTACAGGCCTGGTAGACTCGGGGGATTTACAAAGCCCCGATTTTCTCAGAAACAGCAACAGCCCTTTCGTCAGGAATGTAGAATCCCTCCGGCAGCTTCCAGAGGGCAGCCTGGAGCCAGAGGTCCGCAATGATGGGGCCCTGGTCCAGTCCTCTCCGCCTATAGGGGGACGGCTGTCCAAGTTCAGAGAGGAATGAGCCAGGGTAACTACAGACGACTGGGTCCTGAGTATTATAAGAGATGGATACAAACTGGAATTTGCTCGCACTCTAGGAGACAGTTTTCTCGAGTCTCCCTGCAAGTCGGCAACAAAGTCTGCAGCGGTGAAGGCTACCTTATCAGAGTTACTTCACCTGGAGGCGGTAGTATCGGTACCGGCGGATGAAGCGGGGCAAGGTCGCTACTCTATTTACTTTGTGGTGCCAAAGAAAGAAGGTGCTTTCCGCCCAATGTTGGATCTCAAAGCGGTTAACAAAGCCCTGGCGGTATGTCACTTCAGAATGGAAACTCTTTGCTCGGTGCTGGCAGCGGTACAGCCAGGAGAATTCATGATGGCCATCGACCTGAAAGAGGCTTACTTGCATATTCCCATCTGGGCCCCTCATCAGAGATTTCTTCGGTTCACGGTGTTGGGGCAGCATTTCCAGTTCAGGGCCATGCCTTTAGGGCTGGCCACGGCCCCGCGCACGTTCTCCAAGGTGATGGTGGTCATTGCGGTGTATTTGCGGACCAAAGGATTACAGGTTCACCCTTATCTCGACGATTGGTTGGTCCGGGCGCCATCTTACGAGGAGTGCATTCAGGCTACTCAGCAAGTGGTAGATCTTCTGCAGTCTCTGGGTTGGGTGATAAATTTTCAAAAGAGTCATCTCGTCCCTACTCAGACATTGGAGTACTTGGGGGTACGATTGGACACCGCCCAGGGCAGAGTTTTTCTTCCGAATCAGCAATGGTTCAAGCTGGTGGAGCAGATACGTCTGGCGAAAGCGCAAGCGGAAGAACACATGGCTAGAAATGTAAGGAGGGGTGACAAAAATTTCTTCAGGTATATAAGTGAAAGGAGAATGACTAAAAAGGGAATTGTGAGACTAAAAGATATTGCAAACCGCTATGTGGATAATGATGAAGAAAAAGCAAATTTGCTAAATAGATACTTTTGTTCTGTTTTCACAAAAGAAAATCCTGGAGAAGGACCGCGATGGACTGCAAAAAGTACAAATGAGATTGAAGTGGATAGAGCACCGTTCATGGAAGAGAGTGTGTATGAACAGCTTGAAAAGCTAAAGGTGGCTAAAGCCATGGGACCGGATGGGATCCACCCCAGGATATTGAGGGAGCTCAGAGAGGTTCTGGCGGGTCGTCTTAAAGATTTGTTTAACATATCCTTGTAGATGGGAGAGGTTCCGAGGGATTGAGGAACGGCGGAGGTGGTCCCTCTTCACAAGAGTGGTGATAGGGAAGAAGCTGGAAACTACAGGCCGGTAAGCCTCACTTCGATTATTGGAAAAGTAATGGAAGAAATGCTGAAGGAAAGGATAGTGAATTTCCTGGAAGCCAATAAGTTGCAAGATCCGAGACAACATGGTTTTACCAAAGGGAAATCTTGCCAAATGAATCTCATTGAGTTCTTTGATTGGGTGACAGGAGAATTGAATCAGGGACGAGCTATGGACGTAATCTACTTAGATTTCAGCAAAGCTTTTGACACGGTTCCCCACAGGAGGCTCTTAAATAAACTGGATGGGCTGAAGATAGGACCCGAAGTGGTGAACTGGATTAGGAACTGGTTGATGGACAGAAGCCAGTGTCAGGTTCTCAGGTTCAGAGCCCGCGGGGCCGGGCTCTGGAGCAAACGTGAGCCCTTGGGCTGCTGCCGAGGAGCGACAGCAGCAGGCAAAACCCACCAACCAACACTGGGTAAGCACACCGGCAGGGACTGCAGGCACTGCCCAGTGAACTGGAACACATGGACTGGAATCCCCCAGACTGGAGGACACAGGACTGGAACACTGGACTGCAATCCCCCGGACTGGAGGACACAGGACTGGAACACACACCGGACCGGAACACACTGACTGGAGCACACTGGACTGGTCCGCACAGCTTCACCTGCGCTTGGCCACTACCCCCCCCCCCCCCCCCCCCCCCCCAGGGTTGAGCCCTTGGGTTTGAGTGGCTGGCAGGACTTACCGGATACCGGATGACACAGGGACCAGGACTGGAAACAGAAGTACTCCTAAACCTAAACTGATCTAAGTGCTCCCAAGCCCTAACCCAGCAGGAGTGTTCCTAACAGAAAACTGACAAAAGGTCTTCCTAAGCCCTATACTAAACAGGAGCTCCTAAGCCCTGCTCAAGAAAGGGACTTCCTAAGCCCTAAACTAACAGAGCAGGGAACTAAACACAAAGCTAACACAGATGCTACTAAGCACCAAGCTACAAGCAGAGCTCTACACTAACAAGCTAAACACAAAACTAACAAGCTACCTAAGCACTGCTCTAGCAAGCTAGATACAAAACTAACAAGGTGCTTCCTAAGCACTACTCTGGCAAGCAACCAGAAGAGCTCCTAGCACTAAAAGGGAAGACAGGGGAACCACAAGGAAAAAGCAGGGAAGCTAACACATAAGCCAAAAGTGCTTCTAAAGCACCAAACACCAACAGCAAAGACTGCAATGCTCCCAATAGCACAAACACCAGAAGTACTTCTAACAGCAAACTCTGCAGTGTTCCTAACAACACCAAACCCTGAAGTACTTCTAACAGCAACAGAGCTTCCAAAGCCCTACACACAGCAATGCTTCCAAAACCAAGAGGGAAAAGCAGGAAAGCTAAACACACAAACACCAGTGCACACTGCACTAACACTAACCTGGACCTTAGCAAAAGCAAGCAGGGAAACTAGACACAAAGTCAGAAGTGCACACTGCACCACCCTACCTAAAGCAAACACAACTGTTGCAAAGGCTCTGAAGGAAACAACACCACTTCCTTATCAAGGCCCTCCCTGATGATGTCACACTCCCTAGACCTAGGCAAAAGCACACTGACCCGGAGAGGCCCAACCCACACCAATGCAACACCGTGAAGCACTTGAAGCCAGTACACCCAAAGAGAGGTAGAGTTAACTCAGTCCACCCACACAGCTGTAGTAAAGTAAAACAATTAACCCCATGCTGCTGGAAGCTGCCAGCTCAGAAAGGACAGAGAAAAGAAACAGAAGCCAGCTAAGAAGCTGACCCACAGGAAAGAGGTAAGTTTGAGAGGGGTTCTGACCCCAATCATAACAGCCAGAGGGTGGTGGTGAATGGAATTCGCTCGGAGGAGGGAAAGGTGAGTAGTGGTGTGCCTCAGGGATCGGTGCTGGGACCGATTCTGTTCAATATATTTGTGAGTGACATTGCTGAAGGGTTAGAAGGTAAAGTTTGCCTATTTGCGGATGATACTAAGATCTGCAACAGAGTGGACACCCGGGAGGGAGTGGAAAACATGAAAAAGGATCTGAGGAAGCTAGAAGAATGGTCTAAGGTTTGGCAATTAAAATCCAATGTGAAGAAATGCAAAGTGATGCACTTAGGGAATAGAAACCCTCGGGAGATGTATGTGTTAAGGCGGGGAGAATCTGATAGGTACGGACGGGGAGAGGGATCTTGGGGTGATAGTATCTGAGGATCTGAAGGCGACGAAACAGTGTGACAAGGCGGTGGCCGTAGCTAGAAGGTTGTTAGGCTGTATAGAGATAGGTGTGACCAGCAGAAGAAAGGAGGTGTTGATGCCCCTGTATAAGTCGTTGGTGAGGCCCCACCTAGAGTATTGTGTTCAGTTTTGGAGGCCGTACCTTGCGAAGGATGTAAAAAGAATTGAAGCGGTGCAAAGAAAAGCTACGAGAATGGTAAGGGATTTGCGTTACAAGACATATGGGGAGAGACTTGATGACCTGAACATGTATACTCTGGAAGAAAGGAGAAACAGGGGTGATATGATACAGACGTTCAAATATTTGAAAAGTATTAATCCGCAAACGAACCTTTTCCGGAGGTGCGAAGGCGGTAGAACGAGAGGACATGAAATGAGGTTGAAGGGAGGCAGACTCAAGAAAAATGTCAGGAAGTATTTTTTCACGAAGAGAGTAGTGGATGCTTGGAATGCCCTCCCGCGGGAGGTAGTGGAAATGAAAACGGTAACAGAATTCAAAGACGCGTGGGATAAACATAAAGGAATCCTGTTCAGAAGGAATGGATCCTAAGGAGCTTAGCCGAGATTGGGTGGCAGAGCCGGTGGCGGGAGGCGAGGATAGTGCTGGGCAGACTTATACTGTCTGTGCCCTGAAGAGGACAGGTACAAATCAAAGTAGGGTATACACAAAAAGTAGCACATATGAGTTTATCTTGTTGGGCAGACTGGATGGACCATGCAGGTCTTTTTCTGCCGTCATTTACTATGTTACTATTCTGCAGACTCCGGCTCCAAGGGCCTGGGATTATGTCCAGGTACTGGGATCAATGGCGGCGACGCTGGAGGTGCTGCCATGGGTGCGGAGTCACATGCGACCTCTACAATGGCATCTTCTCAGTCATTGGTCTCCTCTGTCCGAGGACTACTCGGTTCGAGTCCCCTGGTCTCCACAAGCTCGTTTTTCGCTCCGATGGTGGCTCATGCTTCGGGGCCTGCCCCTGTACACGCCCGACTGGTGTGTGGTGACGACGGATGCCAGTCTGTCGGGTTGGGGAGCTCACTGTCTCTGACATTCAGCTCAGGGGAATTGGACATTGTCGGAAGCAAAACTGCAGATCAATCTTCTGGAACTTCGGGCGATTCAACTGGCGCTGTTGGCGTTCGAATGGTTGATATCAGAGAAGCCAGTTCGGGTCCTCTCTGACAATGCGACGGCGGTGGCATATGTCATTCGTCAAGGGGGGACAAGGAGTGCTCCAATGGCGAAGGAAGCTGCAGTACTTTTTCGTTGGGTGGAGGTCCGCTTACCGCAGCTGTCGGCGGCGCACATTTCAGGGGTCTTAAATGTTCAGGCCGACTTTCTCAGCCGGAACCGCTTGGATGCCGGAGAGTGGGAACTGTCCCCGTCAGCCTTTTGGCAGATCTCGGATCGGTGGGGAACGCCGGTGATGGATCTGATGGCTCGTCTTTCCAACGCCAAAGTGGCTCGGTTTTTCAGCAGAGCCAGAGAGGTCGGTTCCGAAGGGTTGGATGCTCTTCTTCAGCAGTGGCCGTGGGAGCTTCTTTATGTCTTTCCTCCGTGGCCGATGATCGGTCGGACGGTGGGCAGAATAGCTCGTCATCCGGGACCGGTGGTTCTAGTTGCCCCGGATTGGCCCAGGCGTCCGTGGTATGCAGATATGATTCGTCTTCTGATCGACGAGCCATTCCATCTAGCTCATCTGCCGGAGCTCCTGTTGCAGGGTCCGGTAGTCATGCAGGATCACGCTCAGTTTCGGCTTACGGCCTGGCTATTGAAAGGTCGCGCCTGAGAGCTAAAGGTTACCCGAAGGAGGTCATTGCCACAATGTTGCATGCGCGTGGTGGTTGGGAGGTGGGGCTAGTGCTGGGCAGACTTATACGGTCTGTGCTAGGGCTGGTGGTTGGGAGGCGGGACTAGTGCTGGGCAGACTTATACGGTCTGTGCTGGGGCTGTTGTTTGGTCAGCGGGGATAGTGCTGGGCAGACTTATACGGTCTGTGCCAGAGCCGGTGTTGGGAGGCAGGGATAGTGCTGGGCAGACTTATACGGTCTGTGCCAGAGCCGGTGTTGGGAGGCAGGGATAGTGCTGGGCAGACCTATAGGGTCTGTGCCAGAGCTGGTGGTTGGGAGGCGGGGATAGGGCTGGCCAGACTTATACGGTCTGTGCACTGAAGAGGACAGTACAAATAAAAAAGTAGCACATATGAATTTATCTTCTTGAGCAGACTGGAGAATTCCTTTATTAAATGAAAGCGGAAAATCAAATTTCAATTCATTACATTGTGCAGTTATAAAGCCAGCCCTTCTATACTTTTATACAAAAATGCAAAATTTACACAAAAAACCGTCCCCCCCAACCCCCCCCCCCCAAACATTCAACTCAACTTCAAGCGTACATGCTTCCACCAAACCCCAAAGGTCTTTACCCCCACCTCCACCCGTTCCCATCGGGCCACTTCCTGAACAGCTCGGACAATGTCCCAGGAGACCTGCTCAGCAGACCTGCACTCCTGGCCCAGGGACACCCCGCAGCGAGCCATCCATAGGCAGTATCTGATGATAACTGAGATTAGAAAGGCGGTACTTGGCTCTAGCCGCCCCGTCTCCCCCTGCCTCCCATACACCCAGTCCGCATAGGTGTAGGACGTGAAGCTGGGGATGGCCAGCAAGGCAGCTACTCTCCGGCAAACCGCTACGGAGAATGGACACTCCTTCAGGAAGTGGTCCATGGTCTCCAGCCGGCCAGCACACTCCCCCCTCGGGCAGTCTCGGTCCTGCTGGTTCCTACACCGAAGGTTTGCCCTAACATACAACCTGCCATGTAGGGACAGCCAGGCAATGTCCCTGTACTTGTGTGGGATGCGTTTGGACGAAATAAAACGCAGGCCCTGCCTCAGCACGGGCTCCGGAGCATCCCTAAGAGCCAGGGGAGAGGAGAAGCGTTGGGAGTGAACCCGCTCCACCCAGATCTCCCTCTGCCCTGCCCTAACTTCCTCCCATGTAATGTCCCACAGCTGAACCAGCTTTACCAAGGATTTGTAGTAGCCTACCCCCTCCGGGAAACCTTTCCGCAACCGTCCCACCCTACCTCCCCCCAACCAAGGACCCCAAAATCCCTCCCACCACTGGACAACACTGTGTACCCATCCTGGGGCATCCAGACCGACCCCCCGCCCGCCCCAGGTTAAACTGGATGAAGAAGGAGGAGAATAGCAAGACTGGGTTTACCATTCCCACTCCCCCTTCCTCCCGCGACCGGTAAGTAATATTACGTCTAACTGGGTTCATCCTGTTTCCCCACAGGAGTTGAAAGAACACGCTGTAAATTGCCGTGAAACAGCGTTCCGGCAGGAGACTAATGTAGCTTAGGAAGAGGAACATGGGGACCACCTGGCTCTTAAGCAACCGGACCCGGTCCTCCATGGGCATCCTCCACCCCTTCCAGCGGACCACCTTCTCCCTCGCCTCCGCTATCCTTTGTTCCCAATTCTCCCGCCCGTAATCCCCTCCCCAAAATACACTTCCAAAACCCTCATTTTCTCAATCCCATCCGGGAACCCACCCCCTAAATTAAACCGCCATCCCTCCGGCCCCACCCACAAGCTGGTGCTCTTGCCCAGGTTTACCCGAGACCCCGAAGCCTGGGAGTATTCTGCAAGGGTCTCCCGCAGCCTCCTCCCCTCCCTGCGATCCGCCACCCAGACGGTGACATCATCCGCATAGGCGATGACTCGCAACATATTCCCTTTGCCTACCTCCACCCCTCTGAGCCCGTCCTCCCCCCCCTTTCCAGCCTCCTCACCAGGGGATCAATGTCGAAAGCATACAGCAGGGGGCTCAACGGGCACCCCTGCTGCACCCCCGCCGAGATCTCCACCTCTGCCCCCCTCCATCCATTCACCAGGGGAAAGAATCGCGCCCCCGCATACAATAACTGAAGTTGCGCGATCCATTCCCCCAGGAATCCATAGTGGTCTAGGACCTTCCATAAAAAGCCCCACTGCACTCAGTCGAAAGCCTTGTCCTGGTCCAAGGCCACGACCAGCCTGCCCTCTCCCACCCGACTACATTCCAGGCCCTCCCTCACCCAGGCCACTGCCTCCAGCACCCCCCTTCCCGGGATCCCACACCCTTGCGGGGCTGCCAGCACTTCCGCGGAGATCTTCCTCATGCGGGCAAGGAGCATGTGAGCGAAGATCTTCCGGTCGGTGTTCAGAAGTGCAATCGGCCGCCAATTTGCCACATCCTGGGGTCCTTGACTTTGCTAAGAAGGACCAAAGCTGATGCCCCCATCGACTCAGGCAAGGATCCCCCTGTTCGTGCCGCCTCCCAGATTGCCAACAAGACCGGCGCCAACTGATCCCTAAACCGCTGGTAGAACTCTGCCGGGAGTCCGTCTGGCCCCGGCGCCGTCCTGCGCCGCAAGGCCCCAATGGCCTCCTGTACCTCCCGCAGCGTCCATGGCCGCAGCAAGACCCGAAGATGAGGCCCCCCCTTACCCACCCCTGGGGTTTCCTCAATGTACCTCGCCATGGCCTCCTCCCCCAACCGTTGGTCCAAAAATACCCACCCATAGTGGGTCCCCACCACCTGCAAGATACCTTCCCTAGACTGCTGGAGCGTCCCCCCCTCATCCCTTAACCCCTCTACCACCCTCCTCTCCCTTCTTTCCTTACAGCAGTCATACGGGTTCGGGCTGAGCAGCTTCCCGAAGTCCTGCTCATAGACGAGGGAAGAGTACCGATTGTATTGTACCCGTTCCACCTCCTGCTGCAAGGCCTCAATGTCCTCCCTCCCCTGGAAATCAAATTGTCCCTTCGCTTCCTCAGAGCAGTTCCTAGCCGGGTGACCTCCCTCCCCTGCCTCCTCGCCTGACGGAGAAAGAACCCCCTGATGCGGTGTTTCAAAACTTCCCACCAGTCCCCTAGGGAAGGGAAGACACCCTGAATGGATACCTGGTCTGCCAGAAACTCCAGATACTCCTGGTACAACACCCCCTCCCTCAACCATTTCTGATTTAAACGCCACAATCCTTTCCCCAATCCGTGAATCCCCCCTCCCCCCAGCTCGACCAGCACCATCTTGTGGTCTGAGAAATCAACCTCTACCACCCTTGGTACCTTCCCACACGCCCCTCCCTGAACTAAAAACCGTTCGATTCTACTTCTACAAGTGCCCCGGGCAAAAGTGAAACCCTGCGTCCCACCACCAAACTCTATGTGCGCGTCCACCAATCCCGCTCCCTTCATGATCCCTGCTAGCCGTACCCCATCGTAACCTACTTGCGCTGCCCTCCCCCCCCCATCCTCCTTCCTCAGGACTGTGTTAAAATCCCCCCCCCCCCACCCCACAGTAGCTGCCGTGAGGTGTAAAGGTACGGCCAAATTTTCCCAAACAGTGCTACCCTTCCCCATTTGCTTTGCGGCCCGTAGATGTTAATCACCCGCAAAGCCACCCCCCGCAATCTCACATCTAACAGCAGACACCTCCCAATTCCCAGCTCCACCACCCTCTGGATCTCTACTTTAAAGGTTTTGAAGAGGATGCCTATCCCCCCATACCGTTCCCCTGCCAGACCCCAAATAGAGGGCCCCCATCTCCAGCCCTGCTTTGCCCGCCAAACCTCCTCCAGCGTTCGCAGCCTGGTCTCCTGCAGAAGAAAACAGTCCGCTGCCACGGCAGAGAGGCCATCGAACGCCAAGCATCTCGCCCTCTGGGAGGCGACACTAGCCACATTAAGTGTGGCGAATGTTAACAGCAGTCCCGCCATCACTGTGCCGTTCCATACCCCACGCCCTCCTGGCTACCTTCCCTCTGCTCCATACTACCTCCAGGGATCCCTTCCCCTTCCCCCTCCCCTTCCTCGTCCGCCCAGTCCCGGACACCTAGCTCAAAAAGCCCCCCTCCCTTTCCTTATTTTCTTCCTCCCCTTCTTCCTCTTTTCTAGGCCCACCTCCCTCCCTCCTTGGGAGTCATCCACTGACCCTCCCCCCTCTCCCCCTGCCCCCTCTCCCGCCCCATCTGCCCCTTCTTCGTCCCCCCTCCGTCAATCCTGCCTCCAGCCCATCCTCCCTCCCTTCTTGCCCATCCCCTCTCTTACCCTCCTTTTCTCCCCCACTCTCCCTTCAGCCCCCCCAATCCGTCCCCACCTCCCCGACCTCCTCCACTACCATTTCCTTCTCTTCGTCCCTCAAAGCCTTCTCCCTCTTCTTCTTCTTCCTTTTACCCGCTGTTCCCTTTTCAGCATCTGCCATGCTTTCCAACCCATCCTGCCGGCTCACCCCATCCTCTCCTTCCTCTCCTGCCAGTTCCTCACCCCCTCCCTCATCTTCCAATCCCCTAAATCTGTTCTCTACTTCTATCCCCATTCCTGCCCCCCTCCCCCTTCCTCCAGTACCCCTGTCACCTTCCGTTGTTTTTTTGACACCCTCATCCAACCCTCATCTGCCCCGTCCTGCCGCTTCCGCCCTTCCCCAACCCTCCCCCACCTCCCACTCCCTGTCCCTTCACAGCTCCTTTCCCCCCCACCCCGGGAACCTGATCTCACCCTACATTCCCTCCCCCCTCTCCCTATGAACTGGACCGCTCCCTCCCATGTCCTCCTCTCCCCTGTTATGGGAGGCCCAATGGCAAGCTCTGAATGCATGCCCCAGACCCCCACACAAATTACACCGGATAGATGCACAAGACTCCGTAGGATGCTCCTTAGACCCGCACTTCCCACACTGCCGTACTGGGCACGACATACTAAAATGTCTGCATGACCCGCAGTGACATTGCCGCGGCTGCCCCTTGTAAAAGCAGAGGGTCCGATCCTTGCCAATGAACGCCGCGGAGGGAATGTGCTGGGTCACGTGCCCTGCCTGCTTCAGCCTCACCTGCGCACCCCATACTCCCGCCCACACCCTACTGGGGTCAGGGAGCTTGGACAAGGGGGTACACAATTCTGCATACCGCTGTAGCCAGAAGGCCAGGTCCGCCCCTGAGATGGATTCATTTTGGACCAGCAAGGTTACCTGCACCAGGTCAGGTCTGCTGATCGGTACGGCCCTAAAGTTTCTCCAATCCCCTTTCCCCCTTACCCCCTCGTATTTCTCCCAGAAGACCTCCATGCCTCGCTGGGTCAGAAAACTATCATCATATTCTGGGATATTCACCGGGTGGATACAGGCATAGAGGTCCTCTGGGAGAAATCCTAAACCCAGGACCAACTTCAGGGCCTCATCCCTACTTGGCATCCCCCCTCCCCCACCCACCTTAACTGAACCACATTCCTCCTTTTGGGAACCTGGCCCCCCCACCCTCCCCCCATCCTTCCCCACTGCTTCCTGCCCCCCCATTCCCCCTGCGCCCGCCCCTCCCACCTACTACCGCTGCAAAGGATGGAGCACCCCCCACCGTCCCCCTCCTCCATGTGCTGCACTGAGACCCCCCTGCTCCTGCTGCACCATACCCCCCTCTCTCTCTTGCCCCCCCCTCTCAGCCTCCCTCCCCTCCCTCCCTTCTATCAGCAGACTTTGCACATCCCCTGCCTTCACAGTGTCCTTCTGTACCATTTCCCCTGCAGCAAAAAACCTGCCATTGTCCTCTTCAACACGTTCGCTAGAGACAGTGAGAGCAGGTTCCCCTAAATACTTGTTCCCCTCCCAATGCCCCTGACCCCCTCCCCCTCCCACAGAGCCAACCCTCCCCTCCCGGCCCGAACACTCCCCCCTGGCTCGCATCCCCGCAGCCTGGCCAACTTCAAAGTCAAAGGTACCAGTCAAGTTTCCTTCTGGCGCACACTGCAAGGCAAACACCTCCCGCTCCTGCCCCCTCCTTCCCCCCCCCCCCCCCGGAACCTGCTCTCTGTGCTGGGTCCCTCCTTGCAACGTGCTGCTCCAGCTTTCCCTGTGTGGGCCCGCTGTTTTCCTGGGAACTGGTCTCCCCTCTGGCGTCCTGCTTCGTTGGGACTTCCTGCTCTGCCGTTTTGCCAAGTAAGCGTGGCTTCCCGCACTCCAGCACCGCTCGCTCTCCCAAACGTGGGGAATCCTCCTGCTTTGTAGCATTCTCCCCTACCGGCCACTGCAGCTCCTCTGCGGCCATCCCTGCTCCTCCAGCCCGATTGGCTGGCGCATCCTGCTCCAATGTGCTGGGCGGGCGTGGCATCCCGCCACCCGGCAGCGCAGTGCCTTGCCATTCTGAACCTTTTTGTGGGGAACACTGTGTGTCCTCCTGTGCTTTCTCTATCGAAAACCACTCCTCGTCTTCACCTGCCTTTCTTCCTGCATTCTCCTTTAAGAGGCAGCTCCCTGCTGGAACATCTCCACTTTCAGTCCTTAGCCCTGCTGCAGGCTGATTGGCTGGAATATCCTGCTCCTCAGAGCTTTGTGGGTGAGGCCTCCCAGGCTGTGCTGGGGCAGGCATTTTTTCCTTGCCGTCTGCTCCTACTACAGACAATGGGAACAGGACAACCTGTGGCTGCAATTGCCTCTGTGTACCCCTTGCCTCTTCTCCGGGTAAGTTCTCTGTTTCAACTTCCACCACCACTTCTGTGGAAAAAGGTCTCTCTCCTGAAATTCCAGCCTCTGTTTCAACAATTTGAAAAGTCTTGGCGGTAAAGTTTTTTTCCTGTTCTGCTCTCCCACACTCAGGTGCTCTCAATGAGGCTTCCACAGACCCAACTTCAGTCCTGCTTACTCCAGAAGCTGCCTGACTAGCAAGGTATTGCATGAATTTTAATGTATTTTGGGTGCTTGTTCCTGGCAGCTCCCCTGATGCTTCAATGTTCTGGGGTCCAAAGCCTGGGCTGATTCCTTCCTGCTCTGTTTGTTGCTTCCACTGTACCGAGGCTGACGGGGCCTGTCCCCCCCGAGGCCATCCTGTCTCTGTTGATATAGAGTTCTCTCAGAGGATTTCCAGGGCCTTTCTTCAGTGCCCTCAGCAGCTGTTCTTTTTTTCTGGAGAAGCCTAAGCAGCCTGGTTTCCTCTTTCATATAGGTCTTGCGATGCTCTGCTGGGGCCAGCCTGCTCAGGGCTTTTGCCATTTTGACTCGCTTCCCCAGCTCCACCACCTCCTTCTCCGTACTTTTAATTCTCTTCACCATTTTAATTATGCCACTGGCCGGGTCCTCTGGATCCTGGCAGTAGTCCACAAGCTCTTCCTCCTCTAGATCGTCACCTCACTGCCTTCCTCCTCCACCTCCGGCAGGGCCTCCTGACAGATCTCCATTACCACTCTTTCCTTCTCAGACCAGCTCTTCTCTAGGGCCTCCGCCAGCTCTCTTCCCCCCTCACCTGCTGGACGTTGTGCGGCTGCGAGGGGGGTACCAGTCCAGCTTCCTCCCTTGGAGTCTGGCCCTCTTCTATCCACAGGGCTCCTTTCCCTCCTCCCTGTGGCACTGCAAGGGAGGGGACCGCTTTTCCTGACCCTCTGGTCCCTGAGCCCAAGAGGCCCCATGGCCTGGGCCTGTCCTGGGGAACGCTCCCCAGAGGCCCTCCACATCCTTGGGGAGGGAGCTAGGCCTCACTCCCTTCCCACTGGAAGTCTGCAGAGCTCTCTGAAACACCTCCTTCCACCTCAGCAGACTGCACGGACCGTGCAGGTCTTTTTCTGCCGTCATCTACTATGTTTACTATGTTTACTTCTACTGCGTATGCTAGAGTTTGGAGAACCTTTGTGGCTTGGACTTTCTCCGCACTTAGCTTCTCTGGGGTCTATCCTGACTTTTTTACAACAAGGCATGGACAAGAAGTTGTCGCTTAACACGTTGAAAGTGCAGGTGGTGGCTTTGGCCTGTTTTAGGGCCGGTTGGGGAAGCATTCCTTAGCCTCCCATCCAGATGTGGTGCGTTTTCTGTGCGGAGTTGGACATTTGAGGCCTCAGAGAGTGCCGGTGGTGCCGGTGTGGAATTTAAACTTGGTACTTCGGGCTTTGCAACGACCTCCCTTTGAGCCTCTGAAGAAGTCATCTTTGAAGGATTTAACGTTAAGGACAGTGTTTCTTGTGGCTATGGCGTCCGCTAGGCGGATATCGGAAATTCAGGCACTCTCGTGCAGAGATCCCTTTCTCCGTTTTTCGGAGGTGGGATTTTCAGTTAGAACAGTTCCGTCTTTTCTGCCTAAAGTGGTTTCTCGTTTTCACGTGAACCAAGAGGTAGTGTTGCCATCTTTCAAGCGTGAGGATTATCCTGACGATTTTCGAGGTCTCCGGTGTCCAGATGTTCTGAGAGCTCTTTGTGCTTATCTTGAGGTGGCTAATTCTTTTAGAAAATCAGATCATCTGTTTGTTCTGTTTTTCAGGAGGTAAGAAGGGCAATATGGCATCTAAGGCGACCATTGCTCGATGGCTAAAGGAGGTCATTTCCTCCTCATACCTTTTGATGGGAAAGTCTTCTCCGCTGACCATACGGGCACATTCCACAAGAGCTCAGGCGGCATTGTTTGCAGAGTCTCGGCTGGTGCTGTGGGAAGACATTTTGAAGGCGGCGACTTGGTCGTCCCCGCATATATTCTCGAAGCATTACTGGATTGATGTAGCGGTGCGTCGGGAAGTGAATTTCGGGGCTTCAGTGTTGGCGGCCAGGGTAGATCGGTCCCACCCTGATTGAAGTGTGCTTTGGTACATCCCACAAGTCTCTGGATTGATCTGGGGATGCTATGGAAGGTAAAATTATATCTTACTTGATAATTTTCTTTCCATTAGTCCCTCAGATCAATCCAGAGGCTCTCCCTGTTGTTCGACTTCGTGATTTTAGATAAGATCAGTATAATCAGCTAGTTCTGGTCACGTTCTTGTTTTGGTTGAACGGTTGCTCGGTTACTGTGGATTTCAAGTTAAAATTTTATACTTGTTCCTTTAGCAGCGCGGAGGATTCACCCAGTTGATGCTGCTCTTACAGAGGCAAGAGACTGTGTTTGGTCCATTTCATACTGCTTTGGTATCGTGTATACTGAAGTTACCGTGGCTGCACATGCCCTCTAGAGGGAAACTTCTGAGTTCTCTCTATCTAACCTGCTAGAGGAGGGGCATAAACCACAAGTCTCTGGATTGATCTGAGGGACTAATGGAAAGAAAATGATCAGGTAAGATATAATTTTACCTTACTGACTGCGCCTAACAGAGTCTAAGTTTTCTTTCTTATTATTTTTTTCTCAGCCTATGAGGCTGTAGTGTTTTTCCCCTCGCTATCAGGGCTAGGAGACAGGAAAAACACACCGCCTTTACCACATTCTCTGGCAATGAATTCCAGAGTTTAATTACACGAGTGTAGAAACATTTTCTCCGATTCATATTAAATTTACTACTTTGTAGCTTCATTGCATGCCCCCTATTCCTACTATTTTTGGAAAGAGTAAACAAACGATTCACGTCCACCTGTTCCACTCCACTCATTATTTTATAGACCTCTATCATATCTCCCCTCAGCCATCTTTTCTCCAAGCTGAAGAGCCCTAGCTGCTTCAGCCTTTTCTCATAGGGAAGTCATCCCATCCCCTTTATCATTTCCGTCGTCCTTCTCTGTACCTTTTCTAATTCCAATATATCTTTTTTGAGATGTAGTGACCATAATTGAAAATAATATTCGAGGTGCGGTCGCACCATGGAACGATACAAAGGCATTATAACGTCCTCACTTTTGTGAAAGAGCAAGCAGTATTTTGGAAAGAGAGAGAACTACTGATATTACTCCTGTACCAGAAAAAAAGAGAGCAAAATGAAAATTCCCATAGGTATGGGAAACATTAAGAAACAAAAAATCTTAGGCTGCACACCCCTAGTCCTTGCTTTAGAAGGGAAAAAGAAAAGCAGACTATTCCAGGTCCACAAGTTGCCGCCCCCATCTGAGGACAAGGTGAGCCAAAATAGGGGGAGACTTATGGAATTGAGATTGGGAAGGAGAAGGGAAATCCATTTTATGTTTTATTGTGTATGTTTCATGTGTATCCATCTAGAAGTATAGTGAGTGCTCAGATTTACATTTTATAAATAAATAAATAAATAAATAAACCAGGTGGGGAGGGCTAGGGGAAGAGAAAAATAAAAGACCAGTGATGCTGGAAATGTGCTAGTGCTCTGAAAGGTAGATGAACTGAAGAGAAACAATATCTTGCTTGAGAAAAGTTTGGGGCAGTGCAGACCCCGCTATGGGGTCCTTTTTGCTAAGCCGCGCATGGGTTTTTACTGTGCTTAGCACGTGGGTTTTCCACGCACTGCGACCACTTTTAGCGCTTCAGTAAAATGGCCACATTTCTATATTTTTCATTAATGGCCACACGTTAATTTCCCAATTAGCACATGGCCATTATTTCATTTTCTGCCTGTGCACTAATGTTAGCATTAGCGCAGGGCTACTGAAAAAAATTAACACGGGAGCCCTTACTGCCTCCTATTTAGGAGCTGCTTAGGACTTCTGTGTTAAGTTAGTGTTATTCAGTTAGCATGCGCTAATGTCAGCACACTAACTGAATAGCGCTTCCACACCCATTCTCCACCGCTAACACACCCCTCTAACAAAACAAACACCAGGCAGTTAGCACATGGGGCCCTATTACTAAGCCGCGTATGCGCCTATACACGCCCAACTCACACCAATTCCAAGTTACCACCCGGCTACCGCATGGCCTGGGCAGTAATTTCATTTTTGACATGTGTCCAATATACATACCAGAAAATAATTTTTATTTTCTGGCGTGCGATGCTACCGTGCAGTAAGAGGCTTTTGATGTGCATAGACCATTACCGCCTGGTTAATGCATAAGGCCATTTTTCAGCGCACCTCAGTAAAAGGATCCCGCAAATGGCAAAATTAGTTCAAAAGCTTTTACTACATCCTGTGTTAGGCCATTTTTCCCCATGTTAAATGCACACTACTGCATAACGCCCCAGACCACCCAGAAAATAGCCGGCTATGGCTTTAGCAGTTAGTCAGATATTCAGTAGCACTAACTGGTTAAGTACTGTTGAATATCAACCAATTGTTTAACAAGAGTGATGTAACCAACCAGGATCCTCTCCTGTCCATCTAAATCGCTTTGAATATTGACTCCATCATTTAAAAAAAAAAAATTATGACATCAGCATGTAGTGATTTCCTCTTATTTCTGGTTAATTGTACTTTGATTTTCAAAGACATAACTGGTTATGTCAGCGTCTTTGAATATTCCTTTGTAAAGATATTCAGTGACCTTTTTTACAGAGCAAAGCCCAACGTGGGCTTACAGTTCGCTCTTCTGGGACTACCACTGGCACAATATGGCCACCGGCGGTAGTCCTGCCCCGAGCGCGCACCATTTCTGGGAGAAAAAGAAAACCCCCCAGAAATGGCTTCCTTGGAGGTCATATGTGTACTGCGCCCTGCCTGGTTACCACTGGGTTAGCGCAAGAGCCCTTATCGTCACCTCAATGGGTGGCGGTAAGGGCTCCCCATTGCATGGCCATGCAGTAAGAGTTCTCTTATCACATGACCATATGTGTCTGGGAGCTTTTTACCTGCTGCGGTAAAAAGGGCCCTGGCGCTTGGGAAAAATGGCCCCTGCAGCTAGCACAGGGCCCTTTTCATGCAGTTTAGTAAAAAGACCCCTCAGATAACTAATCCTATTACCTTTATACCTGTTCTTTTTACAGCCCCACATAATTGGTTAAACACACCTCTGGGATACCTCCAGTATCACCTTTTTTTCCCCAAATTTATTTATAAAGTTTCTTTAACAAGATAAAGAAAATAAAAAAAGAAACAGTCCAATTAATGTCGACAATTCAAGTATGATAATCCATTAGTTATTGCTATAGACCATCTGTTTTTTTGACATTAAAAATTGTAACATATTGTTTTAGACTGCATTATCTGGGATATATCCTTTAAAAAAAAATAATGTAAGCCGTAATGATCCCTTTATGGTTACCTGCAGCGTAGAAATACTGTCTGTAATGTAATATAATGCAATTGTGGGATAAGGAGGATAAACAAGTTAGAAATAAAGTCTCAAACAGAGGAGGAAAATGAACAGTAATTGTCCAGGAGAGACCATATTTTAAGGAAAGGAGGTTAAATGACCTCTTTTGAAAGGTCTGCCTCCTCATATATGCACATAAAGTGTTCCATCATTCATGTCATGAGGTATTCAGATTATTTTTCCAGTTTAAAACAACAATATGAATGGCTAAAATAAGCATTTTATTAAACACTTTCTCATATTTTAGATTAACTGAAATGCCTGGAGATGAAGAATGTAGCACAACATACTTATTTTATAAGGTAGCTGGTTTGTAATGGAGAGGATTATTGAGATTTATTCCCAGATTTGGGAACAGTAGGATTTTAAGTTGATACAATGATAGATAGTATGGAACAGACTGCTAGATTCCTTTTGGCATGGCCTGCACTGATCTGATAGTATTTGTGGCAATTTTGCCAATTTAACTGGAGTCCAGTATGCTTTGTGTATAATAAAATATGACAATTGAATAAAGGGATGTATAGTTATAGTCCAAAATAAGTCCCATTCCATAGAGGATAAAGAAGTGTTTAATTCTTTTTCCCAGTCTAAGGTTATGCTACAGCAAAACTGGGTACTTGAGTGTTTGAAGGGATTTGCAGACCTTGGATACAGGTTTAGAAGCTGGTAATAGATTTTGGCAAAATATTAAAAAGCTGAAGGAGGTGGATATATTTTGAAAGGACAAGGGGTATTGACTTTGAATTACCTGAGAGATTTGTTGCTAATAATTCAGTTTGGGGGTCTTTTACAAAGGCACGCTATCGTTTTTAGTGCAAAATAAAAATAAGCGTGCACTAAACATTAGAGACACCCATATATTCCTAAGGGCATTTCTAGCATTTAGCACATGCTAATCTTTAGGGCGTGCTAAAAACACTAGCGTGCCTTTGTAAAAGGACCCCTTGGTTAGGCTGGAAGCCAAAGTATTGACATATTCCCTGAAAGGAAACTGATTTACCATTTGAAATCAATTGAGGACAAGACCAATTATTAGTAGAACACAATATTTTTCTAATCTTATAGGACAGTATACACTAAATAGAGGAATTATCAATACTTTCTTACCATTTATAATTTTGAAAAGTCATTACCTTGTTGACAGTGCGTGAAGTGAATTTCAGAACGCATAAATCATTGAAACAGTGAAATTTGTTCATAGATGGGAGGAGGCTCAATGGGACAGGATGAAATGTATACTTTCAAACATTACCTGTCTAGAAACATTAGAATCATGATCAGATTGATATCAATATTTAGCCCGAGAAATTTGGAATGCCTTATGGTAATTTTTAAATTGGGAGGGATTAAGTCCCTCAAATCTATGAGGTAATTTTAGTTTCTCCAACACTATACGGGGAGTAGAGGAACACTATATAAATTTAGAGATTAGCACATCAAGGGGCCCTTTTATAAAGGAACGTTAGGCTCTATACGCATGCAGCGCATTCCCAAATGAGACTACCTCAAGGCTACCGCGCCCCCCTAGTGGTAATTTCAGATTTGGCATGAGCCCGTAACACTCTAATGATTAATTTGTTTATTTCCTCACACAAATGACGTTTTCAGTAGTAATCAGCAGTTGGCAAATGCCGACCGGTCAATGCGGCTATAGCACGTGAGCCTTTAACGCTAGATTAATGGGTGGCATTAAGGGCTTAGGCCAGTTTTAGATGTCTGCTAGTTTTACCACATGCCCTTTTCCCATCCCATTAAGTAGAGAGGTCTGGTAGCCGTGTTAGTCCACTCTTAAAGGTTATCAATAGAAATCAAACAAAATAAAACATGGAAAAGAAAATAAGATGATACCTTTTTTTGGACATAACTTAATACATTTCTTGATTAGCTTTCGAAGGTTGCCCTTATTCGTCAGATCGGAAATAAGCAAATGTGTTAGCAGATAGTATATATAAGAGAAACATCAAAGCATTACTTTGACAGTCTGACAGAGTGGGAGGGTGGGGGTATGCATGGGGACATCAAAGCATTTCATTGATATTCTAACAGGATGGGTGTTGGTAGGTGAGAGGTAATTTTAAAACAATACAGGAACGTAAGACCTTTGAAATAAGAATGATTGACTATTTTGACACCCAAAAAACAGGACTTAATAAGGATCTGGGTTTTCTAACCCATTATAAACCATAAAGCTGTATTTCTCTGTTTATTTCTCTGTTTCATACCCTCCTCTCACCTACCAACACCCATCCTGTTAGAATATCAATGAAATGCTTTGATGTCCCCATGCATACCCCCACCCTCCCACTCTGTCAGACTGTCAAAGTAATGCTTTGATGTTTCTCTTATATATACTATCTGCTAACACATTTGCTTATTTCCGATCTGACGAAGAAGGGCAACCTTCAAAAGCTAATCAAGAAATGTATTAAGTTATGTCCAATAAAAAAGGTATCATCTTATTTTCTTTTCCATGTTTTATTCTGTTTGATTTCTATTGATAACCCATCCCATTAAAAAAGCCCTTTTTTGAAGATGCGGTAAAAACTGGCTTGGCACGTTTCCAAAACAGGTGTCTACACTGCCACAGGCCACGTTTTACTGCGGCTTAGTAAAAGGACTCCATAGGTGTATATATATTTTTATAAAATAGCCTACTTTGCCATTCAGACTAGGCAACCTGTAAAAACTTATCTAAGCATACTTGAGCTTTTTGAAACTATATCCCTACTCCATACTCCCTCCCAATCCACCCCACCCCCAAGATGTGAATACTGCTTACCAGCCTCTATGATAGCTTCCAATATTATGGACAGTTCTGATAGAGCAGTGAGCAGGTCCCTGTAGTAGTGTAGTGGTTGGTACAGTGCACTGTAGAGAAGGGGACCCAGGCCCACATCTCACTCTACCTGCAACACTTGTGGTGGAAACAGTGAGTCCTCTAAAACTCACCAAAAAACTACTGAACCCACATATAGGTGATCCCCTTCACCCATAAGGACTTCTATAGTGGTGTACAGTTGGTGTACAGTTGGGGGCAGTGGGTTTTGCAGGGCTCAGCAGACAAGATAAGGGGGTAACACTGAGATGTGTACCTGATAACTTTTATAAAAAGTCCACAGCAGTGCCCCTGAGGATGTCCCATTTCTCTCCTGGGATATCTGTTTGGTCAGTCTACTAAGACTGTTGGCTCCTCCTACATCTAAATTCATTTTGTGAATTTTTCACTTGGACATATTTTTCAAAAATGTACCAAAAAGATAAATGCACAGAACATAAAAACATCAAGCAATTGGCCATTTTCGGGGAAAAAAAAGATAGACGTTTTGCTGTTCTGAAAATGGCTATATTTACTGTTTGGATTTTGGACATTTGAGCAAAATGTCCAAAGTCAGACTTGGAGGGGCATAATCGAAAGGGGCGCCCAAGTTTTCCTGAGGACATCCTCGCAGGACGTCCTGGCGAAGTGGCAGGAAAACCCGTATTATCAAAACAAGATGGGTGTCCATCTTTTGATTCGATAATACGGTGGGGGACGCCCAAATCATGAAATTTAGGTCGACCTTAGAGTTGATTGTCCTTAGAGATGGTTGTCCCCGAGGACGCCCATCTCTTAAATGACCAAATCCAAGCCATTTGGGAGAGGGAGGAGCCAGCATTCGTAGTGCACTGGTCCCCCTGACATGCCAAGACAACAACCGGACAACCTAGGGGGCACTGCAGTGGACTTCAGAAATTGCTCCCAGGCGCATAGCTCCCTTACCTTAGGTGCTGAGTCCCTCAACCCCCCCCCCCCCCCAAAACCCACTACCCACAACACTACCATAGCCCTAAGGAGGGGTGAAGGGGGCACCTATACAGTGGTGGAAATAAGTATTTGATCCCTTGCTGATTTTGTAAGTTTGCCCACTGACAAAGACATGAGCAGCCCATAATTGAAGGGTAGGTTATTGGTAACAGTGAGAGATAGCACATCACAAATTAAATCCGGAAAATCACATTGTGGAAAGTATATGAATTTATTTGCATTCTGCAGAGGGAAATAAGTATTTGATCCCCCACCAACCAGTAAGAGATCTGGCCCCTACAGACCAGGTAGATGCTCCAAATCAACTCGTTACCTGCATGACAGACAGCTGTCGGCAATGGTCACCTGTATGAAAGACACCTGTCCACAGACTCAGTGAATCAGTCAGACTCTAACCTCTACAAAATGGCCAAGAGCAAGGAGCTGTCTAAGGATGTCAGGGACAAGATCATACACCTGCACAAGGCTGGAATGGGCTACAAAACCATCAGTAAGACGCTGGGCGAGAAGGAGACAACTGTTGGTGCCATAGTAAGAAAATGGAAGAAGTACAAAATGACTGTCAATCAACAAAGATCTGGGGCTCCACGCAAAATCTCACCTCGTGGGGTATCCTTGATCATGAGGAAGGTTAGAAATCAGCCTACAACTACAAGGGGGGAACTTGTCAATGATCTCAAGGCAGCTGGGACCACTGTCACCACGAAAACCATTGGTAACACATTACGACATAACGGATTGCAATCCTGCAGTGCCCGCAAGGTCCCCCTGCTCCAGAAGGCACATGTGACGGCCCGTCTGAAGTTTGCCAGTGAACACCTGGATGATGCCGAGAGTGATTGGGAGAAGGTGCTGTGGTCAGATGAGACAAAAATTGAGCTCTTTGGCATGAACTCAACTCGCCGTGTTTGGAGGAAGAGAAATGCTGCCTATGACCCAAAGAACACCGTCCCCACTGTCAAGCATGGAGGTGGAAATGTTATGTTTTGGGGGTGTTTCTCTGCTAAGGGCACAGGACTACTTCACCGCATCAATGGGAGAATGGATGGGGCCATGTACCGTACAATTCTGAGTGACAACCTCCTTCCCTCCGCCAGGGCCTTAAAAATGGGTCGTGGCTGGGTCTTCCAGCACGACAATGACCCAAAACATACAGCCAAGGCAACAAAGGAGTGGCTCAGGAAGAAGCACATTAGGGTCATGGAGTGGCCTAGCCAGTCACCAGACCTTAATCCCATTGAAAACTTATGGAGGGAGCTGAAGATGCGAGTTGCCAAGCGACAGCCCAGAACTCTTAATGATTTAGAGATGATCTGCAAAGAGGAGTGGATCAAAATTCCTCCTGACATGTGTGCAAACCTCATCATCAACTACAGAAGACGTCTGACCGCTGTGCTTGCCAACAAGGGTTTTGCCACCAAGTATTAGGTCTTGTTTGCCAGAGGGATTAAATACTTATTTCCCTCTGCAGAATGCAAATAAATTCATATACTTTCCACAATGTGATTTTCCGGATTTAATTTGTGATGTGCTATCTCTCACTGTTACCAATAACCTACCCTTCAATTATGGGCTGCTCATGTCTTTGTCAGTGGGCAAACTTACAAAATCAGCAAGGGATCAAATACTTATTTCCACCACTGTATGTGGGTACAGTGAGTTTGTGGTGGGTTTTGAAGGACTCACATTCACCACCACAAGTGTAACAGGTAGGGGGGATGGGCCAGGGTCCGCCTGTCTGAAGTGCACTGCACCCACTAAAATTGCTCCAGGGACCTGCATACTGCTGTCAGGGAGCTGGGTATGATATTTGAAGCTGGTATAGAGGCTGGCAAAAAATATTTTTAAAGATTTTTTTTAAGGTGGGAGGGGGTTAGTGACTGTGGGAGTAAGGGGAGGTCATTCCCTATTCCCTCTGGTGGTCATCAGGTCAGTTTGTGCACCTTTTTGAGGCTTGGTTGTAAGAAAAAATGGACCAAGTAAAGTCACTCAAGTGCTCATCAGGGATGTCCTTCTTTTTTCCCATTATTGGTCGAGGACGTCCAAGTGCTAGGCACGCCCCAGTCCCGCCTTCGCTATGCTTCCGATACGCCGCCGGGAACTTTGGTCATCCCCACGACGGAAAGCAGTTGAGGACGCCCATCTCCTGCTTTCTGTCGAAAGATGGGCGCCCTTCTCTTTCGAAAATGCCCCTCTTTGTGCCTTTTTAAAATAGGCACCCAGAATTATCCCCAAACGTATAGAAATACTCATGTAAAAATTTACACTCACTCCAGGACAGGTGAATATATGTGCATATGTAGTATGCATTTAAGTACTTTACATCGCAGCTCTGACCCGCTCCACCCAAACTGTAGTTTCATAAATGCCTACCCATATATTGAGTGGAAGTAGGTGCTGTGTTTCTGTGCACCTATTTTATGCATATGTACACAATGCAATTTTATGTCATCTTTTATTTATACAACATACTTTCCACACAGAAAATGCTTTGTGAAATTATTCCTCTTAAGATTACCAATCTCATCATATAATATTTATTGGATGCATCTTCTGTTTGAGATGATTATGCTGTTTAGATTCAACCAGACAAAAACTATATTTTCAGCTAATAAAGGGTGTCTTTCACTAAGCTGCAGTTGAGCTCCTATGGGTGTTTCGGTGTTTACTGCCAGCTGATTTCTACCATGAGCTAACAATGTTACCACAGTTTAGTAAAAGACCCCCAAAACTGCATAGGTTAAAAGGTCATAGCTGTATATTGGTTTGCATGAATTTCTGATAAAAGGAAATATAAAAATAGAAAGGGATACTCACTTTTTCTGGTTAATTTTGTGGCAAAGATTCTCTTCCTGATAACAAAGGCTTGGATCAGGCAGAAGCATTTAAGAGTTTCCTGCACCTATGAGACAAAACCCCAAAGGAATGTTGAGGCTTCAGATGTGTAACAGGAAAATAATTATAAGAAGTTGAAAAGGACATGCTGTAATCAATTTAGAAGGATGAGTGACCCATTGGAACTAAAAGGGGTACCTGCTGAGAGCCTTGAATGAGGAGCAGGATTAAAACTTTTAGTGCTAATCTCCTGAGCTGTAAAGAGAAGCCGACCTGCAGGCTGGAGATTGGGGATTCTCACCCTAACCCGGGCTTAGGGATAGGACGTGGTCTGGTCGCGGCCTGTGATTCATTTAAGAGTGAACCCCTGAAGGTCTTGGTCAGTGAGTGCTGTAATCCAATTTTCTGTTGGCGATGTTGAAGCAACGGAGGAGATGATTATGAATACCAACTGGTTGCAGATCAGGCCAGGGGTTGTGTATAAGTGCATAACCCTAGTAAGGAAAGACTAACTGCTCTTGTGACTTTATAAGGTCAATTGTGTTTACCATCTAAGTCCTGTGCTGAGGATTCCTATGACCAATGTTGCACAGTTATATTTGTTAAATAAAGTTCAGTTAATTTCTTGCATTCTCCTCACTATTGTGTGATTCCTGTGTGAGATCCGAAAGGGATCTGAAGTAAGTAGTTTACACCCAGCCTCTTGGACCCGGTGTGGCCTGGCTAAGTGAGAGAAGCGTGTTACATTTTCTTTTGCTTTTGTGTTTAATTATGATTCAATACCAATGTATTAAGGCTCTTGGTTATAAGGAGGAGAAGGTACACCTGAAGGGTTTTGTGGAGTATGGGTACCTCTTCTTTTGTTTATACATTGCATATTGGATTGTTGGTGTATTACAAAGAAAATCTGAAATAAAAATAAAGATAAAATGAATGGAGGGAAGAGGGCAAATAACTGATTAGATGGGGCAGATACAACTGGTGGTGGGGGCACACATGGCAGTAATCGGGCAGTGCACACTCGTCCTGCCCTACACCCCGTCCCGTGCACTCCGCTCCATGGATAAATCCTTCTTATCTGTTCCCTTCTCCACTACTGCCAACTCCAGACTTCGCACCTTCTGTCTCGCTGCACCCTACGCCTGGAATAAACTTCCTGAGCCCCTACGTCTTGCCCCTTCCTTGGCCACCCTTAAATCTAGACTGAAAGCCCACCTCTTTAACATTGCTTTTGACTCGTAACCACTTGTAACCACCTGCCTCCACCTACTCTCCTCCTTCCTGTACACAATAATTGATTTGATTTGCTTACTTTATTTTTTGTCTATTAGATTGTAAGCTCTTTGAGCAGGGACTGTCTTTCTTCTATGTTTGTGCAGTGCTGCGTATGCCTTGTAGCGCTATAGAAATGCTAAATAGTAGTAGTAGTAGTAGTAGCATAAGAGCCCTTACCGTCATCTAAATAGGTGGTGATAAGGCTCCTCTGGAAATGGCCATTTCTTTTTTCAATAAATTCCTTTTACCCACTTCGGTAAAAGGGGGACTCAACATGTAGCAAATCCATGCGCCGACACCACCACAGGCCCTCTTTTATCGTAGCATTTTAAAAGGGGCCCAAAGAGGTCCTTTTACAAAGGTGCAGTAGAAAGTGGCCTTAGTGCATCCTTACTTGGGTCTTTCCAATGCACTAATATGGCCGGCTTTCCATTATCTGACAATGCCTATGTGATAATGTTGTCCCATGGTAGGCCCTTTTCAAAACTGCACCATTTAGTTGATTTGTGAAAAATATGCTCACACAAAAGTATGTACAAATGTCTAGAGTACTTTTTTTCTGGGCAATTCTCAAAGGGAAAATGTATGCTCACTTTCGTCTGAGATCTGGTGCCTAATCAAAAATACCTTAGCATTTTGCAGCTGCTTACACACATTTGAAAGTTTTTCTCACTAATATATAATTGGTGGCCAATTTACAAAATAACCTATTTTCTGACCATTGTGTAACAGTAGTATGTGAAAATGTCCCAGGAAATAACAGTGCAATCGATCTGCAAACTACAAAATGTTGTCAAAATATAAGCAGACCAAATGAAAAGGTCAAACCAGTGGTATGCTGGAGCCGGCTCGCACCGGCTCTGCAGAGCCGGTTGTTACTTTTTGAAGTTTTTTGCTAGCCGGTTGTTAAGCCGTCAGCAGGGACTTTTTTTTTCCCTCCACAAATTGCTTCAGAAGGCTGGAGGAACGCATCATGCATGCCCAAACACACCAGCTGTCATCTGATTGGTGCATGCGTGATGTGTCAGCCCCTGCCTCCTCGTGCTGCACTGGTAAGGCTAGGCAAGAGGTGTTCGTGTAGCGCTCCTGCAGCTCAGCGATTGTGTAGCTTCCTGGCTGTCTGGTAAGAATTTTACATTTGTTGCTGGCCCGTTTGTTGGGGGAGAGGGAGGAGGTAGGTAGGACAACTACACACTGTCAAGTGGTTGGGGGAGCATTGTCCCCCGTGGCCCGCCGCCGCCGCCCCCCCAAAACACTTGCACCGTCGTGTTCTAATTCTCTCTCTCCGGCCCTGCCCTTCCCCTTGCACTGCCAAGAACCGTTGAAAACATTTGCTGCCTCCCTCCCTCACATGTCGTCGTCGTCCTCCTCCTACCGCCATAGAACAGGATCAGATTCTCTCCACTGCCCTTCCCGCTGCACTGCCAACCGAAACCTTTTTCCCCCTCTCGCCTCCCTCCCTCCCTTGCATGTCGTCGTCGTCATCGTCATCGTCGTCCTCCGGAAAAGATTCTCTCTCTCCCCTGCCCTTCCCGCTGCACTGCCAAACAAAACTTTTTACCCCCTCCCGCCTCCCTCCCTCCCTCCCTCCCTTGCATGTTGTCGTCGTCATCATCATCGTCATCGTCATCGTCGTCCTCCGGAAAAGATTCTCTCTCCCCTGCCCTTCCCGCTGCACTGCCATGCGATGCATTGAAACTTTTTTCTCCCTCTTGCATCGCCGCTCCCTCCCTCCCTCTCATGTCGTCGTCGTCATCTTCCTACCGGTAGAACAAGATCGGATCATGTCAGTGTCAGGGTCCTTCTGCTGCCACATCCCGCCTACGGCCTACTCTGAACTTACTTGCTGTTTCCGCGTAGGCAGGACGCAGCAGTCAAAGCGGACACTGTCAGGAGTTGGGACCAAGGAGGTGAAATTGAGCTTGCTGTGCTGCCTATCTACTCCATAGTAAGGAAGCCAGTTTGGTAAAAATCTCTGTTTTCACTGCCCCAGCTGTCATCTCCTCTAGACAGTCTGCTGCTGCACCAAAGGAAGCAAACCTATGAGCTGCTGCATCCATGTTGTCATTCTTTATTGCCCATCTTCTGTAACAACTCTAAAGCTGTTTCAATTGGATAGGTAGTGCCTTAAAAAGTAGAGGTCAAAAGTTTTTGGGTTTTTTTTTTACTTATTGAACAGCTTTTTAATTTATTTGAAAGCTTCCCATATATAAATTTCATGAAATAACAATCAAATATCAGTAACACACATCTTAAAAAATTATTATAGCTGGTAGAAACAGCAATTTTAAACTCTGTGTTTTGTGCTAAATTTTCTACACTATAAAAATAAATAAATACACTGTATACAATACAGATGGCCAAATTTCAGTAGGTATATCCTGTTTACTGATGGGTTCATCTTCTGCTGTTGTTGTAATCTACCATGGGAAGCCTGGTATTATAAAGTTGATGGAATATATTAAAATTAAATGGAAGTAGAATTAAACTCTCCTTTCATTTGGGTCACACATGGAATCAGATCTTCATCTGTTTTGTAGAAGTTTACCTTCTAGATACACAAATGGATTATTCTGTTTTGAACATGTTTCAGTGCCAAGTGGTTTTATTAGTCAAAATAAATATTTTGTTTCATGCAGATTTCTTTTGTTTATACATAAATGTGCTATATAAGCCCCTAATGCAGCCCATAGCGGTTTTCTTATATTTTGTTCTTGTGATAACTTAATAGTAATGAAATCTTGAGTGTACCCAGGTAGTGTACATAAACCAAAAGCTGCCTGAACTGACTGTTAGAAGGAAAAACGGCTTCAAAGAGCTCACTGATATGGTATATCTACGGAGCTGAATCGTATCACACCGATCCTCCCTTCATCATCAGAACATAAAAAAACCTTCAAAACTGGAGTATAAACCACAGAAAACATGTGGCAAAACATACAATAATTATGCAACATCAAATGAACTCCAGGATTGGCTGAGCTATAAACTTCAGGCTAAGCAATTGGTAGAATGTGCTTAAATACAAAACCGGCAGATAATTAGTACCACAAGGCTTGTCCTGTGCCTGTGTCTGCTGAACGAGTCCTTGTGCAACAATCACACTGTCTGCTGCTGCGGCAGTTTAAATCATCTCACCCCAAGCCTTGGCCTGGCTTGGGGTGAGATGATTTAAACTGATCCGATTCACCTCCGTAGATATATACCATATCAGTGAGCTCTTTGAGGCCGTTTTTCCTTCTAACAAACAGTCAGTTCAGGCAGCTTTTGGTTTATGTACACTACCTGGGGACACTCCAGATTTCATTACTATTTTCTAGCAAGGTTATTTTGAATTAGTCTTCACTGGACCGAACTTGCTTTCCTTGTGCCATCACTATCCAGCAGGAAGGCAGTGTCTTAAAAGAAGGAGGATAAAGGATTAAAAAAAAAAACATTTAGCACACATTATTCCAAGGAAAGTCGGCTTACATTTGAAAATACAGTGAGACAGAATAATAGAATTCAGTTATATCATGGGAACAAATAGATGGATATGTCTGAAACATTTGAGATTAGCATATATATGATATATACCCAACTGAGCATTTAAAAGTTTGTCCTTTAATGATACCATATGTTCAGAAATCCATAGCCATTTAGTATAGGTAGTTATTCAAAGATTATCACATTCATACACCAGAACAGGCATCCATCACATCACATTGCAAAAGAAAACAACTTCTACAGAGTACGTCCAAAATTTAATTTTTATTTCCTTATTTCTTTCTTCCAAAATTCCAGACAGCACATGTACAGATCAATAGGAGGACCCAAAGCACTCCAAAATAAGTAGTCAGAAACAACACAGTTTATTGGGTTTAAAAAGCAAAACCATGTGCATATCCTTTGTACCAATAATGTATAATAAAGTTACATTATCAGCCCCAGACTCAGTCAAACTAAAATCTGGAAGGAGGTTTTTTTTGAAAAGTAGTTTGATGTGTGTTAGGTAAAATCCAATTACATGTTTGCTACAATTAAATATTATTTTAGCAAAGATGTATTAGCAACCATTTAAATTTTGTATCTTCTATTTTGGCTCCACAAAAATGGTAACCCTACGTAGGTTGTTTTACCTTATTTATTCTACTATAAATAAATTTATAAATTAAAATGTAACAAATTATTTTCAGATTGTGATCCCTAAAATGCGAAAATGATAGAGTGATCTATTTAAGTTATTTAAAAGTGAAGAACATGAGGACAGATACTGAAAATGATGGGAACGAAAATCATTGTAGAGAGAAGCCAGCAGAAACAAATGTTAAGTCTATTGAACAACCAGTTATTGAAGAAAACCCATCATGTACATCAAAAGAAAAAACAGATAATCTTGCATTTCCAGATTGTTGGACTGAGAAACAATTATCTATGTTTACAAAACAGTACGAATGGCTTGACATAAAAGAAAGTAAATTTGGATGTAAGGATTGTTCGAAAGTTCAGCATTTAGGGGTGTCAGCAGGAAAGCATGTCCATGTGTCCAAGGAATGGAGTGCATATTTAGTAACCCCAAATGGCAGTAATAAAAACCACTAGGCAAGCTTCTATATACGGAAAAAAATTAGGGAACATGACGTTTCTAAATCTCATGCTAACATTCAAGATTTGTTAAAAGAATCAGCTAATGACTCAATTTCCAGTTTAGTGCATAAACTAAATAATAAAAATATTGAGGCTACTGTAAAAGTTTTTAATACTATTTACAGTTTAGTAAAACGTAATAGGCCTCTGTCTGATATAGAAGGGGCAATTGAATTACAAGAGAAAAATGGAGTTGATGTAGGCAATTGTTTGCATACATGTTACAGTGCAACAAGAATAGCAGAACACATTGCAAATGAAATTAAGATGAAAATATTTAAGAATATTATAGCAGAGAATGCCAAAATTTGTATCATAATTGATGAGGCATCTACAGTTTCAAAGAAAAGCACCCTAGTGATTTATCTCCAGTGTGCAATTCAATCTGCCCCTGCACCTGTAATGGTATTTGTTGATTTAAAAGAATTGGTATCAACCACAGCAGAGAACATTTTCAATACATTATTGTCTACATTAAATGACTATGGCTTTGATATTGAATATTTGAAAGCAAACTTGATTTCGTTTTATTCTGATGGTGCTAATACAATGCTGGGAAGAAAGTCTGGAGTAGCTGCAAACTTGTTAGCAAAATTTCCTTAAATCATCATTTGGCACTGTTTAAATCATCGATTGCAACTATCACTTGACGATTCAATATCTGAAATAAAGCAAGTAAATAATTTTAAAATATTTTTAGATAAAATATATTCCATTTATCACCAATCTAATCAAAATCAAACTGAGCTACAAGCTATAGCTAAAGAACTTGAACTTGAAATTATTAAAATTGGTTGAGTACTAGGGCCAAGATGGGCAGCATGTAGTTTACGAGCTGCTACTGCTGTGTGGCGTGCATATACTGCATTATATGTGCATTCTTCTGCTTATTCTGGTTTGGCAAAGAGATTGGCTAACATAAATTTCTTGCAAGACCTTGCTTTAATGATTGATATTCTTGAGGAATTTTCATTACTTTCAACTGCATTGCAGTCAAGATCAACTAACATCCAAAAAGCACACACATTGATCAAACGTACCATAAGAACTTTAGAAAATTTAAGGATTGGTGCTGGAAAGCATGAATCTCAAATTGAGGATTTGATTAAGTCAGAAAAGTTTAAAGATATTCCATTTACTAAAAGTAGTAAATTCATTGCTCTTCCAAGGAATGTGTTATTAGAAAATGTAATTCAACACATGAACTTGCGTCTTTTACCAGACAGAGACAATGATGAAAGCATTGTTAATATTGACTGTTTTGATGTGCTAGAACCATCTACTTGTCCTTATGAAGAATTAACTTCACCATGGATAGCTGGTGAAGAGAAATTGTGTCACTTAAATGAAATTTTAAAATATGACATTGACTTGAATGATTTTCGAGATTTTGTAGACAGTAATCTAGAATCAAAAGATGTTCCAATTCCTTCAACTATCCAGGAAGCTAGAAAAATAGCTAGCACTATTGCAGTCAGTAGTGCTGAAGCTGAAAGAGGTTTCAGTTTAATGAATGTAGTTTGTACGAGGGTGAGAAATAGTCTGACAGTAAATCATATATCACATTTAATGTCAATAAATTTATTGGGAAAAGAGTTAGCAGATTGGGATGCAACTCCATTTGTTAAATCTTGGATGAATAGCAAACATAGGTTGGCTACAGATACAAGAGTGCGGCAAAAATCAACCAAAGCATTGTGTGAAAATCAATTGGCCATTTGGAATTTACAGTAAAGAATATTGTATCTTTTTGATATTGTTTGTAAATTGGTTGCTACAGAAGTCCTTTGTACCAATAATGTATAATAAAATTACATGTTGTTAATACTTTACCAGCTAACTCTCTTCCTGGGAATAGCCAGCTCTGCAATTTGTATGTGTGTGTGAGAGGGGCGCCGCGCAGAGGTGGTGGGGGGCACAGAGGTGGTTGGGGGGCACAGAGGTGGATGGGGGAGAGAGTCTGTTGTTAAAAATTTACCAGCACACCACTGGGTCAAACCAAATGTTTATTAAAACAAACTTGAATTCAAACTTCCTGACACAGGCCATGTTTCGCCCACATCAGGGATGCGTCAGGGGCTCTAAAACAACCAAAGGTTAGAAATACAAATATACATAAATATGAGTATAAAACATATACATTGAAAGCGGATACCAAAATATGTGTGACAAATGTGAAGAATCACCATAAACAAATGAATATGTTATCAGAAATGGTAAACAAATCAAAGTATACAGACATATATCATACAGAGATATATTAGACAAGCTGTGAAGGACTGAGTAACATACCAGCTTATAATCGAAAGCAGGATGTGTTGTATCCTCCGACAGCCTTTCCCTGGTTGCGATGTGGCTCATGGGTGAGTGTGACACCTTTTCTGTTAGGTGCCCTGCAGAGTCACATTAGCAATGCATTGTGGTGGGTGCCTTTTGCTGTTGCCTTATCTGTTTGGCTAGATTATGATCATCAGATCTGATCACCCCAGCTACTACTTTTCTTTTATGCATAGAACTTTACCTTTTATACTTCACTTCTCCCTTTATTTATTAGAACATGATATTCTGCATCTCTGAAATCACTCTATGCAATATACAAGAGATTAGAAAATACAATATCGGGGGAGGGGGGGAGTTACTTGATTTGCTGAGCTCAGGAACAGATGTGTTCAACCATAGCTCCAGGGTCTAATTTGTTCTTGGTCTGGCCCGATCACTTTTCTGTGTTATTTATTTGTTTATTTATTATACTTTTGTATATACCACTTTTTAGCTAATAAAGACTATCAAAGTAGTGCAATATCATTATCTGTGCCAAGCAGGGAATTGCCTGTTCTGTATATAAATATACCTGTGGTACTATTATCTTTATTGCAACCTCTCTATCTAGATGCCCTATGTGCTTTTGAGTGACTGTCAGCCTTCCTCCAATTTCTAGTTTGAAAGCTGCTCTATCTCCTTTTATATGTTTATACCAGCAAACCGGTTCCACCCTGGTTAAGGCAGAATAAGCTCCCCTTCCCCAGAATATTGCTCAGTTCCTAACAAATCTAAAACCCTCCTCCCTGCACCAACACCTCATCTATGTATTGAGACTTCAGAGCTCTCTGCCTGTCTCTTGGGCCGTGCACGTGGAATGGGAGCACTTCTGAAAATGCTACCCTGGAGGTCCTGAGTTTTAAATTTCTACCTAACAATCTAAATTTGGCTTCCAGAATCTTCTTCCCACATTTTCTTGTCATTGGTACCCACATATACCAAGACAGCAGACTTCTCCCCAGCATTGTCTAAAATCTTATCTAAGTGACATGTGAGATCTGCCATCTTCACATCAGGCAGGCAAGTGACTAAGCGATCCTCACGCCTAACATACACCCAGGTATCTACATGCCTAATGATCGAATCTCCAATTACAATTCCATTCCAACCTTTCCTTCCTGGGCAGAAGCCCCTGGAGATACTGTTCTCTCCTTTGACAGCCTTGCCTGGTTGGGATAGATTCCTGTAATGTGTTTAATGTTTAATGTAGTCACTGTAATGTTAAATAAGCAAGGCATTATGTGAAATGAAGTTCACAGGTAGTGCAGACACGCTTGTTTAGAAAACTGTTATTATTAGTGTGCTGTTGCCTAGGCTTTTTTGCTCAGCCTATCTTGGATCTGTTCTCATTGGTCCTTTTGGCCTCTTGTTCTGTGGGCTTGAGGGAGACCCCCTCTCCTGTCCAGTTGCTCTCTCTGACTGACTTGATGGCTGTCTCCATCTTATTTTCTGTCAGCACTTGTCCTCATGGACTTACTGGAGAGAACTCGGTTTTTACCTCATATCTCATACATATCTTGCCAATGAGATATTGTATCTTCAATTTCCCATCTGTGAGCTGCTCTACCTGTGTAACTGTTTTCTACCTAAGCAGTAGAACTGCCCTCTTCCTCAGGTCTCTGATTCCATCTGAGGCAGCTTTCAGAACACGAAGGCTCTGTGCTAAGAAGCACCTCTTCTGATTTGTGAGTAAACTGTTTATTATTCATTAAAGGACATTTCAGAAATATAAAGAGACTTCAGGGTGTGTTGATGTGCTTAGGTTATACACCAAGATACTGAGATCTTACAGTGACAGATCTTGGGAGGCTTGAATAGTAAAAAAAACAAATAAAGACCCAGACACTCAGGAAATTCAAAGTAAACTGAGTAGTTATTCAAAAAACTGAAGAAAGTTTCAGTAAGGGCAAGTGCTGTCTTCAGGGAGCCTCCTACACTGCACTTAGTCAGAGGAAGAGGGCTTGTAGGTGTAGCTTCTTCGTCCCAGAAGGCCCTGCAAGCTCTACTATTACCCGTGGCCGAATACCTCATGCAGTTCACCTCTGAGCTTGGAGACAATTAAACTAACCTCGCTCCAAAGTCCTAGACCATGGAAGGGAAAGAAAACTAAAATGATTTTAAGACCCAGTAACCAGACAGATGGTAAGTACAAGTTACTAGTTGTTTATTTAAAACCAATTTAGGGTATGGAAAAAATGATGTTCTTAACAGATTAGGTTCCTTTGTAACATAAAAATACATTTATACATAAACTAATAGCATAATTTTTTTCCTTACAGTGCAGCAGTAGAACAACAGTGAAACCAACAGACAAGTATTAACCAAAGTATTAACCAATTTCCTTTATATTGTGTGTCTCAAGAATCAATTATTTTGAATTACTTTCCACCTTATAATTGAAAGAGAAAAATGCCTAGATTTCGACCCAAATCGGGAGATAGACGTTTATCTTACAAAAACGAATAAATCGGTATAATGGAAAGCCGATTTTGGACGTTTTCAACTGCACTCCATCGCGGAAGCGTACAAAGTTGACGGGGGCGTGTCGGAGGCGTGGCGAAGGTAGAACTGGGGCGTGGTTATCGGCCGAGGAGAGATGGGCGCCTTTCGCCGATAATGGAAAAAAAGTATGCGTTTGTAGCTAGAATTTAGGGCACTTTTCCTGGACCCTGTTTTTTCACGAATAAGGCCCCAAAAAGTGCCCTAAATGACCAGATTACCACCAGAGGGAATCGGGGATGACCTCCCCTGACTCCCCCAGTGGTCACTATCCCCCTCCCACCACAAAAAAAGATGTTTCACAACTTTTTATTTTTACCCTCAAATGTCATACCCACCTCCCTGGCAGCAGTATGCAGGTCCCTGGAGCAGTTGTTAGGGGGTGCAGTGGACTTCAGGCAGGTGGACCCAGGCCCATCCCCCCTTACCTGTTACAATTGTGCTGCTTAATGCTTAGTCGTCCAACCCCCCCAAACCCACTGTACCCACATGTAGATGCCCCCCTTCACCCCTTAGGGCTATAGTAATGGTGTAGACTTGTGGGCAGTGGGTTTTGAGGGGGATTTGGGGGGCTCAACACACAAGGGAAGGGTGCTATGCACCTGGGAGCTCTTTTACCTTTTTTTTTGTTTTTGTAAAAGTGCCCCCTAGGGTGGCCAGTTGGTGTCCTGGCATGTGAGGGGGACCAGTGCACTACGACTCCTGGTCCCTCCCACGAACAAATGCCTTGGATTTATTCATTTTTGAGCTGGGCGCTTTCATTTTCCATTATCACTGAAAAACAAAAACGCCCAGCTCACAAATTGTCGAATAAAACATGGACGTTTATTTTTTTCGAAAATACGGTTCGGTCCGCCCCTTCACGGACCCGTTCTCGGAGATAAACGCCCATGGAGATAGACGTTTTCGTTCAATTATGCCCCTCTTTGTCTTTTAGCTGTGAACACCCAGATTCAGTCTCTACAACAGGTAAGTCAGATTAAACTGTGACCTTTCAGTGTCCTTTTGCATAGGAGTGAAGACTTATCTTTGGCCCTTCTTGGAGCTTCTTTGTTCTTCCCCCTTGTATGTTGGAGCTCAGGATCTTCTCTTTCAGTACAGGAACCTACTGCCTCACCCTTTAAATGAAATCAACAAAAAAACCTTCCTTCCTGACTAACAGCAGGAACAGCACTAGCTGGGATTCAGGGATAACTGTGGCTGGCCAACTAACAAAATAAAGAATAATTGTATAACCTTAAATAGTTTCTCTGTTCTTGTACTGAGTTCCCTAACTAAGGAAGGGCACTGTTCATTGGATCTTGCAGTCACACAGCTCTCAGCATCTTTGTCTCTCCAAATTCATGCAATCTTCCACTCTAGTGCACCAGCATGTGAACACATATACTGCAAGCCCAACCTTAAGCTTGAAGACCAGTTTTCCTAGTGGCTTAACTGGGATTAATCCACTTGCATAAATCTGTCTTACTCAACCTTGCATAGGGTCTCTCCACCACAATCTTAATTGTAAAACTTTTAAACAACACACAAAAAACCCCAGTTTAGTTCTTTCTTTCTCTTGTTCAAATCACCTTCAGCACACTTCACCTGCATCCAGCCAGTGTTTCAGCACTAAACACTAGCAGAGAAATTCCATTTCAGATACTTAAACAGTACACCAAAAAAACATCAGTTTTAGAACTTTCTTTCTCTGCTCAAATCCAACAATTTTCACTTTCAACTCTCTTCACCTGTATTCAGGAATTTAAAGCTCACAGAAAAACTTACTTTCACACACTTTTTTTTGCCTAGAAATCCTGTCATGCACTCAGAGTTCTCCCAAACACATCTTCCCTCTCCAGTGTCTTCAGACCCTCCCTCCACTTCTGGCAAGCTGTTGCCAAGGGACACTGGGTCTCTGAATCACCAGCTGACCTCTGCTGGCCAATAAGGTGTCAGAACACAGGGTGTTTGCCTCATGGACACTAATTTACATTTTTTCACAATCGCCATTTTTGAAAATAACTTTCCATAGGAAATAATAGAAAAGCTATACTTTCAGACAAAACCCCATAACATTTCTATACAATCAGATCAAAACATCCCACAATCATTGGTGCCATCAAACCACACACACAGTGCACATTTCACGTGTTTAAACACATATCTAAATACATTTACAGACTTTTATCCAACACTCAAGAGTATTGGGGCAAGCCGCAGACAACGGAGCTCCATGCAGGAAGTCCAGAACTGCTTCTGGAGTCACAGCACTGACCACCAACCATCTCTGGGAACCCAGGTAAAAATGAAAAGATAAATATAACCCACTGGGTTACATAGGGAAGTGGATTTGAGTGAGTTAATGTTATCAGAGTGGAGTGTGATCATTTTGGATATTAACTGATCTGCATACAAGTAATCCTTTTGGCTGAGGGAAGCCAGTGTATAAAAGACTATGTTAAAATCCTTTTGAATCTGTGAAGCTTGGTATCAGAGAAAGAAGTACCTTGAGAGTGATTCTGCCCCCTTCCCTTCTGCTTACTGACAGCCAAGCTAGAAAATTGCAACACTGTTGTTCACTGGGCGTGGTCATGGCTAGAAGACACTTTCAGCTTGAAAGAGAGCCTTTTGAACTGTAGTTGTAAAACAAATGAGAAGTTAAATCTGTGTACAGCAGACCATATTATGGACATTAGAAATCAGTGTCAAAGTGCCAGTTTATGAACTGATCAGATCTTAGCAGGGTTGCCAGGTGGAAATTTTTTTTCCCACCCAAACCAGCCTAAATCCAGCCCAAAACCCGCCCAAACTCAAACCCCGCCTCTGACACCCCCACCCCCGCGTCATCACCCCCGCCCCCGCCGTCATCAACCCCGCCCCCGCCATCACCACCCCCGCCCCCGCCATCATCGGCCCCGCCTCCCCCGTCATCGACCCCCACCTCCCCCGTCATCAGCCCCACCTCCCCCGTCATCGGCCCCGCCCAAAACATCACTAACCCCGCCCAAAACGTCACTAACCCCGCCCCCCGCGGCCGAAAAAAACCGCCCAAAAAACCGCCCTGAAGCCCAAAAAGCAGCCCAAAAAACCGCAACCCGCCGCGGGCAAAATTTTCCCGCGGCTGGTTGCGGAAAACCGCCCAATTGGGCGGTAAAACCGCCCACCTACCAACACTGGATCTTAGTGAGAAACTAAGACAGAAAAGCCAGCTTGTAATGTAACAATTCTTCCTGCTCAAAACCAGCCCCTCCCCTCTGTCGGCAGTCAGGGCAACAGAAAGCCAGCCTGGAACTTTTGTGGGCGAGAAGGGTGTGCTGGTTGCTAAGCAGACAAAAGGACGGAGGAACTGAACTCAGTGCTACTCGTCCCCCTCCCTTTTTTCTGCTCTATCAGTGAAACCTGATCCACTGTTAATTCAGCAGCTTGAAAAGCAGACTGCTCTGTGACCCAGCACAAAGAGAGAAGCCACTACAGCTAGCAGGTCCCAGCACAGCCTTCATAACGAACAGCCTTTTCCACCCCCATCCTCCCTGCATACAAGAGCTGACCCCTCACTTAATAAAGGCAGAGTAAGGGAGGTGCCTTGCTGAGAGTGACTCTACCTCCTCCTTTCTGCTTACAGCTGCCAATCAAGCTAGACATTTGCAACACTGTTGTTCACTGGCAAGGTTGCCAGGTGGAAAATTTTTTTCCCACCCAAAACAGCCTAAATCCAGCCCAAAACCCGCCCAAACTCAAACCCCGCCCCCGACACCCCCACCCCCGTGTCATCGCCCCCGCCCCCGCCGTCATCAACCCCGCCCCCGCTGTCATCAACCCCGCCCCTGCCGTCATCAGCCCCGCCTCCCACGTCATCGGCCCCGCCTCCCCCGTCATCGGCCCTGCCCAGAACGTCATCGGCCCTGTCTCCCACGTCATCGGCCCCGCCTCCCCCGTCATCGGCCCCGCCCAGAACGTCATCGGCCCCGCCCAAAACGTCACTAACCCCGCCCCCCGCGGCCGAAAAAACCGCCAAAAAAACCGCCCAAGAACCAAAAAAGAAGCCCAAAAAACCGCAACCCGCAACACTGTTCACTGGGTGTGATCAGGGCTAAGAGACAGAATAAGGGAGGTGTTTTACTGAGAGCTACTCCTTCCCCTCTCTTCTCCTTTGATCATCACTTGCCATTGAAATTTGATCCACTACTGATTTTAGCACCTGAAAGGTAGTCTCTTTCCTGAAGTCTGTGTAGAGAGACATAAGCAGCTGCAAGCAAGTAGGGCTCAGCACAGAGTCTTCAGAGTAATCTCTATCTCTCTACCCTCCTGTCATATAAGAGCTGACTCTTCACCTATCCAGTTAAATAAGTAATCACAGGATGGCAGATTTCAAGGCTGAACAGACCACACCAGAGAGAGTGTCCCCTGCTCCAGAGATGCAAGAGCAGCCAGAAAGCAGTACAGATAAGGGGAATACCCTTTCTCTTCAGGCCCAGCAAGGGGTCAGAGATAGAAGAACTCGCAAGTTAACTCAGAAAGCCTTGGAAATTTATGAAGTCAAACAGGAAGGGTATAGTAATAAATTAAGCAAGTTAAGGGCAGAAGTGGAGGAGAACATGTCTAATGCTTTAAAGGCAGGTGCAGACAAGGAAGCCTGTCTATCATCAATAAAGACCAGCTATGCACGCTATCAGTAAAAGGCAACAGAGTATTGCCAGTTCTTAGATGAGACAAGTACTGAACAGAGTCTTATGGAAAAGGAACTTCAAGAAGCCATAGATCAAAGGTGCAAAGCAGAAGTGGTCAAGGCTATAAAGAAATTAGAGTCTGTAATTGTAGATCCGCAAGACAGTGTCTCCCAGTGCTCTAATTCGTCTAAGTATACATTCAAGAGCTTAAGATCCTCCTGATCAAGTGCAACAAACCACTCCAGTCAATCGGCAACGAGCTCAGCGACCCTTCAGGCATGGGCTATGGCAGAGATGGCCAAGGCACGCCGTCGCCACAGTGAGAAAGAAACCGCCCTGAGGTTTAAGAGGGCCAAATTGGAAGCTCAGGCAGCACATGTAAACGCTGAAAGAGAAGCAGAGGCAGCACATCGAAAAGCTGAGTTGGACATCATGTTAGAAGCGCTCCAGCAAGACAAAGAAATTGCTGGATTGGAGGCAAAAGCTAATGTCTTCGAAGAAGCTGCATGGCAAATTGATGGAAACAAACGACTTCACTTCTTTGGCTCGGAGGACCCTGCCTTGAGAGTGGAAGCTTACGTGATGTCACACACTTCACCATTGTTATGACCCAGTAGTAGTGAGCCCCTGTGCCCCGACTGAACACGGCAGAGATGGAGTGGTGCCGCACTCGGTCAGGCAGCCAGACAACCCCTAGCTTCACCTGGGAAGCGACCACCGTTCACCAAGAGTTGAGCTCCCAGCTGCAGGTGGCCACCAGGACTTCTGGAACCGGCGGGGTTGCACAGCCGCTGACCAGGCTGATGGGCAAGCAGACACAGTCCAATAGCCAAGTAATCCATAGGGCAAAGAATAGTCAAACCAGTCCAAGGTCTAGGCAGGCAGCAAACAATCGTGGTCAGGAAAACAAGCTGAGGTCTGGTACACAGGAATACAGGAACTGAGGAAAGCCGGTGAGCAGAACTCTGGTGTGGACCTCTGAGACAATTGAGGCCGAAGCAACGAAGGACTGAAGGCAGGGCCTTAAGTAGTGGAGGAATTAGGCTCAAGCATGTGCAGCTGATTCAAGATGGCTGCCCCCATCAGCAGAGGTGCCTATGTCCAAATATGGGCTTCCTTCCTGACCTTGTTACTCCAAGATGGCTTCCCAGGACCTGATCTATCCAAGATGGCTGCGGCCATTGATCCAACCCAGATGACGGTTGCCAGAAATAGGAAACAGAAACAGACCCTCCTTCCTTCCTGAAGCTTAACCAACACCAAGATGGCCAGCTATCTTCGCCGGACCACTACTCCCGGCAAATCAGCCGCGCAGGCCTGGCACCAGGTGAGGCCTCCCCCTTCTCCCCGGCCCGGGTTGAATAGGATGAAGAGAATGGAACTCACGGACCAGGTCTGGAGCATGGACGTTGGTTGCTGGCTCCCAGGAGTTGTCTTCTGGTCCAAAATGTTTCCAGGACAACAGGTAGAACAGCCTTCCTCCACGCAACTTCGAGTCCAGGATGCGGTCCACCTTGTACTCGGGATCTGGATCACTCTCAGGCACAACCACCTTCTTGGGTTCAGGATGCCACTTGGACCTGCGGAAAGGCTTCAAGAGAGACACATGGAAAGCATTGTGCACCCGGAGTTGACTGGGTAGGTGCAACCGGTAAGTCACTGCTCCTGTCCTGGAGCATACCGCAAAAGGGCCAATGAATCGTGGAGCAAATTTGAGCGATGGGAGCCGCAGTCTCAGGTACCGGGTGCTTAGCTAGACCTTGTCTCCCGGCAGGAATGTGGGCGCCGCTTGTCTCCTACGATCGTAAGTCTCCTTGGCCTTGACTGCTGCCCGGCGCAACTGCTCCTGCACCTTCTTCCAAGCCTCCTGAAGCGAACGGACCATGGGCTGTACCTGCGGTGGGAACTCCACGGGGGAAATAGGCGGAGGTAGACGTGGATGGCGTCCATAGATGGTGCTGAACGGTTTAGTCTGGGAGGCTGAATGCAGGCTGTTGTTATAGGTGAACTCAGCCCAGGGTAGTAGAGTGGACCAGTCATCCTGGCGCTGATTGGAGTAGGCCCGGAGGAACGCCTTCACCATCTGGTTGACCCGCTCCACCATTCCATCAGTCTGTGGGTGGTACGCTGATGAAAAAAGAGTGGTTACCCCAAAGGCTGAACACAATACTCGCCAAAAGCGGGAGGTGAACTGTGAGCCGCGGTCACTAATAATCCTTTGGGGTAATCCATGGAGCCTGAAGATGTGGGTTATGAAGCTGATGGCAAGGCTGGCAGCAGTGGGTAAGGCCCTCATTGGAACAAAGTGAGCCATCTTGGAGAACCGGTCTATCACTACCCAAATGACAGTGTTGCCCTGGTAGATCAGTGATAAAATCCATGGACAGGTCCTCCCAGGGACCTTGTGGTACCGGCATGGGCTGCATCAAGCCCCACTGCCGCTGATGGGAACTCTTAGTTTGGGTGCACACTGGACAGGTGGACACATATTGCAGCACATCCTGTGCCATCCGAGGCCACCAGTATGACCAGGCAATCAGATGGAGGGTCTTGTGGAACCAGAAGTGTCCGGCGAATTCGGAAGAGTGCCCCCAGCATAGCACCTTCCTACAGAGACTCACTGGTACTGCCTTCTGGCAAGCGGCGCCAGCTCCAGGTATGGAGAGAATACAGGCCGGGTTCAGCATGGGGTAGGGCTCCTCCTGGTCCCTGGGAGCCTCGAAGCTGCGGGACAGGGCATCTGCCTGGACGTTCTTCTCCCCCGGCCTGAAAATCAGGCGGAAGTCGAATCTAGCAAAAAACAGAGACCTCCGGGCCTGGCGAGGATTCAGTCTGGTGGCATTTTGGAGGTATAGCAGGTTCTTGTGGTCGGTGACCACCGTCACCGGATGCGCTGCCCCCTCCAGCAAGTAGCGCCATTCTTCAAAAGCTAACTTGAGTGCCAGAAGCTCCTGATCCCCCACTGTATAGTTCCGTTCTGCGGGGGTGAACTTGCGGGAGAAGAAAAAGCAGGGCTGCTTCTTCCCGGCAGCAGACGTCTGAGAGAGCACGGCCCCTACTCCCAGGGCTGAGGTGTCCACCTCCACCACGAAAGGCTGGGTAGGATCAAGACTGCGGAGGACTGGTGCAGAAAGGAACGCCTTCTTCAGGGTGGTAAATGCAGCAACCGCCTCCGGCGTCCAGTTCTTGACATCAGCGCCCTTCCTTGTGAGGGCCATTAGTGGGAGCCGTGATGAGGGAGTAGTCCTGGATAAACTACCAGTAGTAGTTGGCAAACCCTAGGAACCTCTGCAAGGCCCGCAGACCCTGGGGAGCCGGCCAGTCACGAATAGCAGTCACTTTCCCGGGGTCCATTTGCAATCCAGTGGAAGAGACAATATACCCCAGGAAAGGCAGACTCTGTTGGTGGAACAAGCACTTTTCCAATTTGGCATACAGCCGATGTTCCCGGAAGCGCTGAAGTACCGTGCGGACGTGGGAAACATGCTGGGGCAGCGAGGAAGAGAAGATCAGAATGTCGTCTAGGTACACAATCACCGAAGTGTAGAGCAGATCCCTGAAAATGAAGTTGACAAAATTCTGAAACACTGCAGGAGCATTGCAGAGGCCAAACGGTATTACCCGGTATTCAAAGTGTCCCTCATGTGTGTTGAAAGCCGTCTTCAATTCATCTCCCTCCTGGATCCGCACCAGGTTGTAGACTCCGCGCAAATCCAGCTTGGTGAAAATCTTGGCCCCCTGCAGACGGTCAAACAACTCCAGGATAAGTGGAAGCGGGTACCGGTTCTTCACCGTGATCTTGTTCAACCCCCGGTAGTCAATGCAGGAACGGAGAGACCCGTCCTTCTTTGATACAAAGAAGAACCCGGCTCCTGCTGGCGACATAGAAGCTCTGATAAACTCCTTGAGGAGATTCTCTCAGATATACTCCCTCATAGCATGGGACTCCTCACGGGATAGGGTGTAAAGATGCCCCCGGGGAGGATCGGTTCCTTGCAGGAGGTCTATGGCACAGTTGAATGACCGATGCAGAGGCAGCGTGTCAGCCGCCCGGGCACTGAATACATCGCAAAAGTCTTGATAGTCCCTAGGCAGCCCGGGCAGCTCCTTCGGTGGGGTCTGAAACTGAGCCGAGCAAGTGACAGGGGAGGCTTGACTTGCTGTAGGCATTGCTTGACATACTGGGCGCCCCATTGCCCGATCTCACCGGTGGACCAGTCGATCACTGGATCGTGTAGACAGAGCCAGGGCAGTCCAAGGATCACCGGATGAATGGCTCGGGTGAGGACCAGGAACTGAATATCTTCCTGATGTAGTGCCCCTACCTGCAAACGCAGGGGCACGGTGATCCAGGTGATGGTCCGGGGAAGACTATCCCCCTGGATGGAGGTCACTCAGAGCTCCGGTTGGCAGGGTACCGAGGAGCCACCCAGATGGGACAGGAACTCAGCATCAATAAAATTCCCTCCGGCCCCGGAGTCCAGTAAGGCCTGAGCATGAACCTGGCCTCATTCACCTTGAAGTAGTACAGGAACGGAGAGCAACTGGTCAGGAAGGGCAGACAACCGGCCCTGAGCCACCCCCTTCATAGGGCTCGGGCCGGGGCGTTTCCTGACTTCCCAGACTTGTTTGGGCAGGTACGCGTGAAATGGCCGTCCTGCCCACAATACAGACATAGCCGATTCTAGAGACGGTGGGCCCTCTCCTTTTTGGACAGACGATGGCCGGCCATTATCATGGGTTCCTCCTTGGTTCCTTCCGAACCCTCCTCACGGGACCCAGGCGCTTCTGGATGACGAGATGGACCTCTGGACCTTTGCCCTGACCGCGACATGCCCCTTTCCAGGGCTCGCTCCTGGTACCGGATGTCAATCCTTGTGCAGAGAGCAATAAGGCCGTTCAAAGTGGCCGGAATCTCTCGGCCAGCCAGCTCATTCTTGATTCGCCTGTCCAGTCCTTGCCAGAAGATGGCCGTCAATGCCTCCTGGTTCCACCGGAGCTCCGCGGCCAGCGTGCAAAACCAGATGGCATACGCCCCGACCGACCTGGAGCCCTGCTGAATCCGCAGCAGTACTCCCGAGGCAGAAGATGGTCGGCCAAGTACGTCGAACACCATCCTGAACTGTCGTAAGAACTCCTCCAGGTTAATCAGTATCGGGCTCCGCTGTTCCCACAACGGAGACGCCCAAGCCAATGTGGCCCCGGACAACAGGGAAATAATATAAGTTACTTTAATTCTGTCAGATGGAAAAGCCTCCGGCTGTAATTCAAACAAGATCTGACATTGATTAAGGAACCCCTTGCAGGCTGCCGGGGGCCCATCAAAACGCGGTGGCTCCGGGAGATGCAGATGTGAGGTGGAAGCCTCCGCTCTAGATCCTGGCGGACCCGTAGCGGCCTCCTGCTGGGCTGCTGGAAGTTGATTGCAGATGTTCTGCAGCTCACTGGACAATCATGCTATTTGTGCTTGCTGCTCCTGTACCGCTTGAGCCAGCTTAGGAAGCTCGGAACCGTCTCATCTTCCGCCAGGGTCGCTTTACTCATACTACCCCTCTCCTCAAGACCCTTCACTGGCTCCCTATCCGTTTTCGCATCCTGCTCAAACTTCTTCTACTAACCTATAAATGTATTCACTCTGCTGCTCCCCAGTATCTCTCCACACTCGTCCTTCCCTACACCCCTTCCCGTGCACTCCGCTCCATGGATAAATCCTTCTTATCTGTTCCCTTCTCCACTACTGCCAACTCCAGACTTCGCGCCTTCTGTCTCGCTGCACCCTACGCCTGGAATAAACTTCCTGAGCCCCTATGTCTTGCCCCATCCTTGGCCACCTTTAAATCTAGACTGAAAGCCCACCTCTTTAACATTGCTTTTGACTCGTAACCACTTGTAACCACTCGCCTCCACCTACCCTCCTCTCTTCCTTCCCGTTCACATTAATTGATTTGATTTGCTTACTTTATTTATTTTTTGTCTATTAGATTGTAAGCTCTTTGAGCAGGGACTGTCTTTCTTCTATGTTTGTGCAGCGCTGCGTATGCCTTGTAGCGCTATAGAAATGCTAAATAGTAGTAGTAGTAGTAGTAGTAGGAACCGTCTGGGGAGCTCATGGCTTTGGCCTAGTGTTATGACCCGGTAGTAGTGAGCCCCTGTGCCCCGACTGAGCACGGCAGAGATGGAGTGACGCTGCACTCGGTCAGGCAGCCAGACAACCCCTAGCTTCACCTGGGAAGCAACCACCATTCACCAAGAGTTGAGCTCCCAGCTGCAAGTGGCCACCAGGACTTCTGGAACCAGCGGGGTTGCACAGCCGCTGACCAGGCTGACGGGCAAGCAGACACAGTCCAATAGCCAAGTAATCCGTAGGGCAAAGAATAGTCAAACCAGTCCAAGGTCTAGGCAGGCAGCAAACAATCGTGGTCAGGAAAACAAGCCGAAGTCTGGTAGACAGGAATACAGGAACTGAGGAAAGCCGGTGAGCAGAACTCCAGTGTGGACCTCTGAGACAATTGAGGCCGAAGCAACGAAGGACTGAAGGCAGGGCCTTAAGTAGTGGAGGAATTAGGCTCAAGCATGTGCAGCTGATTCAAGATGGCTGCCCCCATCAGCAGAGGTGCCTACATCCAAATATGGGCTTCCTTCCTGACCTCGTTACTCCAAGATGGCTTCCCAGGACCTGATCCATCCAAGACGGCTGCGGCCATTGATCCAACCCAGATGACGGTTGCCAGAAATAGGAAACAGAAACAGACCCTCCTTCCTTCCTGAAGCTAAACCAACACCAAGATGGCCGGCTATCTCTGCTGGACCACGACTCACCGGCGAATCAGCCGCGCAGGCCTGGCACCAGGTGAGGGACGTAACAACCATTTACCAGGGCATTGGAACAATCTGACTCAGAGGAGTCCTTATTTATTTGGACATTAAAAGTAGAATGTAATCGTAATTCTTGACATCCATCCTTTCTGTGATATTGTTTCTTTTTTAGTATCCTTATCCTCTATTAAGGATATCCATTTCAGTCTCCCCTAGCTTGTGGTCTACTGCATTAAAAAAAAATTATAGTTGTTGAGGTATTCCGCCCCCCCCCCCCCCCCAAAAAAAAAAAATATTGTTTCTTTGATGCATTATGGCATATTTCTTGACAAAGTTCGCTTTGGAAGTGTATTAAAAACTTTATAAATAAAGGAAAGGAAGCCGAGGGTACAACATGCCATGCGAGCCAACTTTCACCAAACCAACTTACATGTTTGTAAATGCTCTGAAGTATTACCAACAGCTCACATCCTGAGAGCAACAAATGAAGCAAACTCTTCACTTCAGCCATGGGCTTCAGGGTCACGTGATAGCTAGCGACAGGGAGAAGCTGAGCCATCATTACCCACAGGAACACTAGATATACAGTATTCATGCAAGCAAGAACCTGCAAGGTGGTCACATTCTACTTCACGTCCCACAGAATATAAGGCTGGTCATTTCGCAGTAGCTTCAATTGCTCAACCTGAAACCTCAACAAGAGATGAGTTAGTAAGGTATCTAGCACGTAAGGACCTGGGGGGGTTCGGGTCTTGCCCAGATCAACGGTCGGCCTGAACGTTACAGGGCATGGAAATCGGACTTCAAGGACGCCATAGAGGGCATGAGGCTTACTTCTAAGCAGGAGATGAACATGATGTTGCATTGGCTGGGAAAGGAAACAGCCTTACGTGTGGAAGAGTTGAAGCATTCATACTTGAATAACCCTTCGAAAGGGTTACAAGAGATGTGGGAAAGACTCGAAGAATACTATGGCAGCCTAGAAGCTATAAAGAATTCACTGTTCAACAGGTTGGATAGATTTCCGACAATATCTGGCAAAAGACAACCACAAGCTGCAAGAGTTGGGAAACCTCCTTCACGAGCTAGAAGCAGTCAAGGCCGAGAACAGCTTTCCTAACCTCAGCCAGCTATACACACCTTGAGGCACCATCAGCATCTTAGGAAAGCTACCATACGACCTAAGGGAGAAGTGATCAGTAATTGGCACTCAATACAAGATAGAGAATCAAGGGCAATATCCTCCTTTCAGCATCTTCATGAAATTCATAAGAGACATAGCTAAAAGAAGAAATGACCCTTGGTTCATGGTGGAATCTCCTAAATCAAGCCAGTTCTTGGAAGGAAAACCAGTCAAAGCGTTCAAGAAACCTATTTCTGTTCATAAGACAGAAGTGTCATCTGCAATGTCTACACAGTCTGACCCTTCTTCCCTCACAGAGAATACAGAGGAACCCAAGGAACAGTGCCCTATACACAGGACACCTCATCCCCTCAGACAGTGTCGAGGATTCATAGGAAAGCCTTTAAGGGAGCGTAAAGCATTGCTCACGAGATATAGATTCTGTTTCAGGTGCTGTTCTTCCTCAAATCATCTGGCTAAAGATTGTCGAGTGACTGTCCAATGTACAAAGTGTGGTAGCGACCAACACGTCTGTGCCCTACACCCAGATGATGCGAGTCCGTACCCCAACCCCGAGGTGGATCATGGCGGGGAGATGGAAAAGGGAAGCACATCGACACTCCAAGTCGCTCCTAAATGCACAAGGGCGTGTGGGAAAGTCCGCAAAGGAATATCCTGCACTAAAATATGTCTGGCCAACGTGTACCCCGAAGGGCGACCTGAGAAGGCAGTCAAGATGTACGCCATCATAGATGAGCAAAGTAACCGATCCCTTGCAAGATCAGAGTTTTACGACCTGTTTGAAATCCAGCAAGGCTACTCTTCATACAGTATCAAAACTTGTGCAGGAGTTGTACAAATGTCGGGAAGAGTAGCAAACGGCTATGTGATAGAGGCGATAGATGGAAGCACCAGATCACGATTACCTATGTTAATTGAATGTGACCAGATTCCAGATGATAAAGATGAGATTCCTACACCAGAGGTCGCTTGGAATCACCCCCATCTGAGGCCCATAGCTAACCAACTCTCGCCTTTAGATCCAGATGCTGAAATCTTACTCTTGCTGGGCCGAGACGCACCAGAACTCCTGGAGATCCATGAATCATGCAAGAGTCCTCGTGGTGCTCCTTATGCGCAGCGTCTCGACCTAGGTTGGACAATCATAGGCAGAGTCTGCCTTAACCAAACAAAAAGGGTAAATGTCAGTGTGCTCTTCACCAACATCTTAGAAAGCGGGCATACTTCACTATTTGAACCATGTAACAATCACCTAACCACAAAAGAAGTTTCCACTTACAAAGAACGAAGTGCTGTTTCAGCACTTTATAAAAACATCTTCACAGTAGGTTTAGGAAAGCAGTGTTTCAGACCACCGAAGATGATGACAAACCTGCTTTCTCCATAGAAGACAAAGAGTTCCTGAACATTATGAGCAAAGAGTTCAAGAAAGATGAATCAAACAGCTGGGTAGCACCCCTTCCATTTTGTAAGCCCAGGCCTCGACTCCTGAACAACAGAAGTCAAGCCCTTTCTCATCTTGCCTCATTGCAGAAATCCTTGAGAAGGAAACCAGAGATGAAGCAGCAGTTTATAACTTTCATGCAGAACATGCTTACCAACGGTCATGCAGAATTGGCCCCACCATTGGGAAAAAATGAAGAGTGCTGGTACTTACCTATTTTCGGAGTATATCATCCACAGAAGCCACAACAAATCCGAATTGTGTTCGATTCTAGTGCCCAGTTCCAAGGAACCTCACTGAACAGCATGCTAATCACTGGACCTGATTTAGCCAATAGCCTACTGGGAATTCTGATTCACTTCAGAAAAGAGCCTGTTGCCATAATGGCGGACATTCAACAAATGTTCTACTGCTTCACTGCTCACGAAGACCACAGAAATTACTTGAGGTTCCTGTGGTTTCATGACAATGATATCAATGGAGATGTGACTGAGTATAGGATGCGAGTACATGTATTTGGAAACAGCCCCTCACCAGCAGTAGCCACTTACGGGCTCAGACGAACTACACAAGAAGGAAAGAAGAAATATGGCATTGATGCCAGTCAGTTCATAGAAAGAGATTTCTATGTGGATGATGGGTTGAAGTCCTTGCCCACTGAATCAGGAGCTATTGACCTGCTGAAAACAATGCAGATGATGTTATCGGAAGCTAATTTGAGGCTTCACAAAATCGCATCCAACAGCGCCAATGTAATAAGAGCGTTCCCTCCAGGAGACCACGCTACAAACTTGAAGAATCTAGATTTAGGAGTGGACACCCCTCTACTTCAATGTAGCCTTGGCTTAAATTGGGATTTAAAAAGAGATGCCTTCACCTTCCGGGTTTGCATGCAAGAGAAACCATTCACTCGACGAGGCGTCTTGTCTACAGTAAACAGCCTGTATGATCTGCTAGGATTTGTGGCACCAATCACTATCCAAGGAAGATCGTTGCTTCGTGAACTTTCTGCAAGTTCAAATGAATGGGATACCCCATTGCCGCAAGAAAAGAAACAAGTATGGAATACATGGAGAAACTCTTTAAAATCACTAGAAGAACTCCATATCCCACGTTCATTTGTTCCCATGTCCCCCACGAACTCTTGCTTCAAGGAAGTTTGTGTCTTCACGGATGCTTCAGAGAAAGCCATTGCTGCAGTGGCATACCTAAGAACCATAGATGCCATAGGCAGGGTTCATGTGGGTTTTATGTTTGGCAAAGCAAAGTTAGCCCCATGTCCTACTCAGACAATACCACACTTAGAACTATGTGGGGCAGTTCTGGCAATAGAAATAGCTGAACTGATTGTAAGCAAGATAGACACCCACTTAGACTCAATTAAGTTCTATACAGACACCAGAGTAGAAGGTTCTACGTATATGTGAGTAATAGAGTAGAGCGTATCCCAAAGTCTATCAAACCTAAGCAATGGCACTATGTGTCAACTGAAATCCAGCAGATCATGCCACCAGGGTAGTCTCAGCAACGCACCTAATGCAAACAAATTGGTTTACAGGACCGAAGGTTCTCACACAACCAGTGAGCGATCCTTTACCTACTGCAGAATCCTTTGAACTGGTGAAACCAGAAAATGATGTAGAAGTTTGCTCAGTAGTGACAACCTTCACCACAAGTATCTTAACCAACAATAACTTAGGGATACACCGCTTTAACCATTTTTCGTGGTGGGTAACACTAAGGAGAGCCGTAGCCCACCTTATCCATATCACACGTTCTTTCCATCAAGGATTTGAGAGAAAATCGAGCAGTTGTAATCACTGGCACCTCTGCATTAAACCTTTGTCAACAGAAGAGTTCAACCGGGCAGAGAAAGTGATCCTGCATTGTGTGCAACAAGAAATATATGCTGCAGAATTACAATGTCTCAGTAAAGGAAAGAACATTCCGAAAGGCAGCCCTCTCTGGAAATTAAATCCTTTCATGGATGAGGATGGGCTGCTGAGAGTAGACGACCGTCTCACCCATGCCAAGTTAGAAAGAAGTGAAAAGGACCCTCTGATTATTCCAGGTCGACATTCTGTATCCACCCTGCTCGTGCGCCATTACCATGAGCAAGTACCAGGGTCGACATTTTGCTGAAGGAGCCATCAGAATCGCAGGAGTGTGGATCGTCAGAGCAAAGCATTGCATCTCAGCAGTTATTCACAGATGCGTCACATGCCGTAAATTGAGGGGTAAATATCAAGACCAAAGAATGGCAGACTTTCCACCTGAAAGACTCAGCATAGACCCACCATTTACCTATGTGGGGTTGGACATTTTTGGGCCATGGTCAGTCATCTCGAGATGAACCAGAGGAGGGAATGAGAACAGCAAATGATGGGCCGTTATGTTCACATGCATGAGTATACGCGCTGTCCACATCGAAGTTGTAGAATCAACGGTCACTTCAAGCTTTATAAATGCGCTTAGAAAATTCTTTTCAATCCGTGGTCCAGCCAAGCAGATCCGTTCTGATTGTGGTTCCAATTTTGTGAGTACTTGTCAGGAGTTGAAAATAAACTCAGAGAAGATCAAACTTCCTGCCATCGAAAGATACTTAAACGATCAACACTGCACGTGAATATTCAATCCTCCCCATGCTCACATATGGGGGGAGTTTGGGAACGCATGATTGGGATTGCTCACTGCATCTTGAATTCCATGTTATCAGAGAAAGGGGTCAACCGCCTCACCCATGAAGTTTTGACTACACTTCTGGCAGAAGTGTCTCCAATCATCAACACAAGACCTCTGATCCCAGTGTCTTCCGATCCAGAATCGCCTTGGGTACTGACTCCAGCCACACATTTAACACAAAAGATAGGTGTACCTCCTAACCCGCCTGGGAACTTCAATGATAAAGATTTATGCAGACGGCAGTGGAGACAAGTTCAGAGTCTTGCCAACACCTTCTGGAAGCGTTGTAGAAGAGAGTATCTTCCGACCCTACAGATCCGCAGCAAATGGCAGACCAGTAAGGCCAACATCCATGAAGGTGGCATTGTACTACTCAGGGACAACCAGACTCAACGCAATGATTGGCCTCTGGCATTAGTCATTAAAACCATTCCCAGTAAAGACGGAAACACCATAAAAACTGAAGTCAGAACTGTGAAGCAAGGAGCAGTGAAGAACTTCTACAGACCAATCAATGAAGTTATACTCCTTGTACCGCATGAAGAATCGCAAGCGCAGAGAACCAGCGTTCACTCATGAAGAACAGAGACTGAAAGACTTTCTCTCTCTTTGTGTTTAGTGTTGATGTTGTTTGTCTCTCGTTGCAGGTCCTGAGTGAAGAAGAAGAAGATGACCCTGCAAAAAATGTTTTTTAAAAAGATAGACATTTTTCATTTTTTTCAAAAATGGGCTTATTACCACTGTGATAAGGATGCTGGGCTGCACAGAGAGAGGTATAATCAGCAGCGAAACTGAGGTGTTGATGCCCCTGTACAAGTTGTTGGTTAGGCCCCACATGTAGAAGAAAGTGTGAGCCCTCAAAAACCCACCAAAAACCTACTGTACCCAAATATAGGTGACACCTATAGGCATAAGGGCTATTGCAGTGGTGTGTAGATGGGTACTGTAAGTTTTAGTGGGCTTTGGAGGACTCTCCATAAAATATAAGGAGGCAACGGTGAGATGTGTACCTGGGACCTTTTATGTGAAATCCACTGCAGCGTCCCCTAATGTGTCCCACTGCTATACTGGGATGTCTGTGTGGCCAGTATACTAAGAATGCTGCCCCCCCCCCCCCCCCCATACGTCACAATGGTTTGATTGGTGTGTTTTCCCTTCAACTTTTTTTTTTTTTTAAATGGTCACAAAAGAAAAAAAGCACTGAGCACAAAGGGGGAGATTCTATATATGGTGCCTAAAAAATCGGCACTGATTTGGCGTATTCTATAAATGGTGCCTAGACTTAGACATTGATTATAGAATACGTTAACTTGATATCTCAGCATTTAAAATGATGTGCATCCATTTGCACCAACAAAAATGTGATGTAATCCCAGCATGTAGATTTAGGCGCAATCAGCCATATTCTATAACTACATGCGTAAATTTAAGAACACCCACAAAATGCCCATTTCCCCACCCTTAATCACACCCATTTTTGCCTGTGTGCATTAGAAGTTCAGTGCACGTTGCTATAGAATATACTTAGCGAGTTGGGCGTGTAAATTCTAATCAGTGCCTATTAGTGGTCATTATTGCTTGTTAAGTACTGTTATCAGCGCTCATTAACTTGTTAAGTTACACACATCCTATATAATAATTCTCACCTCCATCGTTCTATGCTTGGGACCGTGGCTCCCTGGCTGCAAGTGGTCTGCGAGGCAGACACGCACTGACGTCAATACAGCTGATTCCAAGGCAAGGGGAGGAGTAGGGAAACTCGCGCAGCGGGTTTCCCTACTCCTCCTACTGCCTCGGAATCAGCTGTCACCCCCCCCTCGCGCTATGGCCCCCTTGAAACCCACCCCCTCCCGCGAACCTGTCGATCCCCCCCCCCCCGGAATGCCGAAAACCGCACCCCCCTCCCGCCGCTGTTGTGCACTACCTTTGGGAGGCTCGAGACTGGCTGCCACGTGCAAAGGCTCCACAGTGCCTGCAGCCCGCCCAAACGTGCCGCGCTCGGTAATCGACAGTACAAAACTGATCAGCTGGGAACACTGCTAACATCGCGAACCGCACTCTCGAAACTGACAGCTCAGCTGACAACACTGCCGGACTACAGAAGCCCTGTACAGAAAGTGCCGCCCGCCCTAACAAAAACACGTAGCCTGCAAGCCACCGGCCGACCCAACAACACTGCTGGCCTCCCGAAGCACCGTCACTAAAGTGCCGCCCACCCTCACAAAACCACAAAGATTGCAAGCCAGCGGGCTCACAGAACTCTCTGCAGAAACAACAGTAATAAAACAGGGAACTCCTACTGACATGACAGAGGCAACTGACAGGCAGCACAGAAATGAAAACGAAACTACTCTGAGTAAGTGTGCTATGTACAGGGACGAAAAGAAGGAGGGGAGGGGAGGGGAGGGGAAGGGAAATAGGGCCAAATTCACAGGTCTACAATGGAAAAACAATACTTCAAAGGGAACCAGCCCTTCTACAGGGTATTAAGTGCAGCTAAAAAACGGCAGGGGGGGGGGAGGAAAAACTGCACCAAACACACAGACACTCTCTCTCTCTCTCTCTCTCTCACACAGACAGTCTTTCACACGCAGTCACTGTCACACACACTCTAGAAAACACACACGCTCTATGTCTCTGTCACACACACACACATACACTCTGAGACAGTGCCTACCCCTGTGCTCCTGCAAGGGCATGCTGCAAGGAGGAGGATATGGAGAGAGACACACACACACATACTCTGTGACACACTATCTCTGTGTCAGACACACACACACACACATGCTCTCTCTCACACACAACCAGTCTTGCACTCTCTGTGTCTCACTGCGGAAGGAGGGGAGGGGAGGGTAAGTAGGGGCGAATTCACACAGGTAAACAATGGAAAAACACACACACACTACCAGCAAAACTTTAATGGTGCTCATTTCAAGAATGAAGTTACACACACAGGAATGCATCCAACAATTTGAACATGCAAAAAAAAAAAAAAACAGCACCACAACACATGAGTTCATGCACAAGCACAAAGTCAAACATGTTGGCAGAATTACAAATTTAGGGAAAGAAAAAAGATTAAAAAAACAAGGACACACAGATATTCCTTCGGATTATAACACTTTTATAACAACTGTTAGGTTACAAAAAAAAACATTCATATAAAACCTTGCTAGCGCCCGTTTCCTTTAAAACAGAAACGGGCCTTTTCTACTAGTTGTTATAGAATTCGCTTGGATTTTGGTGTAGATCTCTAGGCATGTTATATAGAATCTTGGGGAAAATGTCTACAAAACATCTATGAAATGGGCATTTTTGAAACAAAAGACTTTTTCTGGTTAGAAAATGGCCATGAGGGGCATAATAGAAACGGGGGCGCCCATCTATAAGGGCACCCATCTCTAAGGTCGGCCCCTTAAAGAGGCGACCCCCGACCGTATTATTGAAACAAGATGGGCGGCCATCTTTTGTTTTGATAATACGGTCGGGTACGGCCAAATCTCAACATTTGGATCGACCTTAGAGATGGCCGCCTTTAGAGATGGCCAACATTGGTTTTCGCCAATAATGGAAACTAAGGACACCCATCTCAAAACCGGCCAAATCCAAGCCATTTGGTCATGGGAGGAGCCAGCATTTGTAGTGCACTGGTCCCCCTCACATGTCAGGATACCAACCAGGCACCCTAGGGGGCACTGCAGTGGACTTCACAAATTACTCCCAGGTGCATAGCTCCCTTACCTTGTGTGTGGAGCCCCCCAACCCCCCCCCCCAAAACCCACTACCCACAACTGTACAACACTACCATAGCCCTTAAAGGGTAATGGGGGGCACCTAGATGTGGGTACAGTGGGTTTCAGATGGGTTTTGGAGGGCTCCCATTTACCACCATAAGTGTAACAGGTAGGGGGGGATGGGCCTGGGTCCGCCTGCCTGAAATGCACTGCAGTGCCCATTAAAACTGCTCCAGAGACCTGCATAGTGCTGTGATGGAGCTGGGTATGACATTTGAGGCTGGCATAGAGGCTGGAAAAAAATGTTTTTAAATTTGTTTTTTGGGTGGGAGGGGGTTGATGACCACTGGGGGAGTAAGGGGAGGTGATCCCCGATTCCCTCCGGTAGTCATCTGGTCAGTTCGGGCACCTTTTCAATGCTTGGTCGTGAACAAAAAGGGACCAAGTAAAGTTGGTCAAATGCTCGTCAGGGACGCCTGTCACATCCGTCGCTCCCTCCGGCTGCTCCTCTGCGGGGAGCAGGAGCCAGTGTCCTCCACGACGAAGGCCGGTCTTCTTGAGGCCACGGAGGGGAGCCGGGGCTCGCCGGGGTGATGGCCACCCAGTCCGGGGCCGAGGCCGGAGGCCGGCGATCGCGGCTGCCGGACTATCGATCGCCGGCTACGGGGGCTGTGTTTGCGCCAGTAAGGGAAATGGCGCTGAGGCGCGATGGCCGGCGTTCCCTTCATTCTTGGGCGCGGGAACCCCAAGCTCCGCCTCAGAGGAGTTAGACTGGAAGGCCAGCACGATAGACCCGCCTGGGAGGTCGGTCAGAGCCAATCAGAAGAGTTCCGTCGATAACCAAGTTCTGATTGGCCGGCTATGTCTACAGGGGCTGGGCGGCTGACTGCCGAACAGTATTTAAGGAATGAGTCTGAGGTAGGAGGTTGCTTCAGGTTCTGTTACCCGAGGCGAGTCTCCGTGGTTCCTGTGTTCCTTTGTTTTCCTGGTGTTGCTGATTTTGGACTGTTTCCTGGTTTTCTCTGCTAGCTGCCTGCCTTGACCTCTTGCCTGACTCTGACTACGTTGTTAGCTGCCTGCCTTGACCTCTTGCCCGACTCTGACCACGTTGTTAGCTGCCTAGATCTGCTGCCTGTTTGTGGACTCTCTATTCCATCTGCCCGCTTCTATCCTGATTCCAGTCCAGGTCAGTCCGTCAACCCCGCGGCTCCTGAAGTCCCGTTGACCGCCTGCAGCTGGGGGCTCAACCCTTGGTGAACGGCGGTCGCCGCAGGTGAAGACTTGGGGTTGCACGGCTGTCCTTTGAGGTCCTTCGAGGCCTTACGGGACCTAAGGGCTCACCTTCCTTGCGGACAAGACAACGCCCTTCTTTTTTCCATTAACATCCGAGGCCTGCCATCTGTTAACCACGCCCCCGTCCCGCCTTCGGTATACTGCCGACACGCCCCCTTGAACTTTGGCCATCCCTGTGACAGAAAGCAGTTGAGGATGGCAAAAATTGGCTTTTGATTATGCCAATTTGGCCGCCCATAGGAGAAGGGCACCCATCTCCCGATTTGTGTCGGAAGATGGGCGCACTTCTCCTTCAAAAATAAGCAGGCATGGTCGCTACTTGATTTATGGATGTTTTCAGCAAAATGTCTAAACTTGGATTTAGATGTCATATCGAAAATGCTCCTCCACAAGAACTATAAATAAATACATTTTTTTCTACCTTTGCTGTCTGGTCATTTACTTTTTCTAATCATGTTGGTCCCAGTGTCTGATTTTAATGGGCAACAGTTAGTTAAGATACAACATAAGAAATTAAATAAATCACAATTTTGGCAAAGAGCAGCTTGCAGTTTAGAGAACAAACACCTCAATGCATCTCGTAAGACTTGGGATGATACAATTTGTTCATTTTTTAGAGGAAATGGCCCTTTTAAGAAAGAAAAGCAATGTATTATTGGCAATTTAGTTAGAAATTAAGAAGAGTATGCAGAAATTTAGAATGGCAATGGAGAAAAAGCAAGGATGGTCAGATATATATATATATATAACCTGGAGAAATGAGATTAGAAATTACAAATTGTAGATCTCACAGTTCAAAAAAATGATTTCTATGATCAAGAGATTCAGCGATCTAATAATACTAGCAAAACTCTTTTTAAGATCTTTGAGAAAATGATTGATACAACCAGTTTATTGATGACTCCAGATTCTTTACGACCTAGTGTAGATGAGGTCAGACTGAATGGCCTGTAATTCGCAAACTCCTCTTTGCTTCCACTCTTGTGCAGAGGAACCACATCCACCCTTCTCCAGTCCTCCTGGACCACTCCAGATTCTAGGGGATCATTGAACAGTTCAAACAGCAGACCTGCCAGAACTTCTCCGAGTTCCTCGAGTACCCTCAGGTGTATCCCATCAGGCCCCATCGCTTTGTCTACTTTTAGTTTAGCTAGCTCCTCACAAACACAGTCCTCTGTGAACAGGTCTTGTCCTACCATACATCCATCCTCTTTAGCATTTGTTTTCTGCAGTCCTACCTCTGGCCTTTCATCCATGAATGTGGAGCAGAAACAATTGTTAAGCAGTTCAGTTTTATCCTTATCATCTTGCACATATTCCTCCCCCTCAGCTTTGAGCCTCACAACGTTATTATGGAACTTGACATCAGAAACATTCTCTCCGTTTGCAAGCACCAAGTCCAGAATAGCTCCATCCGGTGTCGGCTCCATTACCCACTGCTGAAACGATTATTCCTGTAGGGAATCCAAGATCTCTTTGCGGCTCCGAAGCAGGGACGCCCCAATCTATATCTGGCATATTAAAATCATCTAGTACTTCCCTTTTCCTAGCTATCTTGTGGATGTCTCCAATTAAGTCTCTGTCCATTTCCTTTGACTGTGACCTGTATATTACTTCAATATAAATACATTTTTCTTTCCTTCTTTCCAGTTTAACCCACAGCGCTTCTTCCGTACCCCATGTGACCTGCAGTTCCATCACTTTAATATCATTCTTAGCATATAATGCCACATGTCCATCCTTTTTTCCTACGAAGCAAACAACCACAGAAGTTGATCTCTCTGTGGAGAGTTCACCCTTTTTTCCTACCTTGCCCCACTTGTGCCCATGCCCTCAGTCAACATCCTATTTGAAAGAGCAGTGATGGACTTCGTGGAACCCTTAGAATGCATCACCCATGGTAACAGATATATTTTGGACTAGCCGTTGAGCCCATGTAAACGGGCTAGTTTTGGAATGGGGGGGGGTCCGAGGCACCCCCCCCCCCGAGGTCGCCGTTGCTCGGCCTCCCCCGAGCCAAGCACTGTCTGTTATTGAACTTACATCGCACCACGCAGACGCAGCAGGCACATCAGCAAAGCTGCCATCGGGACGGGCTTCCTTCTCTGTCTGTGTCCCGCCCTCGTGTGATGTAACGCGGCGAGGGCGGGACACAGGCAGAGAAGGAAGGCCGTCCCGATGGCAGCTTTGCTGATGTGCCTGCTGCTTCTGCGTGGTGCGATGTAAGTTCAATAAGAAAGACAGTGCTCGGGCCGGGTGGAGGGGCGGCGGTGGCGGCGACTACGGGTGGGGGGAGCGGTAGCAGTGACCTCAGGGGGGGAGGGGAGGGCGGAGCGGTTGCGAGTACGTCTGTGGCATGCGCAGTAGAGACTTCCCGCTCTGTCACGCCCCCCTCACACGTATTGATGCAGGGGCGGGGCAGAGAGGGAAGTCTCTACTGCGCATTTGCGAGTGAGTATGACACTCGCCATTTATATGCTTGATATTTTGGACTATGCTACTTGCTACCCAGAGGCCATTGCCCTGTGCAATATGAAAGTTGCCATGGTAGCTATTGCACTGTGGGAAGTCTTATTTACTGGATGGGGATTCCCACTGAAATACTGACTGATCAAGGAACCACCTTTATATCTAGAGTTATGAAGCAAGTGTATGCCCTATTAAGAGTGAAGACCTTGTGAACATCCAATTATCATCCACAGACAAATGGTCTAGTGGAATCCCTCAACAAGACTCTTAAAATGATGCTGGAGAAGTTTATGGCCAAAGATGGGATAACTGGGATTTATTACTCCCATATGTACTCTTTGCCATCTGGAAAGTACTCCAGAGTTCAACAGAATTCTCTCCATTTGAGCTGCTATATGGGAGGAGACTGAGAGGAATCCTGGATGAGGCTCAGGAAGCCTGGGAAGTAGAACCCAGCCTGGGAAGGAACTTGGCCGAATATGTGCTCACCTTGCAAGAGAGGCTGGAAGGCAGCCAAGCACTGCTTGGAAAAGGCTCAAGAGGGTCAAACCTGAGCCTACGATTATAAAGCAGTGCAGAGAACCTTCCATCCAGGGGACAGAGTCTTAGTTCTTTTACCCTCCTCAGAGCGTAAACTATTTTGCAAGTGGCAAGGTCCTTATGAAACTGTGGAAACTTATAAGCTGGCCCAACCGGACAAGAAAGACAATGCAAAGATCTTCCACATTCATTTGTTGAAGAAGTGGGTTCCAAAGACTGTAGCACTGGTCCAGAGAGATGACATTAGGTCAGAGGTTCCAACAGAGTCCGGGTCCTTGCAGGTTCCATTTGATGATCAGCTCTCCATCTCACAGAAGGCCAACCTACAGCAGTTGGTATGTCACAATCAAGATGTATTTTCCAGAGTGCTAGGCTGGACCCACCTTGCAGCTCATGACATTCTCACTTAGCCCAGAGTGATAGTCCAGTAATATACCTATCAGATTCCAGAAGCCTTGCAGCAAAAGAGGTTGCTAAAATGTTGCAACTAGGTGTCACTGAGGAGTCGACCAGTAACTGGCCATCTCCAATTGTGCTGGTGCCAAGGCCAGATGGGAGTATCCAGTTTTCTTTTGAGGATGCTGTCTCCAAATTAGAGGCCTATTCAGTGCTGAGAGTAGATGTCTGGAAGAAGCCTGATTCATCTCAACGTTGGACCTGACACCATGGCTGCCAAGGAAAAGGAAGACTATTCCACACCTCTGGTTAACAGAGTTGCTGTTTGGCCTTTATGGAGCTCCAGCTACTTTCTTGAACCTTGTGGACCGAATACTCAAACCATATGGAGACTACGAGACTGCTTACTTAGACATCATTGTCATCCATAGTAAGGATTGCAAGACCCACCTCATCCAGGTAGAAGTAGTACTGGATAGTCTGTGGACCATTGAGCTAACAGAAAATCCTAAATATTGCTTTTCGGGAGGAGAAGAACTCCATTATCTGGGGTACTCGGTTGGAAAGGACATGAGACCCCAGATTTGGAAGATAGAGGCAACCACCCAGGTGCCAGTACCCCAGATGAAGAAACAAATAGGAGCTTTCCTCAGCCTCCTTGGTTATTACCACTGGTTTGTTCCAGGGTTTGCTGAGAAAGCAGAACTGCTAACCTACCGCCTACAGAAGAAGGCGGCTCCAGAATGGATACAATGGACTGAAGGGCTAGATAAGTACATAAGTATTTCCATACTAGGGCAGACTGAAGGTCCATCAAGCCTAGCATCCTGTTTCCAACAGTGACCAATCAATGTTACAAGTACCTGGCAAGATCCTAAAACAGTACAATACATTTTATGCTGGATTTTCCCCAAGTCCATCTTAATAATGGCTTATGGACTTTTCTTTTAGGAAGCTATCCAAAGCTTTTTAAAATCCTGCTAAATTAACTGCTTTTACCTCATTCTCTGGCAACAAATTCCAGAGTTTAATTAAATGCTGAGTGATGAAATATTTTCTCTGATTTGTTTTTAATTTACTACTTTATAGCTTCACTGCATGCCCCCTAGTCCTAGTATTTTTGGAAACAGTAAATAAGTGATTCACGTCTACCCACTCCATTCCACTCAATGTTTTGTAGACTTATATCATATCTCCCCTCAGTTATCTTTTCTCCAAGCTGAAGAGCCTTAGCAACTTTAGCCTTTCCACATAGGAAAGTTGTCCAATCACCTTTATCATTTTTATCACCCTTCTCTGTACCTTTTCAAATTCCACTTTATCTTTTTTGAGATGCGATGACCAGAATTGCACACAGTATTCGAGGTGTGGTCACACCATGGAGCGATAGACAAGATAACATTCTCATTTTTGTTTTCCATTCCTTTCCTAATTATATCTAATATTCTATTTGCTTCCTTAGCCACCACCACATACTGAGCAGAGGGTTTCAACATATCATCAACGATGACACCTAGATCCCTTTATGGGTCGGTGAACCTTGCACCACGTAACTGTAGTTCTGGTTCCTCTTTCCCACATGCATCACTTTTGCACTTGCACACTTTAAACATCATCTGCCATTTGGATGCCCAGTCTCCCAAGATCCTCTTGTAATTTTTCACAATCTTCTTGCGCTTTAACAACCTTTTTTGTTTTTTTATATTTGGATTTTGTTCACACCTTTTTCAGTAGCAGCTCAAGATGAGTTATATTCAGGTACACTGGGTAGTTCCCTGTCCAGGAGAGCTCACAATCTAAATTTGTACCTAGGCAATGGAGGTTTAAGTGAGTTGCCAAAGATTACATGGAGCAGTAATGGGAATTGAACTGGCCACCTATTGATATCAAGACCTGTGCTCTAACCACTAGGCCACTCCTCCACTGCACTTTGAATAACTTTGTGTTGTCAGCAAATTTAATTACCTCACTAGTTACTCTGCTCTCTAGATAATTTATAAATATGTTTAAAAGCAGTGGTCCCAACATAGACCTCTGGGGAATCCCACTATCTTCCCTTCTCCATTGAGAATACTGACCATTTAACCCTACTCACAGATTTCTGTCTTTTAACCAGTTTTCCATCCACAATGGAACACTATCTCATATCCCATGACTTTCCAATTTCCTCTGGAGTCTTTCATGAAATACTTTGTCAAATGCCTTTTGAAAATCCAGATATACAATATCAACTGGCTCACTTTTATCCACATATTCGTTCACCCTTTCAAAGAAATGTAGTAGATTGGTGAGAAAAGATTTCCCTTCATTAATCCATGCTTTTGAATATGCTCTGTAATTTTGTTCTTTATAATAGTTTCTACCATTTTGCCTGGCAACGACGTCAGGCTCACCGATCTATAATTTCCTGGATTACCTCTGGAACCTTTTCTAAAGATTGGTGTTACATTGGCCACCCTCCAAGCTCTGAGCACTCCTGAAGCTGACTTCCTGCCAACTGTAGGTTTCTGCTGGGTAAAGTCTCTTCCTGAAGACTATCCTTAGGCCTCAGCTTCTCCAACTTATCTGGTCCTTCACTGGATGCTTCACTTGAGCCCTTCCTTCAGCTCAGAGTTCTTCGCTTTCCCAGGCCCTAAGCAGCTTAGTTCTTCTACCTCCTGCTCATATTTTCTCTCTCTTTGTTATGTACAATGGTGGGGGTTCTTCTTAAAATCTCTGTTCAACTCCTCCCCTGTCCTTGGGCTTTTCATCATCAACATGTGGACTTCACTGGTTTTCATGCTTCTTTGTTGTTGTTTTCTTCTTCTGCTTTTTTTTTCCTTTCTTCTTTTGTCAGTTCTTCTTGCAGCACTATAAGGCCCTCTAGAATCTTTTTTTCCTTATTGTTGTAGAGGGTGTTGGAAAAACTTTTCTCCCTTTTTCTGGTTTCTTTCAAGGCTCTTATTGGCTGATTGATTTTCTTTTTCTGGGACACAGACATAGCCTTATACCTTGTGGATCTTCCTGCCCCTATGTCTGCTGCTATGGCTGCAGTTTACCCTCCTCTGAGTAAAAGAAGATTTCTTTTTTAACCTTTTCAATTGTTTATAAAAGATCAGAGTACACACACATTTACACTTTCTTTGGATCAGGTGTACGTTGTGCAAGAATATTTCCGCATTTCTAGTGGTCAAAGTAGGAGCCTATGATATAAATGCAGAGCTGCCAAGTTACCCATTCCAGGAGGGAAACTTTTTGGCCAGTCCTAGTTTTAAACTTTCATCCTAAAACAGTGTAGTATTTGTAGACCATGATTCTATCCTTTGAAATCAGTGCTGCAGATCCCATAATGCACCAGGATGAGGTTGTCAGAAATACAGGACCAGCCCAAAATTCTCCCTCCTTGAATGAGTAACTTGGCAGCTCTGTAAATACATATGGGCACCTATCAGGCTTATTTTCGAAAGTGATCGCCGGCCATTTCCCCGACATATAGGTGGCCCCTTTCACCCATAAGGGCTATGGTAATGGTGTAGAGTTGTGGGGAGTGGGTTTTGGGGGGATTTGGGGGGCTCAGCACATAAGGGAAGGAAGCTATTCACCTGGGACCAATTTTTGAAGTCCATTGCAGTGATCCCTAGGGTGCCCAGTTGGTGTCCTGGCATGTCAGGGTGAACAGTGCACTACATATGCTGGCTCCTCCCACGGCCAAATGCCTTGGATTTCGCCGGGTTTGAGATCGCCGACAGTTTTTTCCATTATCGCTGAAAAACAAGAGCTGCCATCTCAACCCCAGCTAAATCCAAGGCATTTGGCCGGGCTAAACCGTATTATCGAAAAATATATGGCTGGCCATCTTTTTCGATAATACGGTTCCGACCAGCTGTTGCGCCGCTGCTAAAATAGATCGCCGGTGAACTTTTTCGCCAGCGACGTTCGATTATGCCCCTCCACGTCATACTTGCCAAGTCTCCCACTTTGGTGGATAATCTCCCACACTCCCGCTGATATCCACTGCCACTGCTTGGCTCTTGAACAGCTGCAGCCGCAGCAAAAGAAGAAAAACAAGCATGGGGCCACAGCAGCCTTCAGGCATATGCTGTTGGCTCTGCCTGACCTCTACCCACGGAATGGGAAATTGACATCAGCAGGGGCAAAGGATAGCAGGGCCGACAGCGCATGCTTGAAGACTGCTGTGGCCCCATGCTTGTTTTTCTTCTTTTGCCGGCGCTGCTGCTGCAACATTGGGAGGGAGAGAGGAAATATGGGGTACTGGCTAGAAAGGGTAGGGGAACGGGGAAAGGGTGTGCAGTGGGAGGCAGGAGGTAATAAATGGAGAGAACAGAGGGGATAACAAGAAAGAAGAGTGAGGATGCGGAAGGGTACAGAGAGAGAGAGAGAGAAAGATGAGGAGAGAAAGAGGGGACATGGAAAAGGGCAGGGGAGAGACAAGCTGCTAGGGAGAAGGAACGGGAGTAAGGGGAGACCCTGGCTTGTCAGAGAGAGAAAGAGGAGAAATCCTGGATGAAAAGAGGGAGAGAAAGAGGAAAAATGGAGGGGCAGAATGAGGGAAGATGCTGGATAGAAGAGGGGTACAGAGGGAGAAAGAACAGATTGGAAAGATGGGGAGAGAAAGAGGGGACATGGAAAAGGGCAGGAGAGAGAGAGAGAGAGAGAGAGAGAAGCTGCTGGGGAGAAGCATGGAGAGAAACTGGGGGGAGACTCTAGCTGGTCAGATGGAGAAATGCTAGAAGAAAGGAGGGAGAGAGAGGGCAAATGCGGGAAGGAGGAGGCAGAAAGAGGGAATATGCTGGATGGAAGGATAGGTAGAGAAAGAGGAAAGACACTAGAAGGATGTGGAGAGAGAGAAGAAATGCTGAATGGAAAAGTTTAGAGAGAGAGAGAGAACTGTCTAGAAGGAAGGGGAGATGGAGACAATGGATGGAAGGATTGGGAGAGAGTAATTGGTGGTAGGATGGTGAGAGAAAGAGAGATGACACTGGATGGAAGGGTAGGAAAGAAAAGAAAAGAAAGAGAAAAGGTGCTGGATGAAGGATAGGGAGAGAACGAGGAGACGCTGGATGGAAAGGGGCAGAGGATAGAGTTAGTGAAAAAGTGGAGAATAAGAGGAAGGGGCATGGGGAGAACAAAAGTGAGGAAAAAAATGAAAAGCCATAGGTAGATGAAGTAAAAGAGGGAAATTTAAAAAATAGTAAGAATGAATTTAATCTGGACAGAGAGAGAGGCAGAAAAATAAATTGAAGAAAACAAAGACAAAGGAGAGAAAATTGTCAAATGGACAGGAAACCCTGGCAACAGAGTTAAGAGAAGACAATGGAAAGCAGAATCAAGAGACTGTGACCAACACAACTAGAAAAAATAAATGGTCAGACAACAAAGACACAGAAAATATTTTTATTTTTAATTTAGTATAAAGTAATGTGGTAGCTGTGTTAATAAATGTTAACAAATGCAAATAAAGCACAAAATAGAAAATAAGGTGATACCTTCAATGATTTTAAAACATTTTTGATTAGCCTTCAGAGACCAACACTTCCTTCCTCAGGTCAGGAGAGGATAAAATAACAGTATTATACTGTCCTGACCTGATCTGAGGCGGAGGGTTTTGCCTCTGAAAGCTAATTAAAAAAGGTTTTAGGCTACTAAATAAAATATTTTCTGAAATGGCCATGGGATAAAGGTGTGCCAGATGTGGAGCCATGTAAAGTATGGTGGAGCCAAGGCAGAATGGGGCAGGGCTGTGGGCATGCACTATAATCTCCCTTTCAAAAATTGGGACCCCTTGGCAAATCTGCTATCTTATCATTATAAATATGTAATAAGCATCCTCTTTGACATTTCATATAGGCACCCTTCTATGAAATTACCACCCATACCTTTTTTATCAACGTTGAAATGTTGCAACCTAATGTTGTGTGCAGCATTTTATTAATTCTGGAAGATAAATAATTCTCCTGGTTGTTTTCTCTAAAGTTTCTTTCAGTTCCTTATTTCTCAAACTGTAAATCAAGGGGTTGAGTAGTGGAATTACAGTTATATACACTACAGTAATTAGTTTGTTAAGATCCATGGAGTAAGCAGACTTGGGTCTCATGTACACACCTAAACAGGTCCCATAAAATAATAGAACGACTGTGAGGTGAGAGGAACAAGTAGAAAATGCCTTTTGTCTACCCTTAGCAGAGTGGATTTTTAATATTGCAGAAATAATGTACACATATGATATAATTGTTAATATGAGTGGGGGGAAACCTAAAAGTAGACCTTCAATATAATTCACAGTTTCAATGGCATAGGTCCCTGAACAAGACAGAGTCATCAATGCTGCCATATCACAGAAGAAATGATTAATTTCATTGGAGCTACAGAAAGATGACTGTGATATTAAAGTAACATGAGGAAGTGGATTTAGAAATGAAACTGTCCATGAAACAATAACTAGAATAATGCAGACTTTCTTGTTCATAATAATGGTGTAATGCAAGGGTTTACAGATTGCAACATAGCGATCATAAGCCATGGCGGTAAGAAGGTAGCACTCAACATCTGTGCAGGCATTGAACATGTACATCTGGATCATACACTGCATGAAAGAGATGGTCTTATTCTGTGCTATGAGCACTGCTAATAATTTAGGCACTGTGACAGTCACATAACAGATTTCGAGGAAGGACAAGTTGCAGAGGAAGAAGAACATGGGACTATGCAGATGGGAATCAGAGCACACTGTGGATATAATAAGAAGGTTTCCTGACAAGCACATCAGATAAATAATCAAAAACACAAGGAAAAGGAGGGGCTGCATCTCAGGCAACTCATAGAATCCCAGAATAATGAATTCTGTAACCTTGGTGCAATTCATCTTTTCTATTTCTCCAATTCTGATAGCTGTTGGAATAAGAAAGGCAAAACAGAAAATTAAAACTAATTTATCTAAAGGCTTGACATTATAGCAGGACATCTATGAAGCAAGTCCAAAAAGTTGCCTAGTTAAAGTCTCTTTGATAAAAACGATGTAGACACCAATGTGCCTTTATTAAATAGACTCTCATATTCAGTCACAATAATGCACAAACACCAATACCCAAATTTAAACCTACTCCAAAGAAAATGCAAATGTGTGTGTGTGCTCTGTGGTGGTCATTCTATTAAGTGGGTACTAACATTTACATCCTGATTATGCATACAAATGATTAGAATAAAGACATATATTCATATATGTGTACACATAAGTGTTTAAACCCCAAAATGCTGCCTAAATGATTCTGTAAATATGCAATTACCTTACATACTGTCCCACTAATATTCAAAGCTATTTAGTTGGCCAGAAATGGTCACTGACTGGTTAAATATGGTATCCCATACCATATGTAATGAGTTTATCTTGTCGGGCAGACTGGATGGACTTTATCTGCTGTCATCTACTATGCTACTATGAAAATAGTGTTTCAGCACCTAACCACAAAAATTCAGTATGAGATAACCAGTTATCTCCGCTGAATATTCGCAGTCAGCACTGAAATTTTAACAGGCTATATTACACGATAACTGGCAATATTCAGCACTGACCAACTAAGTTTAGTGTGCAAATCGGACTGCATAAATAGCAATCCTATCTTTTCCTGCTATTGACTTAATCAGCCAGTGCTGAATGTTCACGTTAGCCAGTTAAGTTAGCGCAGGACGAAAAATGAATATTCAATACCGATCACTAGAAATGGCCCGACATTGAATATCTGGGGTCAGCGCCAACCGTTGCAGTAAATGGAGGAGCTGTGCCCTGCACCTCTCCTGCATTTACTGCACAGAGTAGACACTATTTTACATGCTCGCTCTATGGGGCACTGTACAGTTAACACAAAAATTACCATGCAGTAAGTGAAAGGCTGTGCAGTAAGTGCAGAAGGTGTGCCCTGCATCTCTCCTGCATTTACTACACAGGGTGGACATTTATATCATAACATTGCTTTACATGCACCCGCTCTATCTGTCACAACATGTAACGCAGTGGGGACCCAATCTGAAAATATATAAATAAGCATTTAAAAGCAGCAGTGGTGCACTCAACCCTCCCAACACATTCACTCATCCCCAATCTAGTCTCTTCTGTAACCTCAGTTCTCCCTCCCTCCCTCTTCCACAGCATCAGTTCTTCCTCCTGTACCCTTTCTCAAAACCAGCTCTCCCTCCACACCATTCCCTAGCATCAGTTTTCTCATTTGAACTCTTCCCTGAATTCAGCTGTCTCATCTGTACCCTGCCCTGACTTCAGGTCTGCCTCCCACACCCTTCCCCAACTCCACCTCTTCTTCCCACTCTCATGTCTCCAGCACTTGTTTCTGGGAAATTTTCAAAATGAAAATATACACTCAATATCTCTCTGGTGTAAATGGATGAAAATACCAATGAATTTTCCAGTACTGAATATCCAGGTTTATGTGGCCTGCTAACCTACGTCCAGTTAAGTGTCATATTCAGCACTTAACCACCTAACCATCTCATTTTCGAAAGTGATCGCCGACCATCTTCCGACACAAATCGGGAGATTGCCGGCAATCTCCTGAACCCAGTGAAATCGGTATATTCAAAAGCCGATTTTGGCTGGGTTCAACTGCTTTCCATCGCAAAGCCGGCGAAACATCAAGGGGGCATGTCAGTAGGGTAGTGAAGGCAGGATGGGGGCGTGCTCACGAGATGGCCGGCTTCGCCCGATAATGGAAAAAAAGCCAGGCTTAACGAGCATTTCGCCGGCTTTACTTGGTCCCTTTTTTCTCATGTCCATGCTTCAAAAAGGATTCCAACTGACCAAATGACCAATGGAGGGAATTGGGGATAACCTACCCTTACTCCCCCAGTGGTCACAAAACCCTCCCACTGAAAAAAAAAACAAAAAAAACACTTTTTTGCCAGCCTCTGTGCCAGCCTCAAATGTCATACCCAGCTCCCTATTAGCAGTATTCAAGTCCCTGGAACAGTTTTTAGTGGGTGCAGTGAACTTCAGACAGGTGGACCTAGGCCCATCCCCCCCCCCCACACCTGTTCCACTTGTGGTGGTAAATGGGAGCCCTCCAAAACCCACCCAAAACCCACTGTACCCACATGTAGGTGCCCCCTTCACCCCTTAGGGCTATGGTAATGGTGTAGAGTTGTGGGGAGTGGGTTTTGGGGGGATTTGGCGGGCTAAACAACAAAGGGAAGGGAACTATGCGCCTGGGAGCTATTTTTTTTTATTTTTTAATTTTTAGAAGTGCCTCCTAGGGTGCCCAGTTGGTGTCCTGGCATGTGAGGGGGGGCCAGTGCACTACAAATGCTGGTTCTTCCCATGACCAAATGCCTTGCATTTCGCCAGGTTTGAGATGGCCGGCATTATTTTCTAATATGGCCGAAAACCGATGCTGGCCATCTCAAACCTGGCGAGCTCTGACATTTGACACAAAAAATCAGGAATAACAAATCCACAAACCAAGTTAAACCTTAAACTCACTATATTAAACTTGGGTTCAAAATAATTTATCTTTTTTTATTTTTATGTAAATGGCTCTCCGTGGAGTGAGGAAGGGTTCCAGAGGTGATCCTACCCGGGGGATTTATGATGCCTGTAAATTGGTTTAAAAGAGTAGTATTTTTCCCTTTCTGATGAAGACTTTTGAAACTCGGCCAGAGTTAAAGGGAGCAGTTATTTTGATGGCAAGATTGGAATGGATGAATGATATGTGATTTTAATGAAGCACAAGCACGAGCACAATATACCCCAAGGGAAGTGAAATAATTATGTGAATATGGGTGAATATCGCATTGTGGGTTGGTTTATGTAAGATATGTGGGGGAAGTGAGATCAGGGTGTCATGAATTAACATTTACCTCCTGTAGGTTCAAACAAATGTTGAATTGTATGTTTTATTATCCATGTATTAGATGGTAATAAGGAAAGCACCATAATTTATGGGTGGAGGTTTGAGCTCAAGTCTAGCAATATTTAATGTGAGTAGTTTATGACCTATACATATGTATTATAAATTTACGCATACACCGGTGATTAAGATCTACTTGGGCTCAGCTGTATGTACATACACAAATATTAGGAGATGGAACATCATATGTGCAATGATGGTTCCATTGTGACACCACCACATATTCCTCTTGGGGATATAATGGGTGTAAACGGTATGGTCTGAGCACATTTAAAATAATTTAAAACACTTTATAGTATTTTTTTAAAGTGCATACATAAAAATAAAAAAAGATAAATTATTTTGAACCCAAGTTTAATATAGTGAGCTCTGACATTTGGCCAGGCCCAACCGTATTAGCGAAGAAAAAGATGGCCGGCCATCTTTTTCTAAAATACGGTTGGCTCCGTCCGCTTGTGGCGCCGGCTCCGCAGATGGCCGCTCATAGAGATGGCCGGTGCCGTTCGATTATGCCCCTCCACGTGAAACTGGATAAAGATAGGACTGAGTTTATGATTCCGATGTGACTGGTTAGCTTAGGTGTTTAAGGGAACCTTTTACTAATCTATGCTAGTAAATGGGCTTAATGCATCATAATGCTGGAATTTCCCATTTGCAAAGCCCATTTCTAGAAAGGCATAAGTATTGCTACACTGGGACAGACGAAAGGTCCATTAAGCCCATCATCCTGTTTCCAACAGTGACCAATCCAGGCCACAAATACCTGGCAAGATCTTGAAGTCAATTTAATAATGGTCCATGGACTTTTCCTTTAGGAAGCCGTCTAGACCTTTTTAAAACCACGCTAAGCTAACCGCTGTATATGCCTTCCTATGCTTGGCCTGTTACTAAGGGCTAGGCCTAAGGCCTGTACTGTCAGTTTGGTTCTCACATGTTAGCCTACTAACTCAGCATCTTGTGTAACAATCATTGCTTTCTCAGGAGCTGAGAACTAACACTTCATAACATTTGTTTGCAGCTGAGTATGTTTTTCATATAGGGTGGATGTAACCTTGTAAGTTGCTAGGAGACAGGCTGAGGACACAGTGTGAGTCTAACATTTCCAGAATGTTTTATTTGGGGAGATAGACAGAGAGATGACACAAGGGTATTGTTCTGGCTGTGTACGCACATCTGACACAGAACTCATAAGTAATTAACCAGTGACCACTGACTGGGCACGTGCAAACACATCAGGAGAGACTGATAGAATACATGACTAATCCATTTATGGTATAAGGCTACCTAATGGTTCTGGTTTATGGGAAATCACATGATTTCTGGAAAAACTTAACTTGTAACAGTATATATGTGATGTCCGGGGCAGTATTAGCTGAGCAGTCCCTTGTCTTTCAGGATGCGCATTACTGACTGACAACCTGCTCCAGGGAAGAGAACTATTGTTTGTATTTTTTGGCTCCGTGATAATAAAGGTAATTTACTGGCTGCGCCTAACAGAGTCTAAGTTCTCTTTCTTATTATTTTGTTCTCAGCCTATGAGGCTGTAGTGTTTTTCCCCTCGCTATCAGGGCTAGGAGAGGGGAAAAACACACCGCCTTTACCACATTCTCTGGCAACGAATTCCAGAGTTTAATTACACGTTGAGTGTAGAAACATTTTCTCCGATTCATATTAAATTTACTACTTTGTAGCTTCATTGCATGCCCCCTAATGGTTGTATTTTTGGAAAGAGTAAACAAACGATTCACGTCCATCTGTTCCACTCCACTCATTATTTTATAGACCTCTATCATATCTCCCCTCAGCCATCTTTTCTCCAAGCTGAAGAGCCCTAGCCGCTTCAGCCTTTTCTCATAGGGAAGTCATGCCATCCCCTTTATCATTTTCGTCGCCCTTCTCTGTATCTTTTCTAACTCCAATATATCTTTTTTGAGATGTAGTGACCACAACTGAAAATAATATTCGAGGTGCGGTTGCACCATGGACTGATACAAAGGCATTATAACGTCCTCACTTTTGTGAAAGAGCAAGCAGTATTTTGGAAAGAGAGAGAACTTCTGATATTACTCCTGTACCAGAAAAAAAAGAGAGCAAAATGAAAATTCCCATAGACATGGGAAACATTAAGAAACAAAAAATATTAGGCTGCACACCCCTAGTCCTTGCTTTAGAAGGGAAAAAGAAAAGCAGACTATTCCAGGTCCACAAGTTGCCGCCCCCATCTGAGGACAAGGTGAGCCAAAATAGGGGGGACTTATGGAATTGAGATTGGGGAGGAGAAGGGAAATCCATTTTATGTTTTATTGTGTATGTTTCATGTGTATCCATCTACAGTGGTGGAAATAAGTATTTGATCCCTTGCTGATTTTGTAAGTTTGCCCACTGACAAAGACATGAGCAGCCCATAATTGAAGGGTAGGTTATTGGTAACAGTGAGAGATAGCACATCACAAATTAAATCCGGAAAATCACATTGTGGAAAGTATATGAATTTATTTGCATTCTGCAGAGGGAAATAAGTATTTGATCCCCCACCAACCAGTAAGAGATCTGGCCCCTACAGACCAGGTAGATGCTCCAAATCAACTCGTTACCTGCATGACAGACAGCTGTCGGCAATGGTCACCTGTATGAAAGACACCTGTCCACAGACTCAGTGAATCAGTCAGACTCTAACCTCTACAAAATGGCCAAGAGCAAGGAGCTGTCTAAGGATGTCAGGGACAAGATCATACACCTGCACAAGGCTGGAATGGGCTACAAAACCATCAGTAAGACGCTGGGCGAGAAGGAGACAACTGTTGGTGCCATAGTAAGAAAATGGAAGAAGTACAAAATGACTGTCAATCGACAAAGATCTGGGGCTCCACGCAAAATCTCACCTCGTGGGGTATCCTTGATCATGAGGAAGGTTAGAAATCAGCCTACAACTACAAGGGGGGAACTTGTCAATGATCTCAAGGCAGCTGGGACCACTGTCACCACGAAAACCATTGGTAACACATTACGACATAACGGATTGCAATCCTGCAGTGCCCGCAAGGTCCCCCTGCTCCGGAAGGCACATGTGACGGCCCGTCTGAAGTTTGCCAGTGAACACCTGGATGATGCCGAGAGTGATTGGGAGAAGGTGCTGTGGTCAGATGAGACAAAAATTGAGCTCTTTGGCATGAACTCAACTCGCCGTGTTTGGAGGAAGAGAAATGCTGCCTATGACCCAAAGAACACCGTCCCCACTGTCAAGCATGGAGGTGGAAATGTTATGTTTTGGGGGTGTTTCTCTGCTAAGGGCACAGGACTACTTCACCGCATCAATGGGAGAATGGATGGGGCCATGTACCGTACAATTCTGAGTGACAACCTCCTTCCCTCCGCCAGGGCCTTAAAATGGGTCGTGGCTGGGTCTTCCAGCACGACAATGACCCAAAACATACAGCCAAGGCAACAAAGGAGTGGCTCAGGAAGAAGCACATTAGGGTCATGGAGTGGCCTAGCCAGTCACCAGACCTTAATCCCATTGAAAACTTATGGAGGGAGCTGAAGCTGCGAGTTGCCAAGCGACAGCCCAGAACTCTTAATGATTTAGAGATGATCTGCAAAGAGGAGTGGACCAAAATTCCTCCTGACATGTGTGCAAACCTCATCATCAACTACAGAAGACGTCTGACCGCTATGCTTGCCAACAAGGGTTTTGCCACCAAGTATTAGGTCTTGTTTGCCAGAGGGATTAAATACTTATTTCCCTCTGCAGAATGCAAATAAATTCATATACTTTCCACAATGTGATTTTCCGGATTTAATTTGTGATATGCTATCTCTCACTGTTACCAATAACCTACCCTTCAATTATGGGCTGCTCATGTCTTTGTCAGTGGGCAAACTTACAAAATCAGCAAGGGATCAAATACTTATTTCCACCACTGTAAAAGTATAGTGAGTGGGGAGGGCTAGGGGAAGAGAAAAATAAAAGACCAGTGATGCTGGGAATGGGCTAGTGCTCTGAAAGGTAGATGAATGGAAGAGAAACAATATCTTGCTTGAGAAAAGGTTGGGGCAGTGCAGAAAATGCATATAACACCCCCACCTGACAACCCGCTATGGAGTCCTTTTTGCTAAGCCACGCATGGATTTTTGCCATGCTTAGCATGTGGGTTTTCCACGCACTGTGACCACTTTTAGCGCATCAGTAAAATGGCCACATTTCTATATTTTTCATTAATGGCCACACATTAATTTCCCAATTAGCATATGGCCATTATTTCATTTTCTGCACAGGGCTACTGAAAAAAATTAACACGGGAGCCCTTACTGCCTCCTATTTAGGAGCTGCTTAGGACTTCTGTGTTATTCAGTTAGCATGCGCTAATGTCAGCACACTAGCTGAATAGCGCTTCCACACCCATTCTCCACCGCTAACACACCCCTCTAACAAAACAAACACCAGGTGGTTGGCACATGGGACCCTATTCCTAAGCCGCGTAAGCGCCTATATACGCCCAACTCACACCAATGATCCCTTTATGGTTACCTGCAGCGTAGAAATACTGTCTGTAATGTAATATAATGCAATTGTGGGATAAGGAAAGGGATAAGGAGGATAAACAAGTTAGAAATAAAATCTTGAACAGAGGAGAAAAATAAACAGTAATTGTCCAGGAGAGACCATATTTTATGGAAGGAAGTTAAATGACCTCTTTTGAAAGGTCTGCCTCCTCATATATGCACATAAAGTGTTCCATCATTCATGAGTGTTTGAAGGGATTTGTAGACCTTGGATACAGATTTAGGAGCTGGTAATAGATTTTGGCAAAATATTAAAAAGCTGAAGGAGGTGGATATATTTTGAAAGGACAAGGGGTATTGACTTTGAATTACCTGAGAGATTTGTTGCTAATAATTCAGTTTGGGGGTCTTTTACAAAGGCACGCTATCGTTTTTAGTGCAAACTAAAAATAAGCGTGCACTAAACATTAGAGACACCCATATATTCCTAAGGGCATTTCTAGCATTTAGCAAATGCTAATCTTTAGTGCGTGCTAAAAACACTAGCATGCCTTTGTAAAAGGACCCCTTGGTTAGGTTGGAAGCCAAAGTATTGACATATTCCCTGAAAAGAAACTGGATTACCATTTGAAATCAATTGAGGATAAGACCAATTATTATAAGTACATAAGTAATGCCATACTGGGAAAAGACCAAGGCTCCATCGAGCCCAGCATCCTGTCAACGACAGCAGCCAATCCAGGCCAAGGGCACCTGGCAAGCTTCCCAAACGTACAAACATTCTATACATGTTATTCCTGGAATTGTGGATTTTTCCCAAGTCCATGTAGTAGCGGTTTATGGACTTGTCCTTTAGGAAACCGTCCAACCCCTTTTTAAACTCTGCTAAGCTAACCGCCTTCACCACTTTTTCCAGCAACGAATTCCAGAGTTTAATTATACCTTGGGTGAAGAAAAATTTACTACACTGTAGTTTCATCGCATGCCCCCTAGTCCTAGTATTTTTGGAAAGCGTGAACAGACGCTTCACATCCACCTGTTCCACTCCACTCATTATTTTATATACCTCTATCATGTTTCCCCTCAGCCGTCTCTTCTCCAAGCTGAATAGCCCTAGCATCCTTAATATTTCTTCATAGGGAAGTCGTCCCATCCCCGCTATCATTTTAGTCGCCCTTCTCTGCACCTTTTCCAATTCTACTATATCTTTCTTGAGATGCGGCGACCAGAATTGAGCACAATACTCTAGGTGCGGTCACACCATGGAGCGATACAACGGCATTATAACATCCTCACACCTGTTTTCCATACCTTTCCTAATAATACCCAACATTCTATTCGCTTTCCTAGCTGCAGCAGCACACTGAGCAGAAGGTTTCAGTGTATTATTGACGACGACACCCAGATCCCTTTCTTGGTCCGTAACTCCTAATGTGGAACCTTCCATGACGTAGCTATAATTCGGGTTCTTTTTTCCCACATGCATCACCTTGCACTTGCTCACATTAAACGTCATCTGCCATTTAGCTGCCCAGTCTCCCAGTCTCGTAAGGTCCTCTTGTAATTTTTCACAATCCTGTCGCGATTTAACAACTCTGAATAACTTTGTGTCACCAGCAAATTTAATTACCTCGCTAGTTACTCCCATCTCTAAATCATTTATAAATATATTAAAAAGCAGCGGTCCTAGCACAGACCCCTGAGGAACCCCACTAACTACTCTTCTCCATTGTGAATACTGACCATTAGTAGAACACCATATTAGTAGAACACCATATTTTTCTAATCTAATAGGACAGTATACACTGAATAGAGGAATTATCAATACTTCCTTACCATTTATAATTTTAAAAGTCATTACCTTGTTGAGAGTGTGTGAAGTGAATTTCAGAACGCGTAAATCATTGAAACTGTGAAATTTGTTCAAAGATGGAAGGAGGCTCAATGGGACAGGATGAAATGTATACTTTCAAACATTACCTGTCTATAAACATTAGAATCATGATCAGATTGATATCAGTATTTAGCCCGAGAAATTTGGAATGCCTTATGGTAATTTTTAAATCGGGAGGGATTAAGTCCCTCAAATCTATGGGGTAATTTTAGTTTCTCCAACACTATACAGGGAGTAGAGGAACACTATATAAATTTAGAGATTAGCACATCAAGGGGCCCTTTTATAAAGGAACGTTAGGCTCTATAAGCATGCAGCGCATTCCCAAATGAGACTACCTCAAGGCTACCGCGCCCCCCCTAGTGGTAATTTCAGATTTGGCATGAGCCCGTAACACTCTAATGATTCATTTGTTTATTTCCTCACACAAATGACATTTTCAGTAGTAATCAGCAGTTGACAAATGCCGACTGGTCAATGCGGCTATAGCACATGAGCCTGTAATGCTAGATCAATGGGTGGCATTAAGGGCTTAGGCCAGTTTTAGATGTCTGCTAGTTTTACCACATGCCCTTTTCCATCCCATTAAAAAAGCCCTTTTTTGAAGATGCGGTAAAAACTGGCCTGGCACATTTCCAAAACAGGTGTCTACACTGCCACAGGCCACGTTTTACTGCGGCTTAGTAAAAGGACTCCATAGGTGTATATATCCTATATAATAATTCTCACCTCCAACGTTCTGAGGCTGCCTGGAACCGTGGAAAAGGAAAGTGGAGTAGATAAAAGTGATGTAATTCCTGAAGTGCCACTGATTGGCTGCTATGACATGCTGCAGAACATTCATTAGACAGGAGTGGAAGTGAACAAAGGAAGTCTATGGTAAGCATGGAAGCCCATTGGTTAATCTCTGATTCCACTCCCCAAAGCAGCCGTCATTCCTAAACACTCAAAAAAAAAAAAAAGGAAACTTAGGAGCTGCTTCTCATTGCCGTTTTTACAGCTGTTTCCACTGGACAAAAGGAGGGGGGAGACACACAGACCCTGCAACAGGGAAAAAAGGAGGAAGGGATGGAGGGGGGGACCCTGCAACTGGGAAAAAGGGAGGATGGGAGGAGGGGGACCCTGCAACTGGGAGGAAGGAAAAAAGGAAGGAAGGAAGGAAGGAAGGAAGGAAGGAAGGAAGGGAGGGAAAGGGGACACCCCTGCAAATGGGAGACATACCGGGGGGGGGGACGACCCTGGAACTGGGAGAGAGGGGGGACCCTGGCACATACTCTCATTCTCACACACGCACTCGCACCCAATCTCACTCTCTCTCTGTCACACACACTTGCACATTCACACTCTCTCAAACATACACACTCCGAGGAAAACCTTGCTAGCGCCCGTTTCTTTTTAAACAGAAACGGGCCTTTTTTACTAGTATTTTTATAAAATAGCCTACTTTGCCATTCAGACTAGGCGACCTGTAAAAACTTATTATCTAAGCATAGTTGAGCTTTTTGAAACTATATCCCTACTCCATTCTCCCTTCCACCCCACCCCCAAGATGTGAATACTGCTTACCAGCCTCTATGATAGCTTTCAATATTATGGACAGTTCTGACAGAGCAGTGAGCAGGTCCCTGCAGTAGTGTAGTGGTTGGTACAGTGCACTGTAGAGAAGGGGACCCAGGCCCACATCTCACTCTACCTGTCACACTTGTGGTGGAAACAGTGAGTCCTCTAAAACTCACCAAAAGCTACTGAACCCACATATAGGTGATCCCCTTCACCCATAAGGACTTCTATAGTGGTGTATAGTTGGGGGCAGTGGGTTTTGCAGGGCTCAGCAGACAAGATAAGGGGGTAACACTGAGATGTGTACCTGGGAACTTTTATAAAACGTCCACAGCAGTGCCCCTGAGGATGCCCCATTGCTCTCCTGGGATATCTGTTTGGCTAGTCTACTAAGACTGCTGGTTCCTCCTACATCTAAATAGCTTCATTTTGTGAATTTTTCACTTGGACATATTTTTCAAAAATGTACCAAAAAGATAAACGCACAGAACATAAAAACATCAAGCAATTGGCCATTTTCAGGGAAAAAAAAAGATAGACGTTTTGCTGTTCTGAAAATGGCTGTTTGGATTTTGGACATTTGAGCAAAATGTCCAAAGCCAGACTTGGAGGGGCATAATCGAAAGGGGCGCCCAAGTATTCCTGAGGATGTTGTCGCAGGACGTCCCGGCGAAGTGGCAAGAAACAAGATGGGCGTCCATCTTTCGTTTGGATAATACGGTGGGGGACGCCCAAATCATGAAATTTAGGTCTGACAGAGATGGTTGTCCTTAGAGATGGTTGTCCCCGAGGACGCCCATCTCTTAAATGACCAAATCCAAGCCATTTGGTAGAGGGAGGAGCCAGCATTCGTAGTGCACTGGTCCCCCTGATATGCCAAGACAACAACTGGACAACCTAGGGGGCACTGCAGTGGACTTCAGAAATTGCTCCCAGGCGCATAGCTCCCTTACCTTAGGTGCTGAGCCCCCAACCCCCCCCCCCCCCCCACCCAAAAAAAAAAAATACCCACTACCCTGTCAGGGAGCTGGGTATGATATTTGAGGCTGGCAAAAAAATATTTTTAAAGATTTTTTTTTTTAGGGTGGAAGGGGATTAGTGACCACTGGGGGAGTAAGGGGAGGTCATCCCCGATTCCCTCTGGTGGTCATCAGGTCAGTTCGGGCACCTTTTTGAGGCTTGGTTGTAAGAAAAAATGGACCAAGTAAAGTCACTCAAGTGCTCATCAGGGACGCCCTTCTTTTTTCCCATTATCGGTCGAGGACGTCCAAGTGCTAGGCATGCCCCAGTCCCGCCTTCGCTATGCTTCCGATACGCCCCTGGGAACTTTGGTCGTCCCCGCGACGGAAAGCAGTTGAGGATGCCCATCTCCCGATTTCTGTCAAAAGTTGGGCGCCCTTCTCTTTCAAAAATAAGCCTGACATCAAATCGAAAATGCCCCTCTTTGTGCCTTTTTAAAATAGGCACCCAGAATTATCCCCAAAAGTATACAGGACAGGTGAATATATGTGCATATGTTGTATGCATTTAAGTACTTTACATCACAGCTCTGACCCGCTCCACCCAAACTGCAGTTTCATAAATGCCTACCCATATACAGTGGGGGAAATAAGTATTTGATCCCTTGCTGATTTTGTAAGTTTGCCCACTGACAAAGACATGAGCAGCCCATAATTGAAGGGTAGGTTATTGGTAACAGTGAGAGATAGCACATCACAAATTAAATCCGGAAAATCACATTGTGGAAAGTATATGAATTTATTTGCATTCTGCAGAGGGAAATAAGTATTTGATCCCCCACCAACCAGTAAGAGATCTGGCCCCTACAGACCAGGTAGATGCTCCAAATCAACTCGTTACCTGCATGACAGACAGCTGTCGGCAATGGTCACCTGTATGAAAGACACCTGTCCACAGACTCAGTGAATCAGTCAGACTCTAACCTCTACAAAATGGCCAAGAGCAAGGAGCTGTCTAAGGATGTCAGGGACAAGATCATACACCTGCACAAGGCTGGAATGGGCTACAAAACCATCAGTAAGACGCTGGGCGAGAAGGAGACAACTGTTGGTGCCATAGTAAGAAAATGGAAGAAGTACAAAATGACTGTCAATCGACAAAGATCTGGGGCTCCACGCAAAATCTCACCTCGTGGGGTATCCTTGATCATGAGGAAGGTTAGAAATCAGCCTACAACTACAAGGGGGGAACTTGTCAATGATCTCAAGGCAGCTGGGACCACTGTCACCACGAAAACCATTGGTAACACATTACGACATAACGGATTGCAATCCTGCAGTGCCCGCAAGGTCCCCCTGCTCCGGAAGGCACATGTGACGGCCCGTCTGAAGTTTGCCAGTGAACACCTGGATGATGCCGAGAGTGATTGGGAGAAGGTGCTGTGGTCAGATGAGACAAAAATTGAGCTCTTTGGCATGAACTCAACTCGCCGTGTTTGGAGGAAAAGAAATGCTGCCTATGACCCAAAGAACACCGTCCCCACTGTCAAGCATGGAGGTGGAAATGTTATGTTTTGGGGGTGTTTCTCTGCTAAGGGCACAGGACTACTTCACCGCATCAATGGGAGAATGGATGGGGCCATGTACCGTACAATTCTGAGTGACAACCTCCTTCCCTCCGCCAGGGCCTTAAAAATGGGTCGTGGCTGGGTCTTCCAGCACGACAATGACCCAAAACATACAGCCAAGGCAACAAAGGAGTGGCTCAGGAAGAAGCACATTAGGGTCATGGAGTGGCCTAGCCAGTCACCAGACCTTAATCCCATTGAAAACTTATGGAGGGAGCTGAAGCTGCGAGTTGCCAAGCGACAGCCCAGAACTCTTAATGATTTAGAGATGATCTGCAAAGAGGAGTGGACCAAAATTCCTCCTGACATGTGTGCAAACCTCATCATCAACTACAGAAGACGTCTGACCGCTGTGCTTGCCAACAAGGGTTTTGCCACCAAGTATTAGGTCTTGTTTGCCAGAGGGATTAAATACTTATTTCCCTCTGCAGAATGCAAATAAATTCATATACTTTCCACAATGTGATTTTCCGGATTTAATTTGTGATGTGCTATCTCTCACTGTTACCAATAACCTACCCTTCAATTATGGGCTGCTCATGTCTTTGTCAGTGGGCAAACTTACAAAATCAGCAAGGGATCAAATACTTATTTCCCCCACTGTATAGAGTGGAAGTAGGTGCTGTGTTTCTGTGCACCTATTTTATGCATATGTACACAATGCAATTTTATGAGTCATCTTTTATTTATACAACATACTTTCCACACAGAAAATGCTTTGTGAAATTATTCCTCTTAAGATTACGGATATCATCAAATAATATTTATTGGATGCATCTTCTGTTTGAGATGATTATGCTGTTTAGATTCAACCAGACAAAAACTATATTTTCAGCTAATAAAGGGTGTCTTTCACTAAAAGTGCAGTAGAGTTGCTATGGGTGTTTCGTTGTTTACTGCCAGCTGATTTCTACCATGAGCTAACAATGCTACCACAGTTTAGTAAAAGACCCCCAAAACTGCATAGGTTAAAAGGTCATAGCTGTATATTGGTTTGTATGAATTTCTGTTAAAAGGAAATATAAAAATAGAAAGGGATACTCACTTTTTCTAGTTAATTTTGTGGCAAAGATTCTCTTCTTGATAACAAAGGCTTGGATCAGGCAGAAGCATTTAAGAGTTTCCTGTACCTATGAGACAAAACCCCAAAGGAATGTTGAGGCTTCAGATGTGTAACAGGAAAATAATTATAAGAAGTTGAAAGGACATGCTTTTTATCGCAGCATTTTAAAAGGGGCCCAAAGAGGTCCTTTTACAAAGGTGCAGTAGGAAGTGGCCTTACTGCATCCTTTCTTGGGTCTTTCCAATGCACTAATATGGCCGACTTTCCATTATCTGACAATGCCTATGTGATAATGTTGTTCCATGGTAGGCCCTTTTAAGCTGCAGTAAGCATGTGTTAGTGCTTACCACAGCTTAGTAAAAGGACATCTCTAGTGTGTGTTAGAGCTTAATGCCCTTTAGTAGAAGTGCCCCTTAATGAGTGCAAATCCAAATCATACTATAAAATTGCCCTCCCTATATACAGATAAAAACATGCATATTGCTCTGTAATGTCCATTTTTTTTACCCAAACTTTCATGGAGGTTTTCCTGAGGAAGGGTTAGGCCGGGGAGGTGGGGGGGTTGGGGGGATAAAACAGCATGAGTAGATTTGCATTTTCAAAACTGCACCACTTAGTTGATTTGTGAAAAATATGCTCACACAAAAGTATGTACAAATGTCTAGAGTACTTTGTTTCTGGGCAATTCTCAAAGGGAAAATGTATGCTCACTTTCCCCTGAGATCTGGTGCCTAATCAAAAATAACTTAGCATATTGCAGCTGCTTACACACATTTGAAGGTTTCTCTCAATAATATATAATTGGTGGCCAATTTACAAAATAACCTATTTTCTGACCATTGTGTAACAGTAGTATGTGAAAATGTCCCAGGAAATAACAGTGCAATCGATCTGCAAACTACAAAATGTTGTCAAAATATAAAGCAGACCAAATGAAAAGGTCAAACCAAATGTTTATTAAAACAAACTTGAATTCAAACTTCCTGACACAGGCCATGTTTCGCCCACATCAGGGATGCGTCAGGGGCTCTAAAACAACCAAAGTTTGGAAATATAAATATACATAAATATGAGTATAAAACATATACATTGAAAGCGGATATCAAACTATGTGTGACAAATGTGAAGAATCACCAAAAACAAATGAATATGTTATCAGAAATGGTAAACAAATCAAAGTATATAGACATATATCATACAGAGATATATTAGACAAGCTGTGAAGGACTGAGTAGTTCGTTAGGTATTCCATTAATTGTTGTGCTACTATTCCCGCCATTCTTTTTGGCCGCAGTGGTATTGAAACCACTGGTCTGTAATTAGTGAGTTCACTGATCTTTCTGGTGGCGTCTTTAGGGACTGGGGTATCATGTTGCCTTTTTCAGAAGATAAATGGCCTTTCGAAAACATATATTCTATGTGTTCAGTTAAGAGTTTGATAGACCAGTCTGGTGGGTTTTCTATCATGTAGTTTTGGCAGCTGACTAGTAGGTAATTGACATGTGCATATTTTGTCAGTAGTGCTTTAACTGAGCTGGTTGTTGGTATCTTAAAGGAGGGCCAGATTCTGTCTGCCTTGATGTGGTCCTGTTTGATTTCACATTGATGTAGGAAATCTATATGTTTGTGTTGCAGCTAGGTTTGATCTTATTTGTATTATTTTTTCTTCAAAATATTGTGTGAGCTCATCTGCTGTTGTTGGGTTTTCATTTAATGTTAGCAGAACATGTGTATTCAGTATGTTTTTCATTAGTTTATATATTTTTTCATGTTTATCTCTTCTGGGCACATATATATGCCATTGTATTCCACTTTCGCTCTTTTTATGGTGTGTTTGTACTTGCTTAGGGCTTTCCTCCATGTGGTTTTGTTCATGTCTGATTTGTTTTTGGACCATTTTCTTTCCAGTTTCCTGCACATCTCTAATAGTTCCTTGTTGAACCAGGGGTGCAGTTGCCGTTTCCTCTTAGTTTTCATTTTGAGTGGTGCTATTTCGTTTAGTTTGTTTCCACTTAGTTTATCCCAGTTTCTCATGAAGTGAATGTTAGTGGGTATTTTTTTTTGTTTGGTCATTCATCTATGTTGACTAGAAGCTATGGTTGCCCACTTTTCCTCTGGTTAGGGCAATGTGTGGTGTCCTCCGTTCTCTGTTTTTGCCATTCTCTTTTCATTGAAGTGTGAAGGTGAATTTGTTATGGTCTGACCATGGTATCTCTGCTCAGTTATGATTCTCTATTATGTGTTTTTTATTGGCTAAAAGTCTGTAAGCTAGTATGTCTAATTGGTGACCTTTTAAATGAGATCAGGTGGGTGATGCCATTTTAAAGTTCCATTGGTTCAGGAAGTTTGTTAGAAGCCTAGTGTTGGCGTCATGTTTCTTGACTAGGTGTAGATTGATATCATCTCATAGAAGGACATTCAATAATTTTGTGCATATGTATGATATGATGTCCATGAAGTCGACTTAGGTGTAGGACCATCTTCCAGGTGGGCGGTAGAAAAGTATGCCGCATAACTGAACAGTTAATGTGGAGTCTGTGATTTTGCATGCCATGATTTCAATCACAGGGGATATATGTTCAGCTATGGTTTTTACTGTAAAGAAGGATTTGTATATTAAGGTGACCACCCAGCTTATAATTGAAAAAGAAAAACGCCTATATTGCGACCCAAATCGGGAGATAGACGTTTATCTCACAAAAATGAATAAAGCGGTATAATCGAAAGACGAATTTGGACGTTTTCAACTGCACTCCGTCGCGGATGCAGACAAAGTTGATGGGGGCATGTCAAAGGCGTGGTGAAGGTGGAACTGGGGCGTGGTTATCGGCCGATCAGAGATAGGCGCCTTTCGCCGATAATGGAAAAACAATATGCGTTTTTAGCGAGAATTTAGGGCACTTTTCCTGGACCCTGTTTTTCCACGAATAGGGCCCCAAAAAGTGCCCCAAATGACCAGATGACCACTGGAGGGAGTCGGGGATGACATCCCCTGACTCCCCCAGTGGTCACAAACCCCCTCCCACCACAAAAATATGCCGTTTCACAACTTTTTATGTTCACCCTCAAATGTCATACCCACCTCCCTGGCAGCAGTATGCAGGTCACTGGAGCAGTTATTAGGGGGTGCAGTGGACGTCAGGCAGGTAGACCCAGGCCCATCCCCCCCACCTGTTACACTTGTGCTGGTAAATGGGAGCCCTCCACACCGCTCCCCAAACCCACTGTACCTACATGTAGGTGCCCCCCTTCACCCCTTAGGGCTATAGTAATGGTGTAGACTTGTGGGTGGTGGGTTTTGAGGGGGATTTGGGGGGCTCAACACCCAAGGGAAGGGTGCTATGCACCTGGGAGCTCTTTTACCTTTTTTTTTTTTTTGTAAAAGTGCCCCCTAGGGTGCCCGGTTGGTGTCCTGGCATGTGAGGGGGACCAGTGCACTACGACTCCTGGCCCCTCCCACGAACAAATGCCTTGGATTTATTCGTTTTTGAGCTGGGCGCTTTCATTTTTCATTATCGCTGAAAAACAAAAACGCCCAGCTCACAAATTGTCGAATAAAACATGGACGTCTATTTTTTCCCAAAATACGGTTCGGTCCGCCCCTTTACGGACCCGTTCTCGGAGATAAACGCCCATGGAGATGGACGTTTTCGTTCGATTATGCCCCTCCACATCTCCTTTCTTTTTATTTCTGTTGATGTGTACTATTTTATATCCTGTTGGACATAAGTCAAGCAGTACATAAGCATAAGTATATAAGCACCGCCATACTGGGAAAAGACCAAGGGTCCACCAAGCCCAGCATCCTGTCTGGGTTGTCTCACATTTGCAGCCATGTTTCTGTTATGAATAACATACCTAATTTCTCGATTTCAATCCAGTCTCTAATTATGGTTGATTTGTTAAACGCAGGTCTCGCATTTATGTAACCTATACAAATGGGTACGTATGTATCAATGCTGATGTTGGTGTACTTAATCTGTAAATATCTGTGCATTCTATCTTTTTTGATGCTGTGGCTGTCACGTCTGTGGCCGTGACCCCTCTCAGACTCACCGTATTTCCGGCGGTCAGGTTTTGAGCTGGCTCCGGTCTGTTCTTCCTGTGTTTGTTCTGTCTCTGTCTCTGTGTGCTGGCTGCATTGGATTATCTGTGTGCTGTTTCCCATTCCAGACTTCAGCCCAGTCCAGACTTGCTTGTTTTGTTTGAACCTGCACAGCATCCATAGTTGCCTGGTGATTGCTGCAGTGAACCTCAGCTGCTGCTGGGCTTATTAGCCATTTTGAAACTCTCTGCTTTGCCTTTGCATTGCCTAAGGCCCTGGTATGTTGGTGCGCTGTGCACTTCTGCCTAGTTTAGTTTCTTGTTTTAGTTTCTTGCCTGATTCTGCTGTCTGCCCTGACCCGGCTAGTATCCTGGTTTTCTCTTCTGTCTGCTGCCTGCCCAGACCCGGCTTGTTCTTTGGTTTACTCTTCTGTTTTGTGTCTAGTCCTTGTCTGTTTGTGTCTTTAGTGGCTGTTCTGCAGCTCTCAGTTCTGTGTCTTGTTTGTCAGTGCTTTGTTCCCTGTTTAGTGGCTGCTTGCAGCTTTTAGTCCTGTGCTTTAGCTTATCCCTTCCTTGCCCTGCTGTCCCTGTATGTTCATTTCCTCTCTGACCCTCAGTCCTGGTTCAGCCTAGTGGGTATCCAGTCCTGCCTTGTCCAGTAAGTCCTGCCGGCCACCTGCAGCCAGCAGCTCAACTCCTGCTGAAAAGTGGCCAAGTGCAGGTGAAGTTTAAGGGTACCTGCTCTGCTTAAGTCCTGCCTGTTTGCCTCTGCTGCAACTCCAGTCCGGAGTTCCAGTCCTGTTCTGCCTAGTCTCCGGTGTGGGGTGGTTTTGCCTGTCACTGCTGCCTCTCAGCAGTGGCCCAAGGGCTCACAATCCTAGTTCCTGCTTTTGTGAAAACATGACAGAATGCAAAGGCCATGAGCTCAGCAAAATCATCCTTCCAACAGGGCTTCCAGCCCAGAACTTTTTCCCCTGTTGGCGAGCCGGGTTTCTAGCCCCGGTGCAGTTCCAGATCTCAGGACGTATCTCAGCTCCAACCCAATTTTTGCTCTTGATCCTTTTATGATGCTCCTGGATTACCGTATGAAACTGTGGGCGGATCCAGTGCTATGGGAGACTTCTGAAGCTGCAGCCGAGAGAAAGCGTTGGGAGGGCTCCAGTGTCTTGGGAAACCCAGTTACTGCTATTGATCTTTCTATCACACTCTTTGACTACAGCTGCAGACTTCTCTCGGATCCAGCCCTGCGGGATACTCCTGAAGCTGACGCTGAAAGAAGATGTTGTAGTAGTCCTGAGTACCAGGCTCAGGTGCAGTTTTCGTTGAGCGTTCTGAGGTCCTGGTATGGTCTAGCTCCGGTTCAGAGTTCCAGCCAGGATGATGTGGAGTCTACTCCGAGTTTGAGTTCCAGTCAAGAAGATGCTGAGGCTACTCTGAGTCCCAGCTCCGGCCAAGCCACCGAATCCATGCTAAGTTCCAGTTCCAGCCAAGCTGCTGAGCCTAAGCCGAGTTCCAGTTCCGGCCAAGATGTTGAGTCCAAGCCGAGTTCCAGTTCTGGCCAAGATGATGAGTCCCAGCCGAGTCCCAGCTCCAGCCAAGATGCTGAGTCCCAGCCGTGTCCCAGCTGCAGCCGAGATGCTGAGTCCCAGCCGAGTTCCAGCTCCAGCCAAGATGCTGAGCCCAGACCGAGTCACAGTTCCAGCCTACATGCTAAGCCTAAGCCAAGTTCCAGTTCCGGCCAAGATGTTGAGTTCCAGCTGAGTTCCAGCTATAGTCGACATGCTGAGTCCCAGCCGAGTTCCAGCTTCAGCCAAGCCACTGAGTCCAAGCTGAGTTCTAGCTCCAGCCAAGCTGCTGAGTCCAAGCCGAGTTTCCGCTCCTACCAAGATGCTGAACCTAAGCCAAGTTCCAGCTCCAGCCAAGCTCCTGAGTGTAAGTCAAGTTTCAGTTCCAGCCAAGTTGTTCAGTCCCAGCCGAGTTCAAGTTCCAGCCCCGCTACCCCGGGTCATGTTTTAAAGCTCCTCCTCTGGTTTCATCATTGTTTTCCATGGAGACCTGAATTTCCTTTGGAGACCTGGAGCTCCCGTGGGGACACGGGAGCCTTTGGGGGGAGGTACTGTCACGTCTGTGGCCGTGACCCCTCTCAGACTCACCATATTTCCGGCAGTCAGCTTTTGAGCTGGCTCCGGTCTGTTCTTCCTGTGTTTGTTCTGTCTCTGTCTCTGTGTGCTGGCTGCATTGGATTGTCTGTGTGCTGTTTCCCGTTCCAGACTTCAGCCCAGTCCAGTCCGGATCTTCCAGCCTGCCAGACTTGCTTGTTTTGTTTGAACCTGCACAGCATCCATAGTTGCCTGGTGATTGCTGGAGCTAAACCTCAGCTGCTGCTGGGCTTATTAGCCATTTTGAAACTCTCTGCTTTGCCTTTGCATCGCCTAAGGCCCTGGTTTGTTGGTGCTTGCTGCACTTCTGCCTAGTCCAGTTTATAGTTTGTATTCTTGCCTGATTCTAGCTTAGTCTTTGTGTAGCTTTGTGTCCTGTACTGCTTGTTTTCTGTATTGCTTGTTGCCCAGTCTTGTTCTTGTTTGTATGTCTTTGTCTAGTGCTAGGTTGTCTGGGTTTCTTGTTCAGTGGCTGCTTGCAGCTTTCAGTTCTGTCTCTTGTCTACCAGTGTTTGTTCCCTGTTTCAGTGGCTGCTTGCAGATTTCAGATTTGTCCCTTGACTTTGAGTCCTAGTCTAGTTTTCTGCCTAGCCTCCCTGTGTGCTCTAGTTCCTGTGTGTATCCTGCTGGTATCCAGTTCCAGCCTTGTCCAGTAAGTCCTGCCGGCCACCTGCACTCAGGGGCTCAACTCCTGAGGAACGGTGGCTAAGTGCAGGTGAAGTCTAGCTGGCCTGTCAGAGTTCTGCCTTATCCCTGTGTGGGGTGGTTTTGCCTGCCACTGCCGCTCCTTGGCAGTGGTCCAAGGGCTCACAATCTGAGTTCCTGCTTTTGGGAAAGCGTGACAGTGGCCATTGCAATTATTATTTGTGCTTATCTTTTTGGTATTGGTTAGGGTGTGATCTCTGGTTTGTTTTGGTTTTTATTTTTGATCTTTTCAGTTGATGAGAGGGGTGTAATCTTGCTGTAATAAGTATGGGGATTTTGTTCCATTTGTTGACTGAGGCAGCTTTTAACCCTGTTATTCATAGCATTATCTTGCAGTAGAAAAACCACAATCTAATTTTGGCTATAATGGGATATGTTGTGGGGCTTGTGGTAGAGAGGTGGTAATTGGGTTTAATTGCCGGAGCCACAAGTGATCTATCCAAGTCGCTTAGTAAACTTGACTTTATTCCACAGTTTTTCCCTGATGCACAATGGTGCAAATTGTATATTATAAACACTGAGACAGAACAGGCAACAAAAACCTTGTGACAGGATTCCAATCTATCAAATCTAGGGGGCTCTGCAGTCAATCGGAGCTGGACACAGAGACCATGAAAAAACAGTGTTTGCCTCTCTGTTATTAGGTAGGATTTTGTCTTTCAGGCTGCCATTCTTCCATAGTCAGTTGTGCAGCTGTGAAGGGAGAGTAGTGTGGGCTACAGGCAACAGTGTAGCTCTCATGTTCATATCTTTATTCATCTCAGAGTGTTGCTTCACGTTATTGTTAGTTCTTTTCTAAATGCACTTAAACAGTCAGAAACATTGCTTTTCTTGAGACTGTCTCTCTCATATTTCCCCTTTCACATCTGTCCTCCAGAGTATACATGTTTTCATCTTTAAGCCTGTTCTCATATGCTTAATGATAAAAGCTTTCACCATTTTGTTAGCTGCCTTCCAGAGCAACTCTATGCTGTTTACATCTTTTTGAAATTGTAGTCTCCAGAACTGAACACAATCATCCAAATGTGATTTCATTAAATACTTTTACAGAGATAATATCACTTCCTTTTTCATTTTGGTTGTTCCTCTCCTAATGCAAACAAGCATCTTTCTGCCTTTTGCTATTGCCTTATCTATCTGTTTGGCCAGATTATGATCATCAGATCTGATCACCCCAGCTCCTACCTTTCTTTTATGCATAGAACTTTACCTTTTATACTACACTTCTCCCTTTATATATTAGAACATATATTCTGCATCTCTGAAATCACTGTATGCAATATACAAGAGATTAAAAAATACAATATCCGGGGGTGGGGGTGGGGTGGGGGGTGGGGGGAGTTACTCGATTTGCTGAGCTCAGGAACAGATGTGCTCAACCACAGCTCCAGGGTCTACTTCGTTCTTGGTCTGGCCCGATCACTTTTCTGTTATTTGTTTATTTATTATAATTTTGTATATACCACTTTTTAGCTAACCAAGGAATTGCCTGCTCTGTATATAAAGATACTTGTTCTACTATTATCTTTATTGCAACCTCTCTATCTAGATGCCCTATCTTCCCTGTTTAGGTGTTATCTTGTAAAGATACCGTGTTCTGATCTACGTGCTTTTCAGTGACTGTCAACCTTCCCCCAATTTCTAGTTTGAAAGCTGCTCTATCTCCTTTTATATGTTTATACCAGCAAACCGGTTCCACCCTTGTTAAGGCAGAGCCCTTCTTTACAGAATAAGCACATAAGCACCGCCTTACTGGGAAAAGACCAAGGGTTCATCAAGCCCAGCATCCTGTCTCTGACAGCAGCCAAACCATGCTTCAAGAACCTGTCAACCCCCCCCTCCCAAAAAAAAAAATAATGTAGGGGAAGCCCAAATCTCAACATTTAGGTCGTCCTTAGAGATGGTTGACCTTAGAGATGGACAACCTCGGTTTTCGCCGATAATGGAAACCGAGGACGCCCATCTCAAAAACGACCAAATCAAAGGCATTTGGTTGTGGAAGGAGCCAGCATTCGTAATGCACTGGTCCTCCTCACATGCCAGGACACCAACCAGGCAACCTAGGGGGCACTGCAGTGGACTTCAGAAATTGCTCCCAGGTGCATAGCTCCGTTCCCTTGGGTGAGGAGCCCCCCAACCCCCCCTAAAACCCACTACCCACAACTGTACATCACTACCATAGCCCTTAGGGATGAAGGGGGGCACCTGCATGTGGGTACAGTAGGTTTCGGGTGGGTTTTGGAGGGTTCACATTTACCACCACAAGTATAACAGGTGGGGGGATGGGCCTGGGTCCGCCTGCCTGAAGTGCACTGCACCCACTAAAAACTGCTCCATGGACCTGCATACTGCTGTCAGGGAGCTGGGTATGACATTTGAGGCTGCTCGTGAAGGACACCCTTCTTTTTTCTATTATTGGCCGAGGACGCGCATCTCTTAACCATGCCCCCATCCCACCTTCGATACACTGCCGACACGCCCCCGTGAACTTTGGTCATCCCTGCGACGGAAAGCAGTTGAGGACACAAAAAATGGGCTTTCGATTATGCCGATTTGGGCGACCTTGGAAGAAGGATGCCCATCTCCCAATTTGTGTCGGAAGATGGGCGTCCTTCCCTTTCAAAAATAAGCCTGTCATTTTAAAAAGTTCCTTTACGTTAGTTTTATTGTTTTATTTTATTGTGTATGTTGATTTGTAATCCATCTACTTGTAGGCGGAATAGACATTTTCAAATAAATAAATAAATAGGTGCTAGGCTATGGAACTATAACAGAGACTTTGGGGCTCATTTTCAAAATAGAAAAATGTTTAAGTGTCATAAAGCACCATTTGGACAGATTTCTTTTTAAAACATTCAAATTGGAATTTTCAGAACCTATGTTGCAGACATTTAAGTATGCATTTCATCTGAAGTGTGTCCAAATCACAAGGGGGTATATTGGTGGCACTGAGGAGGTGGGAGTTTGGTGGGCTTACGACGTTCCTAACACTTGGAGATGTTTTACAGGTATAATGGAACAAAACAAAAACATCCAGGGCGAAAATCTAAATGGTTTGGTCCGGATCTGTTTTTAGAATGAATAAGGCACAAAAAGGTGCCCTAAATGATGAAATAACCACTGGAGGGAATCAGGGAGGAACTCCCCTAACTCCTCCAGTGGTCACCGACAACCTCCCACCCCCCAAAAATGTGAATAAAAATGTTACTCACTAGCCCCTATGACAGCCTCAGATGTTACAGAAGGGTCTATTAGAGCAGCATGCAAGTCCCTGAAGCAGTGTAGTAGTGGTCAGTGGAAAGCAATTTTGAGAAGAGGACTCAGGCCCATATCTCCTGCTACCTGTTACATTTGTGAGCCCTCCAAAACTCACCAGAAACCCACCGTACCAATATATAGGTGCACCATCCACCCTTAAGAGCTATTGTAGTGGTATACAGTCTCAAGAGACAAGGTAAGGGAGCAATGGTGAGATGTGTACCTGGGAGCATTTATATGAACTACACAGAAGTGCTCCTAGGGTGCCCCGTTGCTCTCCTGGGATGTCTGGGGGACCAGTCTACTACAAATGCTGGCCCCTTCTACATCTCAATGGCTTGATTTTCCACATTTATCACTTGCCCTTTTTAGGGGAGGGGGGGGGGGATACCCTGAAAAGATAAAATGCACAAAGCACAACACCTTGTTATAAACAGTATTTTTAAAGAAAATAAAATAAATATTTGGGGTTTTATTTTGTATGTTTAGCATAAAATGTCCAAAGTAGACATCATATTGAAAATGCTCCTCCACATATTCTAAAAATCTATTCCTTAAACTCCTTTGTAAAGTGAGCAAAGTAACTTAAAGTCTCTGAGGTTACCTGTTCAACAGCGCTGCGTAACCCTAGTAGTGCTCTAGAAATGTCAAGTAGTAGTAGTAGTACTTTTCCTCAAGTTTAAAAACAATGTCTCAGCAAATTCTTCCCTAGAAATCCTCTCTCACTATCTCTTCTGGACTAAGGGGACTCAGCCATGGCTTACTTATGTGCTTGTGCTTCCTTGTTGATTCACACTGCAATCAGTGTGCCAGTAGGGCCCTTTTGAATGTTTTTTTTTTAATTTAATTAGTCACTATGGTTTGATTCACACATAACTGCACAGAGTGTTTATCTTGCCGCCTAAAAGAAAAACTCTTGCAAAGGTTCTCTGTAAAGGTTAGCTTTTCTAGCAAATAATTTTAACTAGATATTCATAAGTATGTCCTTACCTTGCTTTCTGTTTATGTTTCAATCATTTTTATTAGTCTCCCAACAGTAAACAGTTTTCTCTACATTACAAGTTCTGAAACATTTCCAATACAACCATTATAATCTTTATCTATATTGTAACCAAGGTACCTTTCTTATGCAGCCACTGAGAGAACAATCTCTTCCAGCCACAGGCTCCCGGTACAATGAAGAAATAGATGTCCACCAGTAACTTCAATCTTAAGGACTTTTATTCCCTGCAGGTTTCTAGTACACAGTTCCAACAGCAGCATTCACCTTCAATCTTAAGCATATAAGCCACCTGAAAGTGTGTGGCCAATAGTCCCCTTTAAGCAGCAGGCTATCAGCACATACCAGGATTCAATACAGGCTTACAGTCAGCTCCAGTCTGGGCTCTTTATCCAGTGCACAATAAACAGTAGTTCAATTCCCAAGACACAGTTCTTTCAGTTCATCATCACAGTTCAGTCACCAAGCAGCAGTCTCTACCTTCTATCCTCTTTACCTTCAGGAGAGTTCAATACTTTAGGGACTCCCTCTACCCAAGGAATTTCAGGCTGCTTCCATACTTTAGGGACCTCCCTGCCCAAGGGTTTTCAGCCTGCAACTGCTTCTCTCCTTCTGCTTCTCTCTCCTGAACTGAACTACTGGGACTCCTTCCCACCTGCCTAATCAATCCCTGGCTTCAGCTACCACAACCACAACCAATCATTCTCCTTCCATTAGCTTCCCCACACCCATACCAGCTGAGTTAAGCATTAGACTAATGAGACCAATGATGAGCTCCTGCGCACAGGGTTTCCTAACTCTCTTTCCGCCTAGTGGCAGCCACTCTACACAACCTGCCAGCTTACACCCATGTCTTCCCCAATTGCAGCTAGGAGTGCAGTTCGGGTTCTTCATCTCACCCTCTGGCTCCTTGCCTGCAATGACTTCTGAGACTTGTATTTCAGACTGAAACTGCCTTAACCCAACTATCCTGGATGTGACTTTATCACATACCCCCCCCCCCCCCCACACACACACACACACACTTAAGAAATTGTGAGTCCCTTTGGGACCTTCCCAGGGATTCACAATTCTTGAGAGGGCCTCACTATCTTCAGACCTCATGGAGATTCTGGACCAAGCTACCAGCTTCCACTCCCAGCTCCCAGCATCCAGCTCCCAGCCTCTGCTCCCAGCACCCAGCTCCCAGCATTCCACTCCAGATCCAGCTTTTCCTTCCGGCTCCACCGCATTCACCCTGTAAAGCCAAAAAAACAAAGAGACCCAAGTGTGATATCTTTACACTGGTCCCCCTTTCAAGCCAGCCCGGCCCACTCCTGGTCTTCCCCACTTCTCTTTATCCAGCCTTGGCCCCCCCTAGGTACCTCTTACCTGAGGCATCCAGGATTTAAGCATTTAGGCCACCACGACCAGACTCTCCGGCTTGCATGGATCCATGTTCAGTCCCATCTGGGAAAGTGCCATTTGTAACCAATGTACCTTTCTTGTGCAGCCACGGATAGAACAATCTCCTCCAGCCACAGGCTCCCGGTACAATGAAGAAATAGATGTCCACCAGTAACTTCAATCTTAATGACTTTTATTCCCTGCAGGTTTCTAGTACACAGTTCCAACAGCAACATTCACCTTCAATCTTAAGCACATATAAGCCACCTGAAAGTGTGTGGCCAATAGTCCCCTTTAAGCAGCAGGCTATCAGCACATACCAGGATTCAATACAGGTTTTACAGTCAGCTCCAGTATGGGCTCTTTATCCAGTGTACAATAAACAGTAGTTCAATTCCCAAGACGAACAGTTCTTTCAGTTCAGCATCACAGTTCAGTCACCAAGCAGCAGTCTCTACCTTCTATCCTCTTTACCTTCAGGAGAGTTCAATACTTTAGGGACTCCCTCTACCCAAGGAATTTCAGCCTGCTTCAGTACTTTAGGGACCTCCCTGCCCAACAGTTTTCAGCCTGCAAATACTTTAGGGACCTCCCTACCCAAGGGTTTTCAGCCTGCAACTGCTTCTCTCCTTCTGCTTCTCTCTCCTGAACTGAACTCCTGGGACTCCTTCCCACCTGCCTAATTAATCCCTGGCTTCAGCTACCACAACCAATCATTCTCCTTCCATTAGCTTCCCCACACCCATACCAGCTGAGTTAAGCATTAGACTAATGAGACCAATGATGAGCTCCTGCACACAGGGTTTCCTAACTCTCTTTCCGCCTAGTGGCAGCCACTCTACACAACCTGCCAGCTTACACCCGTCTTCCCCGATTGCAGCTAGGAGTCCAGTCTGGGTTCTTCATCTCACCATCTGGCTCCTTGCCTGCAATGCCTTCTGGGACTTGTATTTCAGACTGAAACTGCCTTAATCCAACTATCCTGGATGTGACTTTATCACAATATAAATAATTCCCACCGCCACTCTGAAGCTCACTCAGTACCACTCACCCTCACTCATACACTCGCCCTCAACCACGCCCCATCTCTATAGCCTATCACCACCATTCACCCTCACTGATAGACCCGCCCTTGGCCACGCCCCATCTCTACATAAAACGCAACCCCAACGTTCTAAATGAAGCCTCAAACCTGGCAAACTTCCAATTTTATGGTGGTGTAGATCGATTTTTCCCCATGAGTGTCTGCCCCGCCCTCGCGTTACAATGTGATGATGTCAAGGGCGGAGCAAAGACACTCATCCAATCGCAACAGTAGATGAAACCTGATGTCAAACGCATAACGGACACATGAGAACGACCTCAAACAACACACACACTGAAGGATCATTACTGCCAAGCTACTCAGGGTACCTAACGCTGGGATCTCGCTCTTACCTCAAGAAACAGCATAAACTGGAGCGGCGGCACACTCACATCACTTTACCTTCGCCGCTCACATCTCACGCTCCTACCCCCCTCCACCCTTGTGCGCCCACGCCGCATGAAACGGATTCCTGTACACTGATGTCAGCACGCCGTCAAGGCATACCCAACTTCTTATCCACCCCAATTCCCACAACCCCCCCGACCCGTCGTGTCTGCAAGAGCCATGGGTGGTGATGGTGACGTATGTGGCGTCATAAATGTATCAGACAGGAAGCTGCTGGGACGAAGGTGTTTAACTGGAGCCTGGGATGGGGACACAGAATGGAAAGAATTTAAAAATCAGATTGGGGATTCGGAGAACACCAGTCATTGAATGGGTGGATGGAGATGGAGACTTTCTCTGGAGCCTGGGATGGGGACAGAGAAAGAATGAAAAAACAGATTGGGGATTGGGGGAACAGCAGTGATTGAATGGCAGCATGCAGAGATGGAGAGTTGCACCTTGAATGAAAATGGTGACCAGGTAATGACATAATGGAAGACAGCATGGGGAGCTACAAGGAAAAGGATCATGCACTGAGGTTTAGCAACATGAAGGGAAAAGAGGGAATTCATGTGCAACAGAATGGCCACACTGTCTCACACACACACACAACATGTGTCTTGGGGGTCCTGAGACCAGAGAGGGGGGAGGGGTACCTAACAACAGAGAGGGGGGAGGGGGTCCCTAAGACCACAGAGGGGGGTCCCTAACACCATACATGGGGGGAAGGGGGTCCCTTACACCACACAGGGGGGAAGGGGGGGCCCTAAAACCACAGAGAGGGGGAAGAGGGGTCCTCAAACCACAGTGGAAGGGCTCCTGAGACCTGAGAGGGGGGAGAGGGGAGGACACTCACTGTCTCACATACACACTAGCCCACACTCATTTTCAAAATAAACACACTCACACAGACACACTCACACCCACTCACTCTCTCACTCTCTCACACACACACACTTGCACATTCACTCTCTCTCTCTCTTTCTCACAGTCAATCTCACACATACTCTGTAAAACATACACACTCAAACAAAAACCTTGCTAGCGCCCGTTTCATTTCTATCAGAAACGGGCCTTCTTTACTAGTCTTTTCATAATTTTTAAAACATTTTCTCCCCGCTTACTCCCTCCCTTCCCTTCCCCTCCCCTTCCTTACATATCAGTCAAGCAGAATAAGGAGTTATAAAAGTTTATAAGTTCAAAATCTGATTCCTAGCTGCTGGAGTCAGGGTCTCCCAAAATGGTGCCCATCTATTTTCAAATTGTTGCTTTATCATCTGCGGCTTGTTCCGTACTTCTATCTGTTCCACCTACAGGAGTGACAGCATCTGGGTCCACCAGTACTGGACCGACGGTAGTCGATTCCCCAATCATTCTTGCAGTATAGCTTTCTTTGCTACTACTTAAGGTTATCAATAGAAATCAAACAAAATAAAACATGGAAAAGAAAATAAGATGATACCTTTTTTATTGGACATAACTTAATACATTTCTTGATTAGCTTTCGAAGGTTGCCCTTCTTCGTCAGATCGGAAATAAGCAAATGTGCTAGCTGACAGTGTATATAAGTGAAAACATTCAAGCATTACTATGACAGTCTGACAGGGTGGGAGGATGGGGGTGGGTAGGAGGTATGCATGGGGACATCAAAGCATATCATTGATATTCTAACAGGATAGGTGTGGATAGGTGAGGGGAGGGTGATCAACAGAGAAATACAGCTTTATGGTTTATAATGGGCTAGGAACCCCAGATCCTTGTTAAGTCCTTTCTGATGGGTGTTAAAATATTCAATCATTCTGACTTCAAAGGTCTTACGTTCTTGTATGGTTTTAAAGTTACCTTTCAGGATTCTCACTGTGAAGTCACTGGTACAGTGTCCTGGTCCTGTAAAATGCTGACCAACAGGGGTGGGAGCCCTACTGGCACCAGTATTGTTGATGTGATGTCTATGTAAATTGAATCTTGTCTTAAGCATCTGGCCTGTTTCTCCAATATAGCATCCTTCGTTACATTTTTTACACTGAATGATATATACCACATTGGAAGATAAGCAAGTGAAAGATTGCTTTATGTTGAATATCTTTCCTTTGTGGATGACTGTGGGGTCCTGTGAAATGTTTTGGCATAGTTTGCAACTGGATAAATTACTGGGAAGTGTGCCCTTCTGTTCCTTTTCAGTCTGTGATGGAAGTTTACTTCTGATTAACTTGTGTTTTAAGTTGGGTGGCTGTCGGAAGGCCAGTACTGGTGGGGATGGGAATATCTCTTTCAGTAATTCATCCTCCTGGAGTATAGGTTGTAGATCTCTTATGATTTTCCTCAGTTTTTCCAGCTCTGGATTGTATGTCACTACAAGGGGGATTCTGTCTGTGGCTTTTTTCTCCTTGTACTGTAGCAGATTCTCCATGGGTGTTTTGAGGGAGGAGGCAATATTCTTGGAGATTATTTTGGGGTTGTAGCCTTTCTGTTTGAAGGATGCAGTCAGGCTTTTAAGGTGTCTGTCTCTGTCCCCTGGGTCAGAGCAGATACGGTGGTATCTTGTGGCTTGGCTGTAAATGATGGATCTTTTTGTATGTGAAGGATGGAAGCTGGAGTTGTGGAGGTAGCTGCATCTGTCTGTGGGTTTCTTGTATATAGATGTTTGTATACAGCCATCACTGATTGAGACCGTGGGGTCCAAAAAATTGACTTTTTCTGGGGAGTAGTCAATTTTGAATCTGATAGTATAATGGTATGTATTGAATGCAGAATAAAATTGTTTCAGAGTTTCTTCACCCTCCGTCCAAATCATAAAAATGTCATCGATGTACCAGTAGTATTTTAGAGGTTTGGTCTGGTGTGTATTCAGATATGTCTCTTCCAGCTCAGCCATAAAAAGGTTGGCATATTGGGGTGCGGTCCTGGTGCCCATCACAGTGCCCATTATTTGTAGATAGATATCATTGTTAAAGCAGAAGTAGTTGTGAGTTAAAATGAATTTGATTAATTTTGTAATAGTTTCTGGTGAATATTGATGGTCCAGTGTGGATTTTTTTAGGAGTCTTCCACATGCAGCTATGCCATCCGCATATGGAATGTTGCTGTATAGTGATTCTACATCCATCGTGACCAGAAGGGTGTTAGGTGGTAGTTGCTTGATATTTTTCGTTACATTTTTTACACTGAATGATATATACCACATTGGAAGATGAGGAAGTGAAAGATTCCTTTATGTTGAATATCTTTCCTTTGTGGATGACTGTGGGGTCCTGTGAAATGTTTTGGCATAGTTTGCTACTACTGTAGCTCTTCTTACAAAGTCTGTAAATCCTTTTGGTGTGGGTTTGCTTAAATTTGGCTTACCAAAGAGTAGCATCAGGGTATATCCCCAGTTCCTTGACCAGAGTGCTTATACCTGCCGGAGGATATTTTTCCAAAACAAGACCACCCTCGGACAGCACCAAAACATATGGGCTAGTGTATCTCCCTCTTGATGGCATTTCCCACATGCTCCATCTGGAGATGACCCCAATTGGAATGCTCTCCTTGGGGCCACATAAAGCCTTAAGGCAAACTTATACTGTAATTCCCAGTGTTCTGCCAGTTTCGATGTCTGCCAAAGAGATAGCACGTGCTCTTTAAATACTGTCTCTGTTACTAGAAGTGTTAAGTCTTGGCTCCATTTTTCCACGTATCCCGCATAATCCAACTCTGGCATTGTGTCCCGAATGTGGCGATGGTGAAATGCCATTGGCACTTTTTGTTGCGCCGCCAACTATATCGCGGACACCAATTCCTCCCTCACATTCTCCGTGAGATTCGTCCATGATAGGCTTGCCACGTAATGTCTCAATTGATAACAGTGAAAATAGTCTGCAGGCTCTATCGCAAATTGGTCTCTCAGCTCTTGAAACGTTTTAATTCTCCCTTCGTCTGTGAGCACTTGGTACAAGTATTCTATCCCCTTTGTCTTCCATCTGCTGAACACAGTATAACAATTCCCAGGCTCAAACCCTGGGTTTCCACAGATCAACATATATGGGGTGACCTTGTATGTAAAACCATGCGCTTTGCAAATCCACTTCCATACCGCAGTTATTGTGGGGAGAACGTGAGTTTTTTGCAGAACCTCAGGAGTGTTTCGTTTGTTGCCATGCAGAAATCCTGTGAAGTTATCCCGGCCAAATAGTTGTAACTCCATCTGGGTAGCAGAGTATTCATTCGACTTTCTAAACCAGTCATTCAAATGTTGGACTCCACAGGACACGATTAAATACTGCAAACTCAGTAGCCCTAGGCCCCCATACTCTTTCAGGATTTGCATAATCTGTATGGACAATTTCGTTTTTTTCCCTTTCCAAAGGTACCTCTGAAGCAGTTTATTGATGTGGCGTTCCATTAGCTTTGTCAGATATATGGGTAGTGTTTGAAACACGTATATCCATCTTGGCAATATCATCATGTTGTACAATGCTATTCTGCCGAGCAGTGAAAGTGGAAGTGCCAGATTTTCAGTTTAATTGCTATATCTTTTAAGAGTTTATTCACATTCTGGGCACACAGCTGTGTTAGGTCCTGAGGAATCTAATTAGGTCCTGAGGGGTCTAATTAGTCTAAATATTTTATTGCTCCCCTTGAATATGCCACTCCCTTTTCCTCTAGCCCCGTTACTCCTACCCCGGGGAAGATAGTCAGCTACTGCGATTTATGTAAATTTATTTTGAACCCCGAAAGTGCATTATATTGGTCTATCCTTGCCCAAAACGCCTTCAGGGATTTCTGTGGGTTTCTCATCACCACCAACAAATCGTCCGCAAATGCTAGTTTGCACCGTCTCACCTCCCACCTCCATGCCCTCTATCTTTCCATCATTCTTAAGGGTGCGGAGCAGCGGTTCAATTGACAGCAAGAAAAGTAATGGTGATAGGGGACACTCCTGGCGGGTGCCATGTCCTATTCGCATTTGATCCGTCCGCACTCCATTAAGTAGGACCGACGCTGTGGGGTCTGTGTACAGTGTCTGTGTGGCCTGTAGGAACCATCCTTGTATCCCCATATGTTCTAATACTCCAAATAAAAATTCCCAGCCTATTTTGTCAAACGCCTTCTCGGCGTCGAGACTCAGAAGCACTGCTGGTGTTTGATTCATCTGGCCACTCCCCATTGCTAACAGTAATTTACGTACATTAGTTGAGGAATGTATGCCTTTTACAAATCCTACTTGTTCAGGTCCTATTAAATCTGGCAGATATGTGGCCAGTCTTGTTGCCAATATTTTGGCTAATATTTTGATATCAACATTCAGTAAAGAGATTGGTTGATATCAGGGGCGTAGCCAGCCTTCCGTGGGTGAGGGGTCCAGAGCCCGGGGGGAGGGGGCACATTTTAGCCCTCCCCCCGGCGCCGCCCCCCCACCGCCGAAATTGCCGCCCCCCTCCCACCGCGACCCCGCCGCCGCTACAGCCTACCTTTACTTTTGCTGGCGGGGGATCCCACTCCCCGCCAGCCGACGTCTTCTTCTTAGTCGCTTCCTGCTCTTCAATTTGTTTGCTGACGTCCTGCACGTTGTACGTGCAGGACGTCAGACTCAGAGAACAGAACTGTTCTCTGAGTCTGACGTCCTGCACGTACAATTACGTGCAGGACGTCAGCAAACAAATTGAAGAGCAGGAAGGACTGAGAAGACGTCGGCTGGCGGGGAGTGGGATCCCCCGCCAGCAAAAGTAAAGGTAGGCGGCGGCGGGGGTGGGTTCGCCGGGAGGGGGGTCCTGGGGTGAATCTGCGGGGGCTCCGGCCCCCTCAGGCCCCACGTATATTAAATGTTTTTTTTCCTGGGGCTCTGGGGGGGCTGTGCCAGGGTTTTGGTGGATGCTGCTGGCTGGAAAAGGTTTAAAGTTAGTTTGGAAATTATTAATGGAGTTAGGTGAAGTGTGAGATGTTTCTTAAATATGGTTTTATTTTTCAAGGAATAAACCATGATTAAGTGGCGATTGTACTATAAAATGTTCCTTGCTGTTTTGGGTACAAGTCAGGTTAAAATTGACTTTGAAATTCTCTGTGTAGTAAGTTTTGCATTTACTTCTATGGGGGGAGGGACAGCCAAGATTCTAAACCAAACAGATAAGAGAAAAAAAACAGTCTTTAGCTGACAAGCTGATTGGTTGAGGGACGTCAGGTGTTGCTCTAGGGGGGGTGAGTTGCCAGGGAGACTGCGAAGCAGTGTTGCCAGGTGGGCGGTTTTACCGCCCAATTGCGCGGGTTTTCACCAGCGGCGGCGGGAAAATTTCGCCGGCCGCGGGATGCGGTTTTTTGGGCGGTTTTCCCGTCGCCGCTGTGCGAGTTCGGTGGTTTTTTCCGGTGCTTCTATTGGTCCAATTCGGTCTAATAGAAGCTTTTCCGATGCTTCTATTGGTCCAATTTGGTCCAATAGAAGCTTTTCCGGGGCTTCTATTGGTCCAAATTGGACCAATAGAAGCCTTTCAGGGGCGGGGTTGACGTCAGGGATGATGTAGGGGCGGGGCTAGTGATGTGGGAGGTGGGGCTAGTGACATAGGGGCGGGGTTAGGTGATGCGGGGGCGGGGTTCGGTGACGCGGAAGACGGGGATTGGCTACGGGCGGTTTTTGGGCGGGTTTACGGCTGTTTCGGGCTGGGAAAATTTTTCCCAGCTGGCAACCCTGCTGCGGAGTGAACTGAAGACCAGAGCAGGGAATGACTGGGAGAGAAAAAAACGTTTGTTAAGTGTGTGAAATGTAAGAAATAAAAGTATATTTTCTGAGTTTAAAGTGAAATAAGTGACATTGAAAAAGGGTATTTTGATATTGAAAGTGAGCTGAGGTGAGTGTGAAGGGTGTTTCAGAGATAGAACTGGGTTCCAAGAGATAAAAAGTGGGTTACAATTGAGAGTCTGTATGCTAAGGTATTAAGTGGACACATGGCTGCCTACTCTTGTTAGAATAGGGAAAAACAGTTGCGACTCATGTTGAGAGAGACTGGCAGAAGTGTGAGAGACTGTGATTTCTGCTGGTAGTTATTCTAAGTGAGAGAAACTATAAGGGTGTCAGGAAAATAAATGTGCTAGAATTTAAAGGGGGATTTAAGGGGAAATTGAAGGTGAATCTGTTATTTGTAGACAGAAACTTTTAGGCTGTGTCTGTGGAAAAGGTGTGTTGTTTGTGAGAGTTCTGAGTTCAGTGCAAGCAAGGTTTGAAATCTGACTTCAGAATAAAGAAAATCCAGCACTGCCTGTGTATGAGTGTGCTGTATTTTTCAGATAGATCTGATAGCTGTGAAGTGAAATGTTATGTTTTTATGTGAAGTCTGTGAGATGGAATGTTGAATCCTGCTGGATCATTTTAGACTAGGGAAACAACAGTGAGAAATAGGTTTTCTAGTGAGAAAACCTTTAACTTATTTTATTTCAATTAAAAAGTTTGGCCACAGTATTGAGAAATGATTAATAGTCACCAGAGCCTGGACAAGCAGGGAGTTTTAAGGTTTTACTTCCCTGATTATTTTCTTTATAAGTGAGGTTTAGGGAGAAGAGATCAGTGAATTATCCTCTGAAGGGTTCCGGCTGAGCTCCAACGCAAGAAAGACCTCACCTAAATAAATTCAACCACAGCTAAGTGACATTTGCAAAGGGTGTTGAAGGACATATCATTCTTTTTGGTTTACAACATTCTAAGGGAAAACTAAAGAACAGAATAACATCAAATATAAAAAATCCATGTTTTCCGGACTTGCTTAAGTGTTCTGGGTTCAAGTGAGATCCTTGCACAAACATCCATAATACCCATAAAGATTCAAATTCTGACATCAATAGCAAGGAAAGAGTATAACAACAAATATCTGATTTTGATTAAAAAGACAATTTAAATATTTATCTGAAAAGGTTCTTTTATGCCTTTTTAGGTGATTTTGTTGAAAGAAACAGACCAAGTTAAAGGTATACATGTAAAACTACATTTGAATGTTGAATATGTTATTGCAGTTCTATTAAGCCTCACAGTAATTGTGAATTTGAGTTTATTTGAATGAAAATTTGCTTGCATTTGTATTCAATAAAGAAAAAGATAATTTGCAAATCTGAAGGTGCGGTTCTTCCAGTTCAGGAACAAATCCTAAATTTAGCTTCTTTTCCTCCTTTATTCTTTGAGAGTAAAGGACGAGGTTAGATTGTTCTCTTGTCTTTTAGATTGTAAGCTCTTTGAGCAGGGACTGTCCTTCTATGTTTGAATTGTACAGCGCTGCGTAACCCTAGTAGCACTTTAGAAATGTTTGTTAGTAGTAGTAGTAGTAGTTTATTTGTTCCACTCCCTCGGCTGTGAGTGTGTGCTCCCTGGATATTCGCCATGACTACAAACAACAGATATCTGGGAGCACATCAGTATAGTCCAGCCGAGAGGGGTGGCAACATTATTAATGCCATATTATTATGCTGGGGAAATGTTCCTTCCTCCACTGCATCTTCTAAGTATGCATGCAGTGCTACTAAAGCTGTTTGGGGCATCATTTTGTAAAATTCTCCCATAAAGTCATCTGGGCCTGGTGCAGAATGGCCAGGTAATGCTTTAATCGTATCTTGTATCTCCTTGCCAGTAATTGGGCTATTGAGAATCTGGATCGCCTGTTCTGTTAAACTTGGTATCCCTGATGCTGTTAAATAGCCCTGTAATGATTCTTTATCTATTCCCATGTATGGTTCATATACCTGGCCAAAGTGCTCCCGAAAAAGTTTTGCTATTTCTTCACTGCTTGTGTGTATCTTTCCTTTTCCATCTTTAATTGCAGATATTACTCTGTTTCCCCCCCAGGTTTTCACCACCCGGGCCAGTAGATTTCCGGTTCTATTACCAAACCTTTGCAGCCGGTATTTATAATATATTGCTCCTTTAATAGCCCTTTCCTGTAGCAATGAGTTTAATGCTATTTGGGTGGCCTGTAGTTGCTTTCGATTCTCCCTGTTTGGCGCTTGAATATATTTGCTTTTAGCCTTCCTCGCCCGTGCTTCCAAATGTACAATAGCTGCCGTTAGCTTTTTTTCCTCGCGCAGACATAAGCTATTACTTCTCCTCTCAGCACCGCCTTGGCCGCCGGCCAGTACAGCGCTGAGTTATGTTCATGCTGTTCATTACATTTGGCAAACTCCTCCCACTTTATTCTCACATATTCTCTAAAGTCTGCGTGTGTTGACAAATAGGAGGGGAATCTCCACCCCGCTCGCCCCTGGTAAAATTTTGTAGCTTCCAGATCCAACCATACCATCGAGTGATCTGTAATTTCTTCTGGCCCTATTTCTACAGCATATACTTTCTGGAACAGCTTTCTATCAACTAAGATATAATCTATGCGGGACAGGGTTCCATGAGCTCTTGAGACATGTGTAAAGTCTCTTTCTCCGGAGTGCAACACAGGCCATGCGTCTATTGTGTTCGTCGCTGTCATAAAGTGTGAAAGTGCTTTAGATCTTGGCCCTCCTCTATGAGCTTTCCTAGGCTCCGAGCAATCTAGCTATGGGTCTACAACCATATTAAAGTCTCCCAGTATCAGCAACTGAAGATTTGGGTGTTGGTTGCATTGTTGCACTAAATGATGGTAAAACCTCTGATCATATGTGTTGGGGCCATATACCGCTACCACCAGGAGTTCCAAACTCTGCAGCCATACGTGCCCCAGCACATATCGGCCCTGAGGATCAGTCAGTATCAGTTTTGTTTTTGCTGCAAGGCCCTTCCGCACTAAGACCGCCACTCCCCCATGTCTTCCCTCTGATGAGGAGGCATGTACTTCCCCCACTCATTCTCTACTTAATTTTTGGTGTTCTGCTTCCATTAGCCGTGTCTCCTGTAAGCATGCTATATCCACCTTGTGCCTCTTAAATGCAGTTAAATTTTTTTTCCTTTTAATTGGTGATGAGAACCCCCCCCCCCCCCCCCCCCACATTCCATGTTATAAACCTAGTTGTCTGAGGTTGGGTCATATTTACTCCAAAAAGTTTTTCCGCTGTATGTGAACTCAGGGGATCTTGGCGCCCAGCTCCACCTCACCCCCCAACTCATCCTTTTTTTTACTACTCCTTTCTCTCTGCCTACTAATATTTTGTGGTATATCGGTCCTATGTCTTCCCCTCCCTTTCTATCTTCCCCACCCTCTCTCCCCTCTAACCCCTCCCTCCCTCCCTCCCTTCCTTCCTCTCTCCCCTCTCCCTCCCAAACCCCTCCTCTTCCCATCCATCATCTCTGGATGTGAAAATAACATCGTAGATGATGGCTCCTATCCCCTCAGCCAATACCCCTCTGTGTATGATCCTAATATCTCCCTGTTGTGCCCCCCATTACCCATAAGGACCCTACCCTTCTTTCTTTTCTTCCCTTTTTGTAATCCTCCTTTATACCTGATTATCTCAGTGTGGTGCCCGTCTGTAAATTAATCTGCATTTCGTCTATCTTTTCCACGTGCTCCACCTCATGTGTCCATGTTCTCCTCAGCAGGCAGATTTCTCAAAGCCTCTTGTGCCTCTTCCTGTAATTGAAAAGTCTTCCAAGTACCGTTCAGCAACACCCTCAATTGGGCTGGATAGCTTAACATAAATCACTGCTTTTTCTCTACCAGCCATTTGCATAAGCTCTCTCTCTGTCTTGCACCAGTGCCAAATAGTCCTGAAAAATTCTCACTTTGTTTCCTTCATAGGCCAGCGTTTCCCACTTAAGTCTTGCTCCTCTCAGTATCTCGGATTTATGAATAAAGTTATGTACCTTTATTATTACCACGTGTGGGCGATTTCTCTCTCCCATTTTCCGTCCCACACGATGGGCGCGTTCCAGGCACAGTGGGCCCACACTGTCTGAGAGGGCGAACTCCGCCAGCAGCCACCGCTCTAGCAAGGTTGGTAAGATATTATCTGGCATGGCCTCTGAGATTCCAACCAGGTGTAGGTTTGATCTTCTCGACCTGTTTTCCAGGTTGTCTATTAATTGCGCCTGTGCTTTTAAAGTCTGCTTCATCTCTTGAATATTTTCCTGCATAGTCGGTTCCGCGCACTCCAGGGTTGAAACGCGGCCTTCCAGTTCGCCTGTTCTCCGCGTTGTATCTTCAAATATGGTTTCCATACTTATACGTTTCTCAGTTATTTGCGTAAATTGGGGCGCCATCGCCTCCTTTACTGCCTCCGTGAGTTGCAATGAGACGCTGCAATGCCGGCGCTGGTGTTAACATCGGGCTCAGCGTCAACTTGGCCTCTCCCGTTCTGCACTGGTTATCTGTCTCTTTCTTGTTTGTTTTTCCGGGCATCACCGTTTCTTTTTGGATCACATAAAGGTCCGTATGTTCTTCAAACTCTGGTTTATTTTCTTCAAGTTCGTTCGGGTTTAATGTAAGTTTTTGGGGTTGGCTAAGGGTGTCAGGAGGAGCGAAACAACACGTCCGCTCTCCTCAGTTCATCACGTGATCTCTCTTGCTTTCTGTTTATATTGAAAGAGCATTCTTTGAAGTGGCTTAAATGAAAAAGTCTAAACTGAGATTTCCTGTGACTGTTAGTTATGCTTTATACTGATACTATGGTAACTTTAAAATAGTCCAGAGAACTGAAAAACAGCCAAACACAATCCAAAGAGTTGTGTGGAAAGAATGTAAAGAAATGAGGAAAGTGGGAAATACCCTCAGAAACCAAGGCTACTGCCAAGGTCTAATCAACAAGACACTATTATCTATAAAAAAAACTTTATGCCCGTGATCAAGTTTCTTTCATGGGGTAAATATTCCCTACTCCACTCATTCAAAAATGCCCATATAGGAGCATCATACAAAATTGCCCATAACAGAGCACAAGTTTTTATACAAAAAAGCCCATAATAGAGCACAAATATTAAAGATAACTGAGTTGCAAAATCTGTTCAAGCTACAGCATGGCATGCATCAACTTAGCTCAATAAATGCTGGCTTGACAACCCCACAGTTCAACTGTTGATTTTCAACGGGGCCCGATTCGTTTCACCCATAACAGGGCTTCATCAGGAACCACTCAGTTGGATCATACTGACAGGGGTATCGGTCTCAAGCTGACTAAACTTGTCTTACAACCGACAGGCTGTTTGGCTGTTTTTCAGTTCTCCGGAGTATTAGATTACCTGTTTAGGATTAACAGCCCATACTGTTTTTTCACAAGATAAACTTTAAAATAGTCCCTTTAAATTCTAGCCTATAGAACTGTAACAGGGATTTTATCAGAATAAGAAGGAATTGAAGTGTGATTACTTCAAATGGTGGGATGGTAAAAAGTGAAGCCTTTAAAGGCATAGGATAGCATGGAATGTCTGGCTTAGCCTCCACATGTCCTTAGAACTCTCCATAGGTTTAAATTTATAACAGCTATGCTTCAGGATACCCCCCAGGAGGAAATGAAGCATTCAAAAGTACAGAGGTGGTAGGTGAGGAAGGTACTATATATGTTGCCCTTTAGGAGGGGTAAACACTTCAGCCCTTAGACAAACTCCTTGCTTGGAGAAAACTCTTTGGCTGGAAAAGAGAGACAATCAGATTTAGATTAGGTGCAACCAAGCAAAATGTTTATTGGTATTTCTCTGAGTCTGTGCAAAAGTGATTGTTCCCTCTGGAGCAGTTTTGTCACTCAGCCAGCGAAACACTCAGACTGAGATACAAGGCTGTACAGTTTGTTCCTCTTACACACTTTCTTACATACTGTGATAAGATTCATTTCCTTTAAAACATGTGATTCTTCTTATTCATACTTATTATACATAATTCCTGTTTTCTTCATTATACATAATAGGTTATTTTCCTGTATTTTCTTACCAACCTCTCCTGTTCCAATACACGTGCACACTTACTGCTCATTGGAGATTCCCTTATCCCATACGTGTGCTCCTTCATGCAGGCTACAGCAAACAAGTTGCATGAAACACCTGGCTCCTTCTTCCCTAAACACCTATTTGTGGAGAAACATCTCCTTCTTTGGAGGGTCCTCAGCGTCTCTCACCATCAAGGTTCTATCAGTTCTTTAGATTCCATATATGGGTCGTACAGCTTCAATTCTTTATGAATTTCTCCTTGTCATATGATTTACCAGAAGTGCACAACACTTACTATTTACAGTAATACAAAACTTATGCACTCTATGTACAAGCAGAAGTAGGGAGAAATAAACATATGCCTTCTGTGTATAGGCAGCAATAGCAATAGGGAGGTATATACACCTGCTGAAGGGGAGAAAAGCAAAGGTAGCAATTCCTTTAAGAAAGTACATGGCTCGAAATTGAAAGGGAGGTCAAGGATCCTAAGGTGAGGTGAATTTTCACAGCAGTTAAAGCTGTTTGGGAAGCCTGTGGAGCTGTCTAATGCTTACTTTACTTTACTGGGACCATATATTCCACTAACACCTTGAAATGTTCAGAGCAGATTACATTATAAGAAAGCCAGTAGCAGTATACTGGGATGATTGTTACATATTAAACATAGTACATAGTTACATAGGGATCCTTTTACTAAGGCGCGTAGGCACCTATCCTGCTTATTTTTGAAGGAGAAGGCTGGCCATCTTCCGACACAAATTGGGAGATGGACGGCCATCTCCTAAACCCAGCCAAATCGGTATAATCGAAAGCCGATTTTGGCCGGCTTCAACTGCTTTCCGTCGCAGGGCCAGCCAAAGTTCAAGGGAGCGTGTCGGCAGGGAACCGAGGGTTGGACTGGGGCGTGGTTACAAGATGGCCGGCTTCAGCCGATAATGGAAAAAAGAAGGTCAGCTCTGACAAGCACTTGGCCGGCTTTACTTGGTCCATTTATTTTTAGGACCAAGCCTCAAAAAAGTGCCCCAACTGACCAGAAGACCACCGGAGGGAATCGGGGATCACCTCCCCTTACTTCCCCCCCCAAAAAATAAAAAACATTTTTTTGCCAGCCTCTATCCCTGCCTTAAATGTCATACCCAGCTCCATAACAGCACTATGCAGGTCCTTGGAGCAGTTTTTAGTGGGTACTGCAGTGCACTTCAGGCAGGCGGACCCAGGCCCATGCCCCCCTACCTGTTACACAAATTCACTGAGGGCTAAATGAAGAAATGGGCTTTTATGAAATTACCCACCCTATACATGGATAACAGTAATCACATGGAGAGAAAAAGTAGGTAATAATCAGACAAATGGTAGTACTTAAACACATTTTATTGGATTTTAGAGGTAAGGAAATGGATAAAATAAAACAAATCAAGGCAATGTAGGAAACGTTATCAAGAACACATTTCAGGTTAGCAGTTATATTGTACTATAGTTCAATAGGAACAATTATTACAACATTAAAGGAGTAATTCTATAAAGAAGGCACTAATATTTATGCAGCAAACAGTAGGTGTCTAGTTTTCTATATAAAATACTAGTATACGCTGCCAAATATGCCTGCATTGCATGCATGGATATTTGCACCAGACCTGGAACTGGTATAAATGTCCACACCTATACTTTTAGGTAAATTATAGTCCTTTATAATCCATGCACAAACTTGCCCACATAACCCACACTCCATCCATTTCTATGCTCACTGGCAAAATATGCACCTTGATGCCACAGCTCATACTTTTACACCATTATTATCCTACAGTATGGGCAGGAATGACTTTATAGAATTATCTGCTATATATATGTATAGTTTTCTTATATTGAACCACCCCCTTTATTAACTCAAAAGGGATCTTTCTTCCTTAGTATGAATTCTTTCAGCAACAACAAACTTCAACTGAAGCATTAGGCAATTAACCTACTTGGTACCATACAAATCACTGCAAGCATCTGGATTCTTACAGGTAAATATCCCTGTACCCCTGGTACCTTTTGAGGTGTCTCTCTTCCCAGAGTCAAAGGAGTTCTGATTCACCCCCAAAATTGGCACATGTCTCATCACCCAGCCACTGGAAGTCTATTCTCTGCCAAAGAACAGGTGTCCTGTTACATGAGCTGCATCAGTCTCTGAACACATAGATCCTCTTTCATGTTGTGAGATACAAAACACTTTTGTCATTCAGGGGGGAAGTTATGAATGTTTGTTACCATTAAGATGTGTTATTTTACTGTTAAACTCAGTTATTAGTAACAAGGTCTAATTTGATAAAATAGGACCTATTCTAAAACAACATGAGTTAGTGGGTCAATAACACATCTTAATGTTAGCCCCCATTGATAACTACATCCCTCATTGCACTGTCTATCAAAAGCAATGAAAACCTTTTTATACCCAGCTTGAAAGCCCCCAGAGTTTCCAGGTCTCTCAAGCATAAGTGTGCTTGCTTTAGGTGTATGCACTGCTCTGTTCTGTTTGCTAAACTTCAAAAAAATGCAGTTTCTGTTTCGCTAGATATTATTTTACTTAGAGCTCTAGCTGTGTACTGGTCTTCTGAAGCAAATGCTATCCTCTCTGATGGATTCAGAGACATTTTCTGCCCCTTAGCGCAGAGTGGCTGTCTTTCAGTGTGCTGTCTTCTGTTCTCTCTCACTGCTGAGTAGTTTGCAACACAAATTCCACCCTCTGCAGCCCTGGGACTTGGCAAGCTCTGAGCACCCCTGAAGCTGACTTCCTGCCTACTGCAGTGTTGCCAATTAACCAGTGTCAAAACCCGCCCAAAATTTCACACCCCCGCCCCCCGCCGTCATCACCCCGCCCCTGCCGTCATCAGCTCCACCCCGTCATCAACCCCGCCCCAGCCGTCATTAACCACTCCCCCAATGTCACTCACCATGCCCCCAATGTCACTAACCACGCCCCCAACATCACTAACCACGCCCCCAAACCGCAGCACCGGCGGAGAAAAAAACCGCCTGGGGAAAAAAAAAGCTGCCCAAAAAACCGCAACCCGCAGCGGTCAGAAATTTCCCGCAGTGGGTCACGGAAAACCGTCCAATTGGGCGGGAAAACCGCCCATCTGGCAACCTTGACCTACTGCAGCTCTCTGCTGTGTAAAGTATCTTCCTGGAGACTCTCCTTACACCTCAGCCCCTCCAACTTCTCTGGTCCTTCATTGGCTGCTTCACCTGAGCCCTTCCTTCTGCTTAGAGTTATTTTCTTTCCCAGGCTCTACAATACAAATCTCTGGAGCATCTTAGTTCTTCTAGCTCCTTACCCAAATGTGTGCCATTTCAGGGGAAAAAGAAACCCCCTGGAAATGGCTTACATGGTGGTAACCCGGTGGTAATCGGACATTGCTGCAAGCTGCCCAGTTATTGCTGGGTTAGCACGGAAGCCATTATCGCCACCCCAATGGGTGGTGGTAAGGGCTTCCTGCTGCATGGCCATGGGGTAAGAGTTCTCTTACCCCATGGCCATGTGTGTCTGGGGGCTTTTTACCAGCTCCGGTAAAAAGGGCCCTGCCATGTGGGAAAAATGGGATGTGCACTGCTCTGTTCTGTTTGCTAAACTGAAAAAAATACAGTTTCTGTTTAGCTAGATATTATTCTACATACAACTCTACCTGTGTACTGTTTTTCAGAAGCAAATGCTACTCTCTCTGATGGAATCTGAGACATTTTCTACCCCTTAGCTCAGAGTGGCTGTCTTTCAGTATGCTTCCATACAGCCCCTTTGCACAAGCTGTCTCTTTTGCTTTCACTGCTGAGTCATTTGCAGCACAATTTTCACCCTCTGCAGCCCTGAGACTCTTGCTGGACTCTGAGCACCCTGCCCTGAAGCTGACTTCCTACTACTACTGTTACCACCCCTCTCGGCTGGACTGTAGTGATGTGCTCCCAGATACCTGATGGTTGTAGTCCTGGCGAATATCCAGGGAACACACACTCACAGCCGAGGGAGTAGAACAAATAAACTAACCTTGTCCTTTACTCTCAAAGAATAAAGGAGGAAAAGAATCTAAATTTAGGATTTGTTCCTGAAATGGAAGGACCAAACTTTCAGATTTGCAAATTATCTCTTTCTTTATTGAATACAAATGCAAGCAAATTTTCATTCAAATAAACTCAAATTCACAATTAGTGTGAAGCTTAATAGAACTGCAATAACATATTCAACATTCAAATGCAGAACTACATGTATACCCTTAACTTTGTCTGTTTCACCTAAAAAGGCGGAAAAGAACCTTTTCAGATAAGTATTTAAATTGTCTTTTATCAAAATCAGATATTTGTGGTTTTTCTCTTTCCTAATGTAGAAATTGGTCTCTTTGTGTGCACTATTGGTGTTTTTGCAGGGATCTCATGGATTTTTAATATCTGATGGTCTGTTCCTTTGTTTTCCCTTAAAATGTTGTGAAAAAAATAATATATTTCTTTCAACACCCTTGGCAATGTCACTTAGCTGTGGTTGAATTTATTTAGGTGAGGTCTTTCTTGCGTTGGAGCTCATCTGGAACCCTTCAGAGGATGACTCCCCCAGATTTCTTCTCCCTAAACCTCACTTATAAAGAAAATAAATGGAGGCAAGACCCTTGAACTCCCTCTGTTCTTGTTCAGGCTCTGGTGACTATTAACCAATTCTCAATACTGTGGCCAAACTCTCTAATTGAAATAAAATAAGTTAAAGGTTTTCTCACTACAAAACCTATTTCTCACTGTTGTTTCCCTAGTCTAAACGCTCCAGCAGACTTTAACATTCTATGTCACAGACTTCACATAAAAGCATAACTTTTCCCTTCACAGCTATCAGATCAATCTGGAGACTACAGCACACTCAGACTGTTGCAGGAATTACCACTATTGTTAGCAGAATCTGTGGTACTTCAGGAGTCAAACACCACACACCAGAATGAGAGAGAAATCTTCTTTATTTGCCAGCAAACAAAGTAGGACATCAGCACTAGGTCTCTTCTTCTCTTTCTCAGCTCTCTGGATCCTGCGTCTCCTGTCTGTCCTCTCTCGTCTCAGCTCCTTCTTCTCTTCTAATGTAAGCTGCTTCTGCTCCCAGTTATATAGGGTCCTACACCTCTCTAGCCCCCCTTTTTCACCAGATGGTAAAGAATAGATTGATTACCCTGCCTTGAACTAATTATTACTTACATTACTTAAAAATATCAGTTACATAGGTTTGTGATATTTCCTAAACTGACCTATGACCTGGGGCCTCTCACACTAGACAATGTGGCACCTATCTCTTGCATTTTATTATTTCTCACATAACCAGTTTCCCAATCAACTTCATACTAACTGGGTTCTGGCATTCATTAAGGGGTCAAGGGCCAAGGGGCCAGTCTTGCTTAATAGCACACATACATTTATTACTTTCAGAATACCAGTCCTATACTTAGCTATAATTAATCAAGACTTTCCCTGACCTCTTTCACCTATTAGCTTCCTACACAGAACTCGCTAGGACTGTGGATAATTCAAACCAGATGATGACCTCTTAAACTGCAGACAATCTCACTTGAAAAGTCAGTCAAAGATGTAACACTGAATTGAAAAGATATTCTACATAGAAATAGAACTTATTAATTACACAGAATAAAACATATTCTAAAATAAGCAGAAATCAGAATTCCTTATAAGACAAATTCTAACTCATCTAGAATATCTATATCTAAGCTATCTCCTTCTAACCAGCATTCAATCTAATCCTTTTAAAACTACAGTATGCCTTGCTTGCTGATCCCCTCGAGATTATCCAGATGTGGTAAATAATTACTTCTCTCTGACCTTTATAACCTCTAGTCTAGCAAAAGCTAGACTTCTGAGCAAATTAAAACCAGATGGCATTCCTCCACTTTACAGGACTAAACCAAACTTTAAACAGAATTAACAAATATAATTTCTCTGCCCAGGCTGCCTCAAGACAACAGCAGTACTGGATTTTCTTTATTCTGAAGTCAGATTCCAAACCTTGCTTGCACTGAACTCAGAACTCTCACAAACAACACACCTTCCCCCCCAGACACAGCTTAATGGCTTCTTTCTTCAAATCACAGATTCACCTCTCAGTCCTTCCCCTGTGTCAGAGTTAAAATCCTTACACACTTTTTCCTGACACCCTTATAGTTTCTTTCACTTAGTATAACTACCAGCAGAAATCACAGTCTCTCAGAACCTGAGTCTCAACTGTTTCCCCCTATTCTAAAAAGAGTTGGCAGCCATGTGTCCACTTAATACCTGAGCCTACAGACTCTCATTCCACCTTCCATGACCTTAAATTCCCTTAGAACTTAACCATTCCATTCACTGCATGCTGGGACATACATACCTCTGTTTCACTCCAAACCAAACTAAATTTGGTTTAAAACTTCTCACAGCTTTCTATTAGTACAGCTCTCTCCCACCCAAAATACATCAGTTTTTCCCCACATGTATTCAGCAACACAATCATGAAAAAGGCAGTCTGTTTATTGAAGTACTCACTTTTAAGCTCAAATCATCTCATTCTCAGCACCAAAGCTCACCTTCACTCACTTTCAATATTAAAGTACCCTTTTTCAATATCACATTTCACTTTAAACTCACAAAATCCATACTTTTATTCTTACTTTTACACAGACACACACTATACGTTTTTTCTTTCTCAATCCATGTTCACAGCCCTGGTCTCTCTGCTCACTCCAGTCTCCCTGGCAACTCACCCCCCCCTAGAGGATCTGACATCACTCAACCAATCAGCTTGTCAGAGAAAGACAGTTTTTTTTTCTGATCTGTTTAGAATCTCCCTCCCCCATAGAAGTAAATGCAAAACTTCCTATACAGAGAATTTCAAAGTCAATTTTAACCTGACTTGTACCCAAAACAGAAAGGAACATTTTAAAGTACAATCCCCACTTAATCATGGTTTATTTCTTGAAAAATAAAACCACATTTAAGAAACATCTCACACTTTCTTCAGCTAACTCCATTAACAATTCCCAAACTAAACTTTAAACCTTTTCCAGCCAGCAGCCTCCACCAAAACCCTGGAACAAGCCCCCCCAGAGCCCCAGGAAAAAAACATTTAATATATGTTACCATATATTACACTACTACTACTGAAACAGGCTAATAAATCAGAAGACAAAAGGCCAATTTGGTTCCAAGCAATGCAACTTTTATTGCTAGCAATTGTACAGCACTGAGTCGTCTCAGGATACTGTGTGTCACTCATCATCAGACACTTACATTTATACTTCCCTACTGGGCCTGCGCATTAGGCCCCTTACACATCATAATTGGCATGCGCAGTAAACACTTGTAGTTCTTACAGTACACGTTTGTAGTTCTCAGTACGTACACACGTCATAACACTGAAATGATACTGGCAAGAAAAACGAAACTTAGCAGCTTCTTCTACACACACACAATGCTCCTTTCTAGCATAGGAGATAAGGTTCGTCTGGCTCAGAGATGCAGGGCGGGGGTGTTAGCACCCTCCAAGGCCACCTATTCATGTGGCACCTACGTGCAAGCTGATCTTGTATAAGCCTTGCTACTACAGTTACAGTTACAAGCTATATGTCTAATAGCCCTGCATTCTGTCTTACATTAGTAAACAGTAAAACTGGGTAAGGCACAAAAGTCCAGTGCATTAATAAGGTGTGGCTAAAAGCCAAAAGCAGAGGTAGAATGCATAAGTATAAGTCCATCAGTAGGCACAAAACATGAGGTTGTTCTGTTGGTCAGTAGTATTCGGGTAGTATCCGGCGCTCCACTCCTACACTACTACTACTACTACTATTAAACATTTCTATAGTGCTACTAGACTTACGCAGCGCTGTACAAATGAACATGAAAAGACAGTCCCTGTTCAACAGAGCTTAAAATCTAAATTGGACAGACGAACAGAGTTGCCAGATGGAAAATTTTTTTCCCACCCAAACCAGCCTAAATCCAGCCCAAAACCCGCCCAAACTCAAACCCCGCCCCTGACACCCCCACCCCCGCGTCATCACCCCCGCTGTCATCAACCCCGCCCCCGCCGTCATCAACCCCACCCCCGCCGTCATCGGCCTCGCCTCCCCCGTCATCGGCCCCGCCCATGTCACTAACCCCCCAAAACGTCACTAACCCCGCCCCCCCCCGCGGCCGAAAAAACCGCCAAAAAAACCGCCCAAAAGGCAAAAAAGAAGCCCAAAAAACCGCAACCCGCCGCAGGCAAAAATTTCCCGTGGCAGGTCGCGGAAAACCGCCCAATTGGACGGTAAAACCGCCCACCTGGCAACACTGCAGACGAACAGACAGCTAGGGGTGGGGAAATTGCAGTGGTAGGGGTGATAAGTGACTTACCTGCCCCCTACCTCTCCCTGCTCGTTCCTGTCCATCCGCACCAGCTTGCTCCACCCTGCCTGCAAGCTTGGCAGCCACTGCCTCACTTGCCTGCCTGCTAACTTGCCACCACTGACTTACCCACTCTCCAGTCCATCAATCCCTCCAATTCCAAGCCTCCGGCTCTTCGCTCTATCTATCTGCTTCTCACCTCAGTCACTACACTTACACCTGTCACATCGCAATCACTACCTATGGCCCGTGTACACATCCTCTTCCTTGCCCTTTCCCTTCCTAATCTTTTTCCCCTCCCCTTACCGCTGTCCACCGCTGGAACTCATTGCCCACCTGTGTTCCCTCCCGTCCTGCCCGCTACGGCAATACCCTATTCACCCCCATCCCTCACCACCTCACCATCTCTCTTGTCCTCCTCCTCCTTCCTAGCCCTTAATCTCCAACACCTCCTTCCTACCATTAACCCTTCACCATTCCTCCTAAGTGCACCCCGTCTTCGTCGCCTTCGTCGCCCGACCTCCCCCACCCTCCTCCGCACTCTCTTGCTCCTCCTCCTGCTATCCGCGGGAGACATTAATCCTAATCCAGGCCCCCCTCACCTATCCTCCTCCTATCCATGCAAACGATTCCGTGATGTCTCCAACCTCGTCTCTATTCCCCTCCTCCCCCCCTCTTCCCTACCCTTCTCATGCGCCTTGTGGAATGCCCACTCGATCTGCAACAAACTGCCCTTCACCCACGATCTCTTCATCTCTCGTTCTCTCCAACTGCTCGCCCTAATTGAAACCTGGCTCTCCCCTGACGACTCTGCCTCAGTCACGGCCCTTTGTCATGGAGGTTATCTCTTCTCCCACACTCCCCGCCCAGATGGCCGCGGTGGAGGCGTCGGGCTACTTCTCTCGCCCTCCTGTAGTTTCCAACCCCTCCTCCTACCGCAGTCTCACTGCTTTTCGTCCTTTGAAGCTCATTCCATCCGGCTATTCTACCCATTACCACTCAGAGTTGCAATCATCTACCGCCCCCCTGATAAGCCCCTCTCTTCATTCCTTACTGACTTCGATGCCTGGCTCACCGTCTTTCTTGATCCCGCATCTCCATCCCTCATTCTTGGTGATTTTAACATTCACGTTTACAACCCATCCAACTCCTACGCTTCTAAATTCCTCACTCTGATATCCTCCTTTAACCTCCGACTATGCTCTACCACCCCTACTCACCGTGATGGCTATTGTCTCGACCTCGTTCTCTTCTCTTCCTGCTCACCTTCCAATTTCTGCACCTCAGTCCTTCCTATTTCAGATCATCACCCTCATTCACCCTCACTCTTCATCACCCTCTCCCTCAACCTCGCCCAACTATAACCACTGCCTTCAGGAATCTCCAAGCTGTCGACCCCCCTACCCTATCCTCTCACATCTCCACTCTCTTCCCTTCCATCTCGTCTTCTGAATCTGTCGGCACGGCTGTCTCTACCTACAATGAAATTCTCTCCACTGCTCTGGATACCCTAGCACCATCTGTCTCTCGCCCCACTAAGCGCATTAATCCTCAGCCCTGGTTAACCCCTTGCATCCGTTACCTTCGCTCCTGCACCCGCTCTGCTGAACGACTCTGGAGGAAATCTCGCACCCTGTCAGACTTCACCCATTTCAAATTCATGCTATCCTCCTTCCAGTCCTCCCTATTCCTTGCTAAACAGGAATATTATTCTCAATTAACCAATTTTCTTGGCTCCAACCCTCGTCGCCTCTTCGCCACCCTCAACTCCCTACTTAAAGTACCCTCCGCTCCCACCCCCCCTCTCTCTCCTCAAACACTAGCTGACTACTTCTGCGATAAAGTGCAGAAGATAAACCTTGAATTCACTTCCAAGCCTTCTCCTCCCTGTGACTTCTTAACCCACTCCCTCAACCAACCTAACCTGGCCTCCTTCTCCTCCTTCCCTGAGATCACCGAAGAGGAAACTGCTCGCCTTCTTTCTTCCTCTAAGTGCACCACCTGTTCCTCTGATCCCATTCCCACCAATCTGCTTACCAACATCTCTCCTACAGTTAATCCCTCAATCTGTCACATCCTCAACCTCTCTCTCTCCACTGCCACTGTCCCTGACATCTTCAAGCATGCTGTAGTCACACCACTTCTCAAAAAACCATCACTTGACCCCACCTGTCCCTCCAACTACCGCCCCATCTCTCTTCTACCCTTCCTCTCCAAATTACTTGAACGTGCTGTCCACAGCCGCTGCCTTGACTTCCTCTCCTCTCAGGCCGTCCTCGACCCGCTTCAATCCGGCTTTCGCCCACTACACTCAACAGAAACAGCACTCTCTAAAGTCTGCAATGACCTGTTCCTTGTCAAATCCAAAGGTCACTATTCCATCCTCATCCTCCTCGACCTATCTGCCGCCTTTGACACCGTCAATCATAATTTACTTCTTGACACACTGTCCTCATTTGGGTTCCAGGGCTCCGTCCTCTCCTGGCTCTCCTCGTATCTTTCCCAACGCACCCTCAGAGTATTTTCTAATGGCACTTCTTCCACCCCCGTCACGCTCTCTGTTGGGGTCCCTCAAGGATCTGTCCTTGGACCGCTTCTTTTCTCGATATACACCTCTTCCCTGGGCTCGTTGATCTCATCACATGGTTTCCAGTACCATCTCTATGCTGATGATACCCAGCTTTACCTCTCCACTCCCGACATCACAGTTGAAACCCAGGTCAAAGTTTCGGCCTGCCTTTCAGACATCGCTGCCTGGATGTCCAACTGGCATCTGAAACTGAACATGGCAAAGACTGAGCTCCTTGTCTTTCCACCCAAACCCTCTTCTCCTCTTCCCCCACTTTCTGTCTCTGCTGACAACGCCCTCATCCTCCCCATCTCTTCAGCCCGCAATCTCAGAGTCATTTTTGACTCCTCCCTCTCCTCTGCCCATATCCAGCAGACAGCTAAGACCTGTCGCTTCTTCCTCTATAATATTAGCAAAATTCGCCCATTCCTCTCTGAACAGACCACCCGAACCCTCGTCCACTCGCTCGTTACCTTTCGTCTTGACTATTGCAACCTTCTCCTCGCTGGCCTCCCGCTTAGCCACCTATCCCCCCTTCAATCTGTCCAAAATTCCGCCGCACGTCTTATCTACCGCGTGAACCGATACTCTCATATCACCCCTCTCCTCAAGTCGCTTCACTGGCTCCCGATCCGCTACCATATACAGTTCAAGCTTCTCCTATTGACCTTCAAGTGCACTCAATCTGCAGCCCCCCATTACCTCTCTACCCTCCTCTCACCATATGTTCCCACCCGTAACCTCCGCTCTCAGGACAAGTCACTCCTTTCTGTACCCTTCTCCACCACCGCTAACTCCAGACTCCGCCCCTTCTGCCTCGCATCACCTTATGCCTGGAACAGACTTCCTGAACCCATACGCCATGCGCCCTCCCTGCCCATTTTCAAGTCCTTACTCAAGGCCCATCTCTTCTCCCTTGCTTTTGGTGCCTAACCACCTTCCCATTCCTGATACCTACACTGACTACATAGTTTTTACCTTTAGATTGTAAGCTCTCTTGAGCAGGGACTGTCCTTCCCCGTGTTAAAACTCGTACAGCGCTGCGTAACCCTGGCAGCGCTATAGAAATGCTAAGTAGTAGTAGGGTGTTGACTTCCTGCCTATTGCAGCTCTCTGCTGGCTAAAGACTCTTCCTGGAGACTCTCCTTAGGCCTCAACTCCTCCAGCTTATCTGGTCTTTCACTGGCTGCTTTACCTGAGCCCTCCCTTCAGCTTAAGAGTTCTTCACTTTCTCAGGCTCTAAAGCACAACTCTCTGGAGCAGGTTAGTTCTTCTGCCTCCTGCTCACATTCTCTCTCTCTCTCTCTCTGTTATGTACAGTGGTGGGGGTTCTTCTTAAAACCTCTGTTCAACAAATCCCCTGTCCTTGGGCTTTTCATCTTTAACATGTGGACTTCACTGCATTTCTAGAGGTCATAGTAGGAGCCTATGTTATAAATGCAGAGCTGCCAAGTTACTGATTCCAGGAGGGAGACTTTTTGGCCAATCCTAGTTTTAAACTTTCATCCCAAAACAGTGTAGTATTTGTACACCTATCTTTTGAAATCAGTGCTGCAGGTCGCATAATGCACCAGGATGAGGCTGTCAGAAATCCAGGACCAGCCAAAAATTCTCCCTCCTGGAATCGGTAACTTGGCAGCTCTGTAAACAAATATGGGCACCTATGTCATACCTGCCAAGTCTCCCGCATTCAGCGGGATACTCCCGCTTTGGCGGTTCATCTCCTGCACTCCCACCAAAGCAGGAAAGTCTCCCGCTGAGATCCACTGCTGCCGCTGCCACTTCTGCCACTTCCACTGCTTCTCTATTGAGCAGCTGCGGGCATACGCTGTCGGATCTGCTGGACCTCTGCCCCCCGAATGGGAAATTGACATCAGTGGGGACAGAGGACGGCAGAGCCAACAGCGCATGCTTGAAGGCTGCTGCAGCCCTGCACTGCTTTTTCTTCTTTTGCTGGCACTGCTGCTGCAACATAGGGAGGGAGAGAGGAAACAAAGGGTACTGGCTGGAAAGGGTAGGGGAAGGGGGAAAGGGGGTCCAGAGGGAGGCAGGGGGTAATAAATGGAGAGAGCAGAGGGGAGAAAAAGAAAGAAGAGTGAGGACGCTGAGAGTGCAGAGAGAGAGAGAGAGATATGGGGAGAGAAAGAGGGGACATGGAAAAGGGCAAGGGAGAGACAAGCTGCTGGGGAGAAGGAAGTGGAGCAAGGGGGAGACCCTGGCTTGTCAGATGGAGAGAGAAAGAGGAGAAATGCTGGATGAGAAGAGGGAGAGAAAGAGGAATAATGCTAGAAGAAGGGGCAGAATGAGGGAAGATGTTGGATTGAAGAGGGGTACAGAGAGAGATGAGTGGAAAGATGGGGAGAGAAAGAGGACATAGAAAAGGGCAGGAGAGAGAGAGAAGCTGCTGGGAAGAAGCATGGAGAGAAACTGAGGGACACTCTAGCTGGTCAGACGAAGAAATGCTGGATGAAAAGAGGGAGAGGGAGGGAAAAAGCTGGAAGGAGGGGGCAGAAAGAGGGAAGACGCTAGATGGAAGGGTAGGGAGAAAAAGAGGGAAAACACTGGAAGGATGGGGAGAGAGGAAATTCTGAATAGAAAAGGTTAAGAGAGAGAGAACTGTCTAGAAGGAAGGGGAGATAGAGGGAGACAATGCATGGCAGGATTGAGAGAGGGTAATGGGTGGAAGGATGGGGAGGGAAAGAGGGATGACACCGGATGGAAGGGTAGAGAGAAAGAGGAAATGTGCTGGATGGAAGGATAGGGAGAGAAAGAAAGAGGAGACACTGGATTGAAGGATGCAGAGAGAAAAAGGAGGAGACACTGGATGGATGGGGAGAGAAAGATGGGGGATGCTGGATGGAAAGGGGGAGAGAATAGAGTTAGTGAAAGACTGGAGAATAAGAGGAAGGGGCATTGGGAGAACAAAAGTGAGGAAAAAATGAAAAGCCATAGGTAGATGAAGTAAAAAGAGGGAAATTAAAGACTAGTAAGAATGAATTCATTCTGGACAGAGAGAGAGGCAGAAAAATACATTGAAAAAAACAAAGACAAAGAAGAGAAAAATGACAAATGGACATGAAACCCTGGCAAGAGAATTAAGAGAAAACAAAGGAAAGCAGAATCAAGAGACTGTGACCAACACAATTAGAAAAAGTAAATGGCCAGGCAACAAAGGTACAAAAAATAATTTTATTTTTAATTTAGGATAAAGTAATACAGTAGCTGTGTTAATAAAGGTTAATAAATGCAAATAAAATACAAAATAGAAAATAAGGTGATACCTTCACTGGTTTTAAACATTTTTGATTAGCCTTCAGAGACTAGCACTTCCTTCCTCAGGTCAGGAGAGGATACCATAACAGCATTACACTATCATGACCTGTCTTGAGGCAGGAGGTTTTTGCCTCTGAAAGCTAATAGAAAAGGTTTTTAGGCTATTAAATAACATATTTTCTGAAATGGCTGTGGGATTGAGGTGTACCAGGGGGCAGAGCCATGTAGAGTAGGTGGAGCCAAGGCAGAATGGGGTGGGGCTGGGGGCGTGTACTAAAATCTCCCTCTGAAAAATTGGGAACCATTTGCAGCTCTGCTATGTTATCTTTATAAATATGTAATAAGCATCCTCTTTGACATTTCATATAGGCACCATTCTATGAAATTACCACCCATACTATTTACTCATTGTTGAAATGTGTGCAGCATTTTAATAATTCTGGGAGAAAATAGTTCTTCTGGTTGTTTTCAATAAAGTTTCTTTCAGTTCCTTATTTCTCAAACTATAAATCAATGGGTTGAGCAGTGGAATTACAGTTATATACACTACAGTAAGCAGTTTGTTAAGATCCATGGAGTAAGCAGACTTGGGTCTCATGTACACACCAAAAGAAGTCACGTAAAATAATAGAACAACTGTGAGGTGAGAGGAACAGGTAGAAAAGGTCTTTTGTCTACCCTTAGCAGACTGGATTTTTAATATGGCGGAAATAATATACACATATGATATAATTGTTAATATGAGTGGGGTAAAAACTAAAAGGGGACCTTCAATATAAGTAATAGTTTCAATGACATAGGTCCCTGAACATGACAGACTCATCAATGCTGTCATATCACAGAAGAAATGGTTAATTTCATTGGTGCTACAGAACGATGACTGTGATATTAAAGTAAAATGAGGAAGTGGATTTAGAAATGAAACTGTCCATGAAACAATAACTAGAATAATGCAGACTTTCTTGTTCATAATAATGGTGTAATGCAAGGGTTTACAGATTGCAACATAGCGATCATAAGCCATGGCGGTAAGAAGGTAAAACTCAACATCTGTGCAGGTCAGGAACAGGTACATCTGTATCATACACTGCATGAAAGAGATGGTCTTATTCTGTGCTATGAGCACTGCTAACAATTTAGGCACAGTGATAGTCACATAACAGATTTCTAGGAAGGACAAGTTGGTGAGGAAGAAGAACATGGGGCTATGCAGATGGGAATCAGAGCACACTGTGAATATAATAAGAAGGTTCCCTGTCAAACACATCAGATAAATAATCAAAAACAGAAGAAAAAGGAAGAGCTGCATCTCAGGTAACTCATAGAATCCAAGAATGATGAATTCTGTAACCTTGGTATGATTCATCTTTTCTATTTCTCCCATTCTGATAGCTGTTGGAATAAGAAAGGCAAAACAGAAAATTAAAACAAATATATCTAAATGCTTGACATTAAGCAGGACATCTATGTAGGAAGCCCAAAAGTTGCCTAGTTTAAATCTATTTGATAAAGACGATATAGATACCTATCCAGCTCATTTTCAAAAGAGAAGACTGCCCATCTTTCGACACAAATCGGGAGATGGGCACTCTTCTCTCAAGTGCGGCCAAATCGGCATAATGGAAAGCCGATTTTGGCCGCCCTCAACTGCAGTCTGTCGCAGGAGCGGCCAAACTCTAAGGGGGCATGTCGGAGGAGTACCGAAGGCGGGATGAGGGCGTAGTTAACACATGGGCGCACTCGGCCGATAATGGAAAATAGAAGGGCGGCTCTAAGGAGCATTTGGCTGACTTTACTAAGTCCATTTTTTTTCACGACCAAGCTTCAATAAGGTGCCCGAACTGACCACATGACCACCGGAAGGAATCGGGGATGACCTCCCCATACTCCCCCAGTGGTCACCAACCAACCCCCCCACCCTAAAAAACACAATTATAAACATATTTTGCCAGCCTCTATGCCAGCCTCAAATGCTGTATCTATCCTCTGACAGCCTTTCCCTGGTTGTGATGTGGCTCTGGGGTGAGTGTGACACCTTTTCTGTTATGCGCACTGCAGCGTCACATCAGCAATGCATTGTGGTGGGTGTAGGTATTGGGCTACATGATTCCACTAGCTTGTGTTAAATGCTCACACTGTTGGTAGTTGGTAAGCTCTATTCCCATTGGTGCTTTTCCCCCTGCTTACTGGGTCAGAGTGTGCCCAATTTCATTTCTGGTAGTCCATGAGATAGTGGCCATTTTTGTAAGACAGTTTTAGATTCCTTTCATGTGTTACCCACATTAGAGAACTTAGTTCTTACCTTGAATGTTGCTGAAAGAGGGCATTGTACACCATTCTGCCAGCTCTGACCTACTGCTAATCTCAGTACCAGGGAGACTCTTTGCCAGTGGGGCACAACCTGATCTGCAGTTAACTGTGAGTAAATGTGGTTATTCAAATAAAGGACTTTTTCAGAGAGATTAGTCTTAAGGTGTGAACTGGTGTGCCAAGGTTATACAGCAGCAACAAGTCCTAGAGGCCTGTGTGTATGCAGGTCCCTGGAGCAGTTTTAGTGGGTACCGCAGTGCACTTCAGGCAGGCAGACCCAGGCCCATCCCTCCCCTAACTGTAACACTTGTGGTGGTAAATGTGAGCTCTTCAAACCCCACTGTACCCACATGTAGTTGCCCCCTTCACCCCTAAAAGCTATGGTAGTGTTGTACATTTGTGGGTAGTGGGTTTTGGGGGGGGGGGGGTTGGGGGCTCAGCACCCAAAGTAAGGGAGCTATGCACATGGGAGATTTTTCTGAAGTCCACCGCAGTGACCCCTAGGGTGCCCGGTTGGTGTCCTGGCATGTCAGGGGGGGGGGCCAGTGCACTATGAATGATGGCCCCTCCCACGACTATATGCCTTAGATTTGGCCGGGTCTGAGATGGCCTGCTTCGGTTTCCATTATGGGTGAAAACCGAGGCCGGCCATCTCTAAGTCCAGCGATCTCAACATTTAATGTTGAGATTTGGCTGGCCCCAACCGTATTATGGAAACTAAAGATGGCCGGCCATCTTTTTCGATAATAAGGTTGACTCCGCCCCTTTCCAGGGCCGACCCCGGAGATGGCCGCCCTTAGAGATGGCTGGCCCCATTCGGTTATGCCCCTCTATGTGGCTTATTAAACGGGCCAAACAAGCCAAAATAGTACACAAATGCCAATACACAAATTTTACGCTTACTCCAAAGAAGGTGTAAATGTGATTGTGCTCTCTGAGGTAAATCTATAAAGCAGGCACTAGCAATTACATTCAGATTATATAAAGACATATATACATATAAGTGCTTAAACCCCCAAATGTTCCCTAAATGATTCTGTAAAGTGAAAGCTACATACCTGTAGAAGGTATTCTCCGAGGACAGCAGGCTGATTGTTCTCACTGATGGGTGACGTCCACGACAGCCCCTTGAATCGGAGATCTTCACTAGCCCTCGTGCGTGCACGCATACTGCGCATGCACGGCCATCTTCCCGCCCGAACGCGCTCGTGTTCGTCAGTCCAGTACATAGCAAAGACAAAGACAAGGGAAGACACAACTCCAAAGGGGAGGCGGGCGGGTTGGTGAGAACAATCAGCCTGCTGTCCTCTGAGAATACCTTCCCTTTCTCCGAGGACAACCGGGCTGCTTGTTCTCACTGATGGGGTATTCCTAGCCCCCAGGCTCACTCAAAACGATAAACATTGGTCAATTGGGCCTCGCAACGGCGTGGACATAACTAAGATTGACCTAAACTTAACCAACTAACTGAGAGTGCAGCCTGGAACAGAATAAAAATGGGCCTAGGGGGGTGGAGTTGGATTCTAAACCCCGAACAGATTCTGTAGCACCGACTGCCCGAACCGACTGTCACGTTGGGTATCCTGCTGTAGGCAGTAATGCGATGTGAATGTGTGGACAGATGACCACGTCGCAGCCTTGCAAAACTCTTCGATAGTGGCTGACTTCAAGTGGGTTACTGACGCTGCCATGGCTCTGACACTATGAGTCGTGACATGACCCTCAAGAGTCTACCCAGCTTGGGCGTAAGCGAAGGAGATGCAATCTGCTAGCCAATTTGAGATGGTGCGTTTCCCGTCAGCCACTCCCCTTCTGTTGGGATCAAAAGAAACAAACATTTGGGCGGACTGTCTGTGGGGCTGTGTCCGCTCCAGATAAAAGGCCAATGCTCGATTGCAGTCAAATGTGTGCAGTTGACATTCAGCAGGGAGGGTATGCGGACGGGGAAAGAATGTTGGCAAGACAATAGACTGGTTCAGATGGAACTCCGACACCACCTTCGGCAAGAACTTAGGGTGAGTGCGGAGGACTACTCTGTTATGATGAAATTTGGTATAAGAAGCATGAGCTACCAAGGCTTGAAGCTCACTGACTCTGCGAGCTGAAGTAACTGCCACCAAGAAAATGACCTTCCAGGTCAAGTACTTCAGATGGCAGGAATCCAGTGGCTCAAAAGGAGGTTTCATTAGCTGGGTGAGAATGACATTGAGATCCCATGACACTGTAGGAGGTTTGATGGGGGGCTTTGACAAAAGCAAACCTCTCATGAAGCGAACAACTAAAGGCTGTCCAGAAATCAGCTTACCTTCCACACGGTAATGGTATGCACTAATAGCACTAAGATGAACCCTTACAGAGTTGGTTTTAAGACCAGACTCTGACAAGTGCAAAAGGTATTCAAGCAGGGTCTGTGTAGGACACGAGCGAGGATCTAGGGCCTTGCTGTCACACCAGACCGCAAACCTCCGCCATAGAAAGAAGTAACTCTTTTTAGTGGAATCTTTCCTGGAAGCAAGCAAGACTCGGGAGACACCCTCGGAGAGACCCAGGGAGGCAAAATCTACGCTCTCAACATCCAGGCCGTGAGAGCCAGGGACCGGAGGTTGGGATGCAGAAGCGCCCCCTCATTCTGAGGAATGAGGGTCGGAAAACACTCCAATCTCCACGGTTCTTTGGAGAACAACTCCAGAAGAAGAGGGAACCAGATCTTACGCGGCCAAAAGGGAGCGATCAGGATCATGGTGCCTCGATCTTGCTTGAGTTTCAACAAAGTCTTCCCCACCAAAGGTATGGGAGGATAAGCATATAAGTACATAAGTAATGCCATACTGGGAAAAGACCAAGGGTCCATCGAGCCCAGCAGCTTGTCCACGACAGCGGCCAATCCAGGCCAAGGGCACCTGGTAAGCTTCCCAAACGTACAAACATTCTATACATGTTATTCCTGGGATTTTGGATTTTTCCAAGTCCGTTTAGTAGCGGTTTATGGACTTGTCCTTTAGGAAACCGTCCAACCCCTTTTTAAACTCTGCTAAGCTAACCGCCTTCACCACATTTTCCGGCAATGAATTCCAGAGTTTAATTACACGTTGGGTGAAGAAACATTTTCTCCGATTTGTTTTAAATTTACTACACTGTAGTTTAATCGCATGCCCCCTAGTCCTAGTATTTTTGGAAAGCGTGAACAGACGCTTCACATCCACCTGTTCCACTCCACTCATTATTTTATATACCTCTATCATGTCTCCCCTCAGCCGTCTCTTCTCCAAGCTGAATAGCCCTAGCCTCCTTAATATTTCTTCATAGGGAAGTCGTCCCATCCCCGCTATCATTTTAGTCGCCCTTCGCTGCACCTTTTCCAATTCCACTATATCTTTCTTGAGATGCGGCGACCAGAATTGAACACAATACTCAAGGTGCGGTCGCACCATGGAGCGATACAACTGCATTATAACATCCTCACACCTGTTTTCCATACCTTTCCTAATAATACCCAACATTCTATTCGCTTTCCTAGCCGCAGCAGCACACTGAGCAGAAGGTTTCAGCGTGTTATCGACGACGACACCCAGATCCCTTTCTTGGTCCGTAACTCCTAACGTGGAACCTTGCATGACGTAGCTATAATTCGGGTTCTTTTTTCCCACATGCATCACCTTGCACTTGCTCACATTAAACGTCATCTGCCATTTAGCCGCCCAGTCTCCCAGTCTCGTAAGGTCCTCTTGTAATTTTTCACAATCCTGTCGCGAGTTAACGACTTTGAATAACTTTGTGTCATCAGCAAATTTAATTACCTCGCTAGTTACTCCCATCTCTAAATCATTTATAAATATATTAAAAAGCAGCGGTCCTAGCACAGACCCCTGAGGAACCCCACTAACTACCCTTCTCCATTGTAAATACTGCCCATTTAACCCCACTCTCTGTTTCCTATCCTTCAACCAGTTTTTAATCCACAATAGGACATTTCCTCCTATCCCATGACCCTCCAATTTCCTCTGTAGCCTTTCATGAGGTACCTTGTGAAACGCCTTTTGAAAATCCAGATACACAATATCAACCGGCTCCCCTTTGTCCACATGTTTGTTTACTCCTTCAAAGAATTGAAGTAAATTGGTCAGGCAAGATTTCCCCACACAAAAGCATATAGGAGGTCCTCTCCCCAATGCAGCAGAAAAGCATCCGACGCTAGTCTGCCGTGGGGCTGAAGTCTGGAACAGAACTGAGGGACTTTGTGATTGGCCCGAGTAGCAAAAAGATCCACCAAGGGGGTGCCCCACGCTTGAAAGATCTGGCGTACCACTCTGGAATTGAGCGATAATCCTGCTCAACCTGTCGGCCAGACTGTTGTTTACGCCTGCCAGAAACATGCCGTACCGGCGAGCCCATAGCCACATTCTGACGGCCTCCTGACACAGAGGGTAAGATCCGGTGCCCCCCTGCTTGTTGATGTAATAGATGGCAACTTGATTGTCTGAATTTGAATAATTTGATTGGACAGCCGATCCTTGAAAGCCTTTAGAGCGTTACAGACCGCTCGGAACTCCAGGAGATTGATCTGTAGACCTTGTTCCTGGAGGGACCAACTCCCTTGAGTGTGAAGCCCATCGACATGAGCTCCCCACCCCAGGAGAGACGCATCCGTGGTCAGCACTTTTTGTGGCTGAGAAATTTGGAAGGGACATCCCAGAGTCAGATTGGACCAAATTGTCCACCAATGCAGGGATTGAAGAAAACTCGTGGACAGCCGGACTACATCCTCTAGATCCCCAGCAACCTGGTACCACTGGGAAGCTAGGGTCCATTGAGCTGATCTCACGTGAAGGCGAGCCATGGGAGTCACATGTACTGTGGAGGCCATATGGCCGAGCAACCTCAACATCTGCCGAGCCGTGATCTGCTGAGACGCCCGTTTCCAGGAAACGAGAGACAGAAGATTGTCGGCCCTCGCTTCCGGAAGGTAGGCACGAGCCGTCTGAGAGTTCAGCAGAGCTCCTATGAATTCGAGTTTCTGAACTGGAAAAAGGTGGGACTTTGGATAATTTATCACAAACCCTAGCAGCTCCAGGAGTCGAATAGTCATCTGCATGGACTGTAGAGCTCCTGCCTCGGAGGTGTTCTTCACCAGCCAATCGTCGAGATAAGGGAACACGTGCACTCCCAGTCTGCGTAGAGATGCCGCTACGACAGCCAGGCATTTGGTAAATACCACGGGCGTGGAGGCGAGACCAAAGGATAGCACACAGTACTGAAAATGCCGTGTTCCCAGGCGGAATCGAAGATACTGTCTGTGAGCTGGCAGTATCGGGATGTGAGTGTAAGCATCCTTTAAGTCCAGAGAGCATAGCCAATCATTCGCCTGAATCATGGGAAGAAGGGTGCCCAGGGAAAGCATCCTGAACTTTTCTCGGACCAGATATTTGTTCAGGGCCCTTAGGTCTAGAATGGGACACATCCCCCCTGTTTTCTTTTCCACAAGGAAGTACCTGGAATAGAATCCCAGCAATTCTTGCCCCGGTGGCACGGGCTCGACCACATTGGCGCTGAGAAGGGCGGAGACTTCCTCTGCAAGTACCTGCTTGTGCTGGAAGCTGAAGGACTGAGCTCCCGGTGGGCAATTTGGAGGCTTTGTGATCAAATTGAGGGAGTATCCCAACCGGACTATTTGAAGAACCCACTGGTCGGAGGTTACGAGAGGCCACCTTTGGTGAAAAAATTTTAACCTCCCCCTGACCGATAGATCGTCTGGCACGGACACTTTGATTTCGGCTATGCTCTGCTGGAGCCAGTCAAAAGCCCGTCCCTGGCTTTTGCTGGGGAGCCGCAGGGGCCTGCTGGGTCGCACGCTGTTGACGGGAACGAGCGTGCTGGGGTTTTGCCCGGGCAGCAGGCTGGCGAGAGGGAGGATTGTACCTACGCTTACTCGAATAGGGAACAGTCCTCCTTCCCCCATAAAAACATCTACCAGTTGAGGTAGAAGCTGAAGGCGTCGGCGGGAGAATTTGTCGAAAGCGGTGTCCCGCTGGTGGAGCTGCTCTACCACCTGTTCGACCTTTTCTCCAAAAATATTATCCCCCCCGGCATGGAGAATCTGCAATCCGCTGCTGAAGTCTATTCTCCAGGTCGGAGGCACTCAGCTATGAAGGTCTACGCATCACCACACTTTGAGCAGCGGCCCTGGACGCGACATCAAAAGTATCGCAAACACCCCTGGCCAGGAATTTACGACACGCCTTCAGCTGCCTGACCACCTGATGAAAAGTCTTGGCTTGCTCAGAAGGGAGCTTATCCACCAAGTCCGCCAACTGCTGCACATTATTGCGCATATGAATGCTCGTGTAGAGCTGATAGGATTGAAATTTGGAGATAAGCATTGAAGAATGGTAGGCCTTCCTCCCAAAAGAATCCAAGGTTTTAGAGTCTCTGCCCGGGGGCGCCGAAGCATACTCTCTAGAACTCTTGACCTTCTTAAGGGCCAGATCCACCACTCCAGAGTCGTGAGGCAACTGAGTCCGCATCAACTCTGGGTCCCCATGGATACAATACTGGGACTCGATCTTCTTAGGAATGTGGGGATTAGTTAGCGGCTTCGCCCAGTTCACCAGCACTGTCTAACCACAGGGAAGGGAATGGCCGTAGGCATTTCCCGGACAAAGGTCGTGAAAGGTAGGTTCTCGGGAGGAGAAAGCTGTCTTTCAGGAGAGGGAGTGGGGTCAGAAGGAAGACCGTCAGACTCCTCGTCAGAGAAATATCTGATGTCTTCCTCTGCATCCCACGAGGCCTCACCATCGGTATCGGACACATAGTAACTTAGTAACATAGTAGATGACGGCAGAAAAAGACCTGCACGGTCCATCTAGTCTGCCCACGATAAACTCATATGTGTATACCTTACCTTGATTTGTACCTGTCTTTTTCAGGGCACAGACCGTATAAGTCTGTCCAGCAGTATTTCCCGCCTCCCAACCACCAGTCCCGCCTCCCATCACCGGCTCTGGCACAGACCCCGTATAAGTCAGCCCTCCCCCTATCCTAGCCTCTCAACCACCAACCCCTCTTCCCCCCGCCACCCAATTTCAGCTAAGCTTCTGTGGATCCATTCCTTCTGCACAGGATTTCTTTATGCCTATCCTTGGGATAGGCATAAAGGAATCCTGTGCAGAAGGAATGGATCCACGAGTTCATGAACCTCTGTCCGAAGCCGTGCCCGCCTCGACTCCGTGGAAACATGGCCACGGTGAGAACGTCGAGAAGAGGACTCCCGTACCGGTGGTGATGAAGCTCCCTCCATCGATGTCGTCGGGCAGTCCGCCTGGAAGGCAGCCGATGCAGGTACCGCAAGCGGTACCAGTATTGGAGACCTCACCACGGGCAAGGGGCCAGCCATTGCCTCACTCAATGGCACCGGTGGCGCAAGCACCCCCAGTACCGGAGGAGAAGAATGGCCCGGAGGCTCTCGTTCAGAGCGGCTGTCGAGGAAAGCAGGGAGTCCAGCACAGGCGACGAGCTCAGAATCTGTCCGGGATGCGGAGGCGGTACCGGGCTGTCCAGGGTAGAGCACATCGACACCTCCTGAATGGAGGGTGAGCGGTCCTCCCGGCGTCGATGCTTAGTGGGTGCCGATTCCCTCGGCGACCCAGAGCTCTCGGTACCACGTCTGGAAGGTGACCGATGCCGATGCTTCTTTGCCTTCACACAAAGCATGTCACCAGAACCTCCTGCTACCGAAGAGGAGGACGTCGAATCCAAATGCCTCTTTCTGGGGGCCGGGTCCGAAGAAGGTCAATCCCGGGGGGGGGGGGGGGGGGGGGCTGTACCGCAGGAGCCCTCGAAGTAGGCAGAGACCTATTCAAGGGCTCACCGCCACCAGCAGGAGAATGGACAGCCCTCACCTGCACTCCGGAAGAAGAGGCACCCTCCGACGACATCAGTACCAACGATGATCCCGGTACCGTAGACGCTGATGCACCGGTCGATGACCTCGGTACCACAGACGTCGATGCACCGGCAGATGACCTCGATACTGTAGACGTCGATACACCGGGTGAGGCCCTGAACAAAGTGTTCCACTGGGCCAGTCTCGCTACCTGAGTTCTCTTCTTCAACAGAAGACAGAGATTGCAGGCCTGAGGATGATGCCCAGCCTCCAGACACTGAAGTTTGTGTATGATGTGGGGGTGGGTGGGTGGAGAGGGTAGCGGTGTTTGTGTGTGACAGTGTTTGAAGGGGAGACAATTGCCTTTCTTCCCCTGAAGTTCCCTTTCCTTAGCCCCGTACTGGAAGGGGGGGGGGGGGGGGCCTTGGTTATTGATTTGGTTGGGAGTGTGTGAGTTGCATGATCAATCTGCGCTGCCATCCTTGGGGGGGGGGGGGGGGGGGGGGGGAGGGAGGGTGGATGGTAGCGCTGTTCGGCATCAGTGTATGTGTTTCTGTGTTTTGGGTAGAGGGTTTTGGGGGGGTGAGAGAGATATGTTGAATTTCATTGGTAGAGTTTGTGTATGAAGGGGGGTGGTGCTAGGAGTGTGTGTGTGTGTGTGTGTGTGAGTGAGATAGAGAGATGCTGTCTGTCCATGGCAGAGTGTGTGTATGTTCTTGTGGGGGGGGGGGGGGGGGGTTGGAGTTTGGTTGTGTGAGTGAGAGATGGTGATTCTCGATGGTACAGCTTGTGTATTTATTGTGGGGGGGGGGGGGAGTGTGTGGGTGTGAGTGAGAGACAGAGATCTTGATTCACGTGGCAGAGTTTGTGTATGATGGTGTGGAGGTGTTTGGGGGGAGTGTGTGTGGGTGTCTGAGTCAGAGATAGAGATGATGATTTTGCATTTTTCAGTTTGTGTATTAAGGGGGGGTGGGAGGGGAGTGTGTGGGTGTGAGTGACAGAGATGCTGTTTCTGCATGCAAACATATCGTTGATTCCGTTGGCAATACGCGATCTGCAAGCAGCCTGCAGTGTGTTACTGCCGGTTCCTGCAGCGCTATCGCCAGGTGTCTGCCAGTGCCAGCACATATCCCCGTGAAAAGGCAGCATGCGGCCAAGATCCTGAGAGAGACAGAGAAGAAATCGGTGAAGTGAAGGCCGTACCTTGCACTTTAAATGTTTGGAGGGGTGGTTGGGGAGTGAGCCGCTGCGTGTTCACGAAGAATCATTTTTCCCGCTGCCTCCTGTGGCTCTATGTGCCTTGGTTGGTAGTTCAATTTGTCTTTCTGTGCTGTTGCCATCCGAAAGTTTGTAGGCAGTTCCTTAAGTTGTCTTTTTTTTTGGGGGGGTTTTGTGTGTAGAGGGCGCGTTGCGGAAGTGCAGAGCCAACTAATTCATCTTTTATTTTATTTTCTCATTACCTGCCCTTGACGTCATCATGTTTTGACGCGAGGGCGGGACTGAGAGAGATGGTTACACACCTACGAACTTCCATATAAAGTACCACAGCCCGCATTCATTGCTAGCCAGTGAATAATGCTGTGGTAATTGATTTGGAAATTACAACACAGGATTAATGCAACCTGCTTTGAGAAGGAGGGACCGATATGTGCTAGCTCCTGATGAAGCCTTAAATGGCCTAGAGAGCCTTTCCCATAAGACCTCTATATACTAATGGGGTTTGAAAATTAAGAATAGAATGGCAAAATTATTAAAATATGAATTATTAGATGAGAAAATTGCATTGAAAAATACAGGTGGTTTTGACCATTGATTGTGGTGAAACTGAAAGGTTCAATGTGGCTATGACATTCTGGGCTGTTGAAACTACTGAGGTCTTTTCCCCCTATATGTAAAAAGAGTGTGCAATGTATGTGAGTAGAGTGTTATTTTAATAGGTTTTATTGGTATAAGGTGAGCCGGCTGGAAGCCAGAATGTCTTTTTTTTTCTTTGGGAGAATAATTTTATTATTTTAAACTGTATCTGTTGCACACTTTGAAGGGCATGTAGCAAGGAAACATGAAATACATTTGCTATTATTTTATTATCATAATATATTTACATCTATTCATTTCATAAAAGACTTGGCAAAATGTTTGGTAATCATATTTCATAGGCACTTTGGAATAATGAACAATGATCTTCCGCATGGAAAAGAAAATATATTGTGTAACCCAGTTACAGCTGATTATCAGAAGCACAAACAATGACTATAGTAGAAATATATCCAAGACACCTCTGAATTTCCAACATAATGCATGTCATAAAGCACCAGTGGAAAATGTATTTCTTTATATTTATTAGATGTTTGATTCTATAAAGTTCCTGGTATCACAGAATAATAATAAATACATTTTATAAACATATCAATATTTCATTAAATATACAAATCATCAAGAAACACCATATGTCCATAAATATTAAAATAAATCTTCAAAAATATGCCATACCTGCTCACTAAATGATTCCAAAGCATCACCAAACTTTCCAGAATCATTAAAATTTATTTATATATCCAAGCCATGATCTGTTTTCTAAAACTGCAGTACTATGGAGAAGGGCATTCCAAAGTTTGTGGCAGAGCCAGTGTTGATCTAGGAACCACCAAAAGCCTTTCCTGAGATTACCTAGTTTTGCTGCTTGAAGACCACCATCCAGGACTTTGAAAGTCAAAGTTTTAAACAAAATTCTTGCCTGAACTGACAACCAAAGTAATGTGCAATTACCTGACTGAACATGATCATACATCTTTAGGCCCATCAAAATTAGGCCATATCCTGAACATATTGTGGTCTAGTCAATGGAATTATCCAATACAGGACAATTTTCAAAAGCCTTTCAGCCATTTAAAAGTTACTTATGTGGAAAACACCCCCGCCCCCCAAACCAAAAACCAAAACAAACAAAAACAACTGGAGGAGTAGGATAGTTATGGAAGTGAGAACCAAGAAAGGCAGGGCTCAAATCCTTTTTACCTACTGATGTTGTTTGTAATCATGATTAAGTATCTTTGGAGTGGGGGTAGGATTCTGTATAGGTCAGTCATAGATAGGCATTCAATTCTGTATGTGGATCAATAATCCATGTGCAAAGTAATTGACTAAATTAGTGATAATCAATAATTGGTGTTATCAAGCTCTTAATTGGCAGTCATTGGAAGTTACACAAGCATCATCCCTACACCCTATTCCAGTGGTATGCTGGTAAATTTTTGACAACATGCTCTCTGCGCCCCCCACCTGTCCACCTCTGTGCTCCCCCCCCCCCCCCCCAAATTGCAGACCTGGCAATCCCTGGAGAGAGAGCCTGGGGAGGGGGTCAATTCATTACTCTCTCAGGGATTTTTTTTTTTTTTATGCTTCAAGGCTCCAATGTAATTCATGTGGAATAAAATGCCATAAATAAGTAAATAAATAGAAACTCTGAACGTTGAGCACCTGATTCCTATAACATGATGTCTGTTTTAGAAGCCCTTTACCAGGAGAAAAAATCTCTGCACCAATAACAGGGTTAGGTGCCCCTATAACCATCCCCTCTAAATGGCACATTGATTACGATTTATAACAAACTAGTAAAAAAAGGCCCGTTTCTGTTTGAAAGGAAACGGGCGCTAGCAATGGTTTTTTTTTTTTTTTGTTTGTTTTTGGTAACTATAGAGTTGTTAGAAAAGTATTATAATGAGAAGGAATATTTGTTAAATTTGTAAATCATCTGTTGCTGTGTTGTTCCGTCATGTGAAGCAACTGTCTTCCCAGGTGCAGTATATGTTTGAGAGCGTGTTTGAGAGTGTCTGTGTGTGAGAGAGAAAGTGAATGTGAGAGTGTGTGTGTGTTACAGTGGGCATTGAAACAGAGTGTATGCCTGTGTGAGAGTGTGGGTGTGACAGTGAAACAGAGTGTGTGTGTGTGTGTGTGTGTTTGACAGAGTGTGTGTCACAGTGACACACAGAGAGTGAAAGACTGTGTGTGTGTGTGTGTGTATGTGTGCATGTCCCCCTCCTTCTGTGTGAAGTGCAGTCCCCCCCTGTTAGAAGTTTTCCCCCTTCCCTCCTGTGAGTGGCAATGTAAGGGTACCCCCCCCCCCCCCCCCCCCCCCCGTGTTTCGTTTTTGAATTCCTTTTTTTTCTTTTATCCAGCGATTGTGCTCTCTTTCTCATGCCCTCCATTCATCCATGTGCATCATTTTTCCTCTCCCCTTCTATTCTCTCACCCCCTCTCCATGTGTTTGTCTGTCTCCCCTTCAGGTTCCATGGCCTCTCCCTTAAAGTTTCTGCCCCCTTAATTGTACCTGTTCGTTTACGTTGCACTGCTGTCTGCAGAATCGGTGTCTGTGAACCTCGTCCAGCTTGCCCTGTTGTTAGTGCTGCAGTATCGGGAGGGCAGTTCAGGGCGGCGTGAACCTCGTCCAGAAAAGGCTGCAGTTTGTTTTATCTTCTTGCGCAGCCTGCTGAAGTCTTTTTGCTTTTTTTGACGTCCCCTGTTGAGGCGGCTGGAGGCTGTCTGTTGACCTTGTTTTTTTTGTTAGTGCGGGTCCGGAGGGCTGCTGGAGGCTGTTTCTTCACCTTTTTTTGTTTGTTGGTGCGGGTCCGGACGGCGGTATTCTCCTCAGCTGGGCGGCAGTCTCGTGCGGTGCGAGCGTTGTGGATGGCGGTTGTTGATTTCGTTAGAGCATGGCAGGGTCGGGAGTGCTTCTCAAGCCTTTTTTTTTCACCTTTTCTTTTTTTTTTGCACGTGCCAGCAGCCAGTTCCTGCGATCTGCTGGGTTTGCTGACGTCATTGAGTTCGATGCTGCCTCGCAGACCACCTCCGTGCTGAGGGAGCCACGATCCCAAGCACTTTAGAACGTTGGAGGTGAGTTTTATTATATAGGATTACTACTCTACCTATGAAAAGTTATTTCCTTATTACACTTCCTTTGTGTGTATTTTTAAAAATTTAACTTTTTTTTTTGTTTACAGTATCCTCCCCACCCCACCTACCTAGTAGTAATCCCAAAGGCTTGATTTTGTGCCTTTTTCATATGGACATTTTTTTTTAAAAAGGACAAAAAGATAAACACACAGAACATAAAAACATCAAGCAAGTGATCACTTTCGAAAAAAAAAAAAAAAAAGATAGTTGTTTTGCTGGTGTAAAAATGGCTTTATTTACTGTTTGGACTTTGTACCTTTGAGCAAAATGTCCAAAGTCATATTGAAAATGCCCCTCTTTTTGTCTTTTTAAAATAGGCAACCAGATTCATCCCCAAAAATATACAAATGCTCATGTAAAAATTTACACCCACTCCAAAACAAGTGAAAATATGTGAATACTAGTAAAAAAGGCCCGTTTCTGACACAAATGAAACGGGCCCTAGCAAGGTTTTCCTCGGAGTGTGTATGTTTGAGAGAGTGTGTGTGTGTGTGTGTGTGTGAGAGAGAGAGTGAGTCTGGGTGCAAGTGTGTCTGTGAGAGAGAGTGTGTGTGTGAGAATGAGAGTGTGTGCAAGTGCGTATGTGAGTCACAGTCTGTGAGAGAGTGTGTTTCACACAGATACAATGTGTGCGAGAGAGTGTGTGAGACACAGACTCTCTGTGAGACTGAGTGTATGAGACCAAGAGAGTGTGTGAGTGACTGTGTGACACATAGAGAGTGAATGTGATACAGTGTGAGAGACAGTGTGAGAGTGTGTGTGTGACTGAGATACCTCCCCCCCCTCTCTGGTGTCAGGCCCCCCCCTCTCTCTGGTGTCTGAGCGTTACTGTGCAGGACGCTGAGCTCTGGCTGTGCTTCAAGGAACTGACCAATCCTATTTAATAGAATGCACCTCCAACATTCTGAAGCTGAGAAACCTCATGTGGTTGGTCACTTCTGTTTGTGTCGAACCCAGAAGAACTCAAGGGCGGGGCTTACAGAGATGAAGCCTGAGCTTCAGAAGCTTCAAACCCTTCACTGAAGCCACGGAGTCAGCTTCAGAACGTTGAGGTTGTTTTTTATTATATAGGATGTTGTATGCACTTTACAAAGTATTTGTGTATATCACAGCGCTGTCCTGCTCCACCAAAACTGTAGTTTCATGATTGACTACCCATATATTGGTGTACATATGCCTACCCATATATTTTTATACATATGTACAAAAATGCAATTTTATGAGTCATCTTTTATGTATACAACATGCTTTTCACACAGAAAATGCTTTGTGAAATTATTCTTCTTAAGATTACAGATCTTATCATATAATATTTATTGGATGCATCTTCTGTTTGAGATGGTCATGCAATTTAGACTCAACAGGACAAAAACTATATTTTCAGCTAAAAAAAAAAAAGGGTGTCTTATACTAAGCTGTTGTAGAGTTCCTGTGGGTTTCTTGGCGTTTACCACCAGCTGATTTCTACCACGAGCAAACAACACTACCACAGCTTAGTAAAAGACCCCAAAACTGCATAGGTTAAAAGGTCATAGCTGTATATTGGTTGTATGAATTTCTGATAAAAAATATAAAAATAGGAAGGGGTACTCACCTTTTCTAGTTAATTTTGTGGCAAAGATCCTCTTCTTGAAAACAAAGGCATTGTTCAGGCAGACTCTTTTAAGAAGCTTTCTGCACCTATGAGATAAAACCCCAAAGGAATTTTGAGGCTTCAGATGTGTAACACAAAAACAATTATAACAAGTGGAAAAGAACATGCTGTAATCACTTTACAAAGATGAGTTTTGCTAATAGAGTGTGTGCTTTAAATTTGCATGATTCTGAGTAAGTGGATAGAGGTACTGAGTTTGTCAAAGTTGGTTAATGAGATAATGAAGAGATGGAGAAGTTATTAATGGATAAAGAGGCTGAGTGATTGAGTGAGTGGGAGTGAATGGTGGAAGGGAGCTGGGTGAGTTGATTGGGGATTATTGGTGGCATAAGACTGAGTAAGCAGATAGGGTGTTGTCTAAAACAGGGAAGCTAGTGAATGAGCAAGGGGATGGAATATCAGAGGTGTAGCTGGGGGGGGGGGGGGGGGGCGCAGTGGGAAGCAGTTGCTCCCCCAAACAGATTTTCAAAGAAACTGTGCTGCAGTGTGCAGGCGCTGGTTGTTACCTTTTCCAAAATAATTTGTGAGCCAGCTTTTAAATTCAGGCAGCAGAGAGCCTTCGCTGATTGCAGCGATTGCAACAGGCTCTCTAGCCAGACCCAGGTCCTTCCCTCTCTGTTACAGTCAGTTTCCTGTTGCCGCATGGGAAGGGCTTAGCCGAGGGAAGAATTTGGAGCTGCTAGAGGGAGCGGTGCGTGACGTGTAAGTAATTATCTATCTACCACTTCCCCCCCCCCCCAACATTCATTGTAAGTGTAACTTCGCTTAAGTTAGAAGTAGTAATCCTGCTGTTATCTCCCACTCCCTACACCCAGACTGGAGCAGAGCAGACAGAACTGTGAAAGACTAGGGGAAAGTTAGGAGAAAAGAGATGAAACTGTTGTAAGAGAAGCCTGAGGTTTGTGTTAAAAAAAAAAGTGATTAGAGGGCTGGGGAAGAGCTGGCAGGAATTTCTGCTCAATTCCCAGGTTTGAGGAAGCTTTCTGCCAGCTTTCATATATTTCCATTCTATTACTCTGTATTAGAATTTCCCCAAACAAGCCCCAGAGATGCCACAGCAAATCCACTCCTTCCCTAGCTGAGATAATATTTCACCATCTCTTTGACCTCATGGGCAACTTTCTTTAAATTATTCACCTTACTTACTAACTCCTCTTACCTATCTATATATTCCATCTTTGTTTTACCCTTCACTATCAATTAAAATGTTCTATTACATATTGTGTTGACAGTATACTGCCATACTTTGTATTATTTGAATATTTTGACTGCTGTAATTGCCTGTTGCTCATGCTTGATCTATTCTTACTGTACACCGCCCTGGGTGAATTCCTTCAGAAAGGCAGCAGTAAATAAATCCAAATAAATAAATAAATTGGGTATCTAGAATGAATATGCATGAGGTAAATTTCCATATACAGGGTTTGAGTTGTGCAAATTTGATCTTGTGCATATCCTGAAATTCTGACTGGCCGTGGGGACCCTAGGGTGTGCTTGGAAATATTTTAGGATGTACAGTTCCTTATAGTGTTTCAAAGAACTGCAAACTGGGGACAGCTTGTTCCTAGCCTGATAAGAGCAGTGAACCTGAATTAATTTTCGCTAAATTTGTCTAAATAAGATAGCTGACCAGAGGGAGATCTGCTGCAGGATTAAAATGATTCTTTATTTCCTACTTAAATCTTATTTAAGTTACTTATCTATAATGCCATACAACGTTAGTACCATTTCATACAAATATATGTGATTCTCCATTCATAAAATGCAGAGTCTTGGATCTCAACTTCAGTGGTGGTATAGGTTCACGATAGAAATAGTGCAACAAGATAAGAAACTTTAGGTCAATGAATGTAAGGGGAAAATGTTTCCACTGCCTAATATCCCCCAAGATAATTGGTAGGAGAGGCTAGTGTCCTGATTTGGGAAAGGTGGAAGAGAGACAAAATGGAAAGGTCAATCTGGAAAAGAATTTTGGAGAAGAGTGGCTCATGGAAAGTGGAAAAGAGACAGAGACCAGCTTAATTAGAAAAATAAAATTCCCAGATGACAAAGGTAGAAGACAGAAAATATTTTTATTTAATACTTTTTAATTACTAGATGTGCCTGCTTTGTTAAATGTTTTTTTCTATTGTTTTATAAAGTATAGGGAAAATTTCATTTCTGTTTCTCTTTTACCAATTTTGCCCTGCTTAAAGAGTCTTGTTTTCCTGGGGGGGGGGGGGGGGGGGGGTTCTCCGTTTCAGGTTTTGTCTGCATGTTTTTTTGTGGTCCCTTATTTTGTATCAGATGAGGGTCTGTCCATATTCTGAGGTGAAGGATTCTGCTAGCACAGGGGTGAGCAACCTTGGTCCTCGAGGGCCACAACCTAGTTGGGTTTTCAGGATTTCCTCAATGAATGTGCATGAGATCTCGTGCATGTTCATTAGGGAAATCCTGAAAACCCAACTGGGTTGCAGCCTTCTAGCCCTTAAAGTTCTGAGGTTGCCCACCCCTTTGGTAGCATGTAGTGTCTGTGTAGGAATCTATAACAGTCCAGCTTGTTCCAGTTTCCCAGTAGCCGATATAAATATTATACTGGGCCCTAATGCACCAATATATCACTGTCTTTTCATAAGTGTTTTAGGGCTGTTATGGTGTGGTAAGATTTCAGTATAGGTTTGGAGTGCCTTCCTGCAGGATTTTGTGTTATTTCACAAAGTGTCTGGAGGTGGCCCTATTTGAAAGTAGGTTCTGGGGTAAGGACTGCCTTTGGCAGCTCTGTTTGAAAGTAGGCTCTGAGGCAAGGGCTACCATTGGGGGTCCTTGTCACACAAAGTAAAAATGCTTAGGACTAGTGGTCTTCACATTCTATAGAGTAGTAGGAGTGTGTGTGCTGTCCCTGAGGTGATGGTCACAATTTGAATATTTATACTTCTAGTTAAAAAGACAGGCTGCCTGCTCCGGCCGGTCTCCTGCTGTAACTTCCTGTTTTCCTCATAGGCTGGACACAGCAGAGGCAGCCTGTGTTAAATCATTATTGTTGACCACTGCACCTGAGCACAACACAAGCACTGCCACCTAGCTGACACCAACTGGTGCCTATTTTATAAAAGTCTGCTCCCCCTGACATCAAAACCTGGCTACGCCTCTGGATGGAGTTTATGCATGACAAGTGGGTTGAGTATGTGAGTGGATGGGAGGTGTATAATTATGGTACAGCCAGAGACCCCCCCACTGGAATGGTGGTGGGCCCAGTCACAGAGCTCAGGCCAGTACAGACCTTGGCTGAGTCAGAAATCTGATGGCTGACACAACTGGGAGTTTACTGGAAAAGTATGGCCTAGTTGGTAGCCCACATTGAGGCCTAAATAAGCTAAATTAGGAAAAGTTAATAGATATGGAAACAAAATGGAGGATTTCAACACAAAATGGAAGCCCGTATCTGTTACAAAGTGGAATTTTCTCTAATGTAAGTTAGAAAAACAAGTTGAGAAATAAGTGAGTCATAGCAGGTGCAAAGAAAATAGAGAACTAGCTGTTCCAGAGAGGAGGGAGACTTCCTGTGAGCAGGATTGTGGTCAGCTGGTCAGCTGGTGTGAGAAAGGAAAGGCGTAGCAAGATAGAAGCTACTCATTAGCATGAGCCAATCAGTGACAACCATGACATTAGCATAGATCCAATCAGGTATATCTACTGTCATATTATCCATATCCTGAAGGCACTTATAAAAATCAGGGTATTTCCTGGTTTGAGTTAGAGAGACAAGGGTTGGCACTCTCTCTCCAAGGGAAACCAATGTGTCCAACAAAATTGACAAATTTCCTAGTTGCTTTCCCTTGTAAAACCTCCAATTGGTAAAAGAAATTATAAAACATTAGCAAATAATTAACACCTGTTTGTAGCTTATTATATTCCTATAATTAATTGATTGTACATGCCTGTTGTCAATCACTGATTTGACTTATACCTTAGCAAATAAACTCCTCATTCCAAATGATGATTTGTGGGCTTCACTTAATGATCAAAGGCTGTAAGTATAAATGCATTGTATAACTTGTAATCTAAATCCAGTTTGTTATAAGGCTGGTATCTTTTCCTTAGACCTAACGTCTCCCTTAGAGGCAATAACTCCTTGATTACCCCAGTACTAGTGTTATTTAGAGATGGAGTCAGATTAAGGTCACTCTAGCCTTCTTGGGGGGGGGCTCGGGACCCCCCAATTCTCAACATTGGTGACCCTCCGTTCGATTTCAACACGCCACCAGAATTTTTGTCAAAGTGGGGTTACTTATAGTTCTTGACTAAAATTCTGTTGTTTTATCTTCCAATTGATTGCTGTCCCTCATAAAGATCCAGAATTTCCTCCCCGGTGTTTCATACCCCTTATTACAGCATTCTGCTTTCTCTCTCTAAGCTTTCACTCCTTCCTGTGGTTAAGCCACTGTCAATTTCCCTTCCGTTATACTTTCCTATCGCAGTCAGTGAATTCTGTCCGTCCTTTCGTATACTCAGTTCTTTTCTCCCTGTTCTCCTGTCCCTCTTCCTCTTATGTTCATTCTCGTTATGTTCTTCTCCATCCCTGGCCGTTTTGATTGTGGTCCTACTCTGGTCTGTGATACTCAAGGTAGTTCTCTATAATCTTCTATCTCTCCCTTCCAATCATTCTGGTTTGTGTGGTATCTGTCTTATGCTTCAACACTGACAGGCTTGCCCCCACCTCTGTTCCTGCTCCCTCAGATGCTCACTCTCGCCTATTCTGTTTCTGGCCACTGTTGATTTCTCCCCATCCCTGTTAGAAACTGTCCTGATGTGTTGTTGTGCACGATTTATTGTTTAAATCTTCTTTCTAGTTGTGCGTTGGCTTCACATTTAAAACTGCGTAGTAAGTCTTGCTTCCTTATCTTTCTGTTACTGCCAGACTTTATGGGCACTCTTTCTCCGCCCCCCCTTCCTTCCTGTCATACAGCTTTCATAGCATAATTTTTGGCTGAATTTATAAACTGCTGTTTTATTTTTGCTTTCTAAAACTGTTTCTGAGACTTTCAGAATTAAGATGCTTTATTTGGCAATCTAATCTGTTGCCCGGTTTCGTTAAAACTCAGAGACAGGGTTTTTTTTTTGTTTGTTTTATGCTGCAAGAGACAGTTTGGTAGATCTTATCGTGTTCCACAATGTGGTTATGAAGTTTCAAAGGTTTGATTAATACAGGAGTTCACGATACTAAATCTTATCTCTATTTCTCCTGCGTAGTCCCTTTCCTTTTTTTTACTGCGACATTTTTTTCACTTCCCCTTTTCTCGCTTGGGCGTAAACTTTTTTCCTGTTGTACTCCTGTACAGACTGTTTCTAAGATGCTCATTATTGCTTGGCAACAGTTTCCGGTGCTTATTTCCTGTTTCACTGAATCTATTGCCAGTCTGTCAGCCTGATTTCAATTTCTCCCTTACATTCTATTTTTCAAGTGGGTAGAGCCCCTGCTATTGCTGCACGTATTTTATGGTTTCTGCATTTATCCCTTAGCTGGTGATTGTTTTAGCAGTTTTTTCAGCAGGTGCCTAGCCGTCCTTCTCTTACTTACTCTCCTCCAGCACTGCCCCTCCCTTTCTTGATGGTTGCTCTGTCTCAGTCTCTAGTGGTTTTGCACTTTTTTTCCCCCTTGCTATCCTTTATATTAGCTTAAATAAGACTTGCTCACCATGCTGTTACAGGGCTTTCAAAATTTATTTTGTGTATATTTCATGGACTGCTTATTGATTGATATGTTAAATCCATTTCTCTGAGCTATCTGCCAGCGTTAAGTTTAGCTCAGCCTTATACAACTGCTTACTTATTGGTTCGCTACGGTTGTCTGTCAATATTTTTAATCCCACCCACTTCCCTTTTTAGGCATGATACTTTTCTTTCAGACTTTCGTGCTTGAATTGCAGTGCTCATTTTTGTATTTTGATTTGTGGCTGAAACTACACAACTTTTTACTTGTTTATTTCTAATTAAATTGTCTTCTTCACTCCTGACATAACTGAACGAATGAATTTGTACTGTTTGCTTTTGCATTATAGGCTTCTTCACTGTCAGCTGTTCCGTTCTAATGCTTTTGAGTTTCCTTCTCCTGGTTTGTTGAGTGGAAAATATATTGTCTAGTGAATGATGAACGTGGAATTTTTCACATTTTTTGTCCTGACTAAGGTGTTCCAACTAAAGGCTCTTTTTATGACTGTGCCTTCCCCGAAGAGCTTACATTTGTTTTGTTTTGCTTTGGAATATTTCGTTTTTTCTCTATTTTTCTACCACTTCTATAGTAATTTTCAGGGGCTTTTCCCCGGGACATACTATACTTTTATTGTTTTCTTATATACTAGTGTCACGCTATAATCATTGGGTTCGATACCGATGCCTGGGGCTTACATCCATCAAAGGTTACCCTTAAATGGATGACGGTATCTCAATTAGTAGAAGCAGACTTCCATTCCATTTTCGGAGTGGCCTGCGGTTTCGGCATTATTGCCCACCTATGAGTTACTTGTACAGATGACCGCGGGGTTAATAAAGAGACGTCTAACGACTTTCGTTGCGATTGTGTACAGGTTGACTCGGGCATTCAATATTTTTGAATGGTTAGTGGTAACAGAGAAAATTCCTAGTCTTTCAATGTTTTAGTGGGGTTTGTGGTAACAGAGAAAATTCCTCACCTTAAAATTTCTCAGTGTTTTGTTGTAAACGAGAAACATTCCAAACCACTGTAGGTCCATTGGAGGGGTTAGTTGTAAAAGAGAAGATTCCTAATCTGCGGAAATCCAGTGGACCGCTGCTCTTCGACTCAGAAGACCTTTTTCGCGGGTCCTATGGGTTCTTTTGGGAGTGGTTGCAATGTCCCTTTTTGGGGGCTCTATCATGGGCTGGAGCTCATGGCCAATTGTAACCGGAATAATTCTTGGCAGGCAGTAGAAACCGAGATTTATTCCTGTCTTTAGAAGCACACTCTGGAGAGTAGTTTTCATTAATTAGGGGTAGAGTAGTATAAATATATAATAGCTGACACTACGTATTTATTTACTTTTGTACTGTCTCTCTAGGCATATTTCTGTTTACAGTTTTTGTCTTGCTTTCTCCTAATGTCACTTGTGGTCAAAGCGTGGAACTGTCCGCCAATTAGTAATTTTTATTTTAGGTCCCTATGTTGGAGTACATTAGCAGATGCATGAGTATGAATGTGTTATGTCTCTGCATGTTCTACTATCAGAATAATCATCGCATGTTTTTGTACACTGTTAGCACATTATCATTTCAAGATCTCCCTGTTATCTCTGAAGCTGCTCTTTGAACCACTGACCTTGTACCAGGTTCTAGGTCTGGTCAATATATATATTATTACAATAGTTCATTTTTTTCTATAGCATGTTACAGGTCTGAAGCTCATTTGTAGACCACTTGCTCACTAGGTCCCGTGGTTATACATATTGGGTGATGTTGTTCACTACCCATTATGTCATATCTTCCGCAACCAACACCAGATACTGGTGATCTGACATCTATTCAGATCTCTGGTAAGGACTTTCTGGAACAAACCTTTCTATTTTGCGGTTGACCTCCCTATGCCACCGAGAGTTCGGAAGGGCGTAGTGATCCCGCCAACTGTTCTCTTTCTCTATTGATTTTCTGCGCTGGAGAGTACATTGCATGAATCGTGAGTATATTTTCATTTATTGTATGTGTTACTATTAAGCTTACCGTTATATACTTTCATAGCCTATTGGATTAGCTCTAATTTAAATGTTTTATTTTACCAAATTTAGGATTAAGATTTTGTCCTCAATACACAGGGACGCCTCTGTATGTGGGACAATAACTGTGTCTGTGTATGACTGTGGTTTTCCTTTTCTGTTTGTGTGCTGTGACTTGTGATTGGCTACTGGAATATTTATTTTTATATTTTTTTTTCCTTTTGAAACCCTATACAATTCCTTAACTGTGCACAATTCCAATGATTGCTTTTGAACTACATTAAAAAATATCTTGCTTCCTCTTCTGAGCTTTAAGTTTTCTACATATCAGGATTAGGTTACAGTTTTAATTTCACGTCTATATGTTCCTGTGTGTCCTGTGATAGATGGCATATATTAAACCAGTTAATTATTAAGGAAACATTTCTTTAGTTTTAAATTTGTGCTTTAAGGTTACTCTGCGAGATTACCTATCAACTGCAGTGGTAGTAAATCTCAAAGGAGTGTTTCTTTTCCAGGATTGTATATTATTCCATTTAAGCAATGTAAAAGGTTCTATATTATATGCCATCTAAAACACTGTTTCTTTGTGACGTTGTTTAAAATAACTAGTGCTGATGTTCACTTACTGGCTCTTTCGTGGGGATGTGTTCCGTAATAATGTATTAAGTGTTTTAATTTTTCTTTTCACGTCTTATCTACTACTCTCAAACTTCCTTCCCTGCCTCTTAAAGATTTATAGTTTTAAGATATATTATTGTATAGAGTTTCAGCATTTTTGGTTCTCAAACCCCAAATGGCACAGTTAAATTTCGTTTCCGGATTCCATAATACTACGGTGCCTGCCTTATTATGTATGCAATAGGGTTCGGAGATTAACCCTTGCATAACATAATTAACTAGTAAATCTGAACTAAAGAAATTCAGGTTGCTATTATTTCAGAGCTATGTTCAGATAAGACTAGCTACAATTGCCAATTTCCTCTTCATTGAGAACCGTACCTCTGGTAGCAGATAAAGTAATAACCTTCTCCTCTTTTCCTCTCCTGAAGTATTAATTCTATGAAGACTAATTACACCAGCATGAAGTATTAATATAAAAACTTCAACTTACAGTTTTTGTTTGATGTATAGACCTATTTTCAGTCACCATTATATCCAATGCTTGCAGTGAGCAGTAAACTCAAATTAGACACAGGAAGCACCGTTATTTCATGATTTCCTTAAGACCGAATGACAGAGATTAACCCTTGTAGTTCTTATTTTCTCTTAAGTTCATTTTTACAAAAGCTTTGAACTCAGTATATGATACAGGAATTCATTACGTGTTTCAGATTTTTAATAACTAGATGGGTTTTTCTATGATTCTGTGTTATCCTTGCTACTCTTTGTTTAGAATTCAATTTACAATGTAGGCTTACAAGCTGTTCCATTTATCATATGAACATATCCTGCTGGTCTATTTGTGCATTTATTGCATTAATAAAAATTGTTATTATATCCTTGATTTTTGAATTTTACTAAAATGTTTAAAGAACTGCTTCTATTTGTTTCCTGCTTATAAAGCTGCTTATCCTCTGTATTTAAAATATACTCTAAATTGTAAATTGATTCCAGGGAATATATAAGCTTATTTTTAGCTATCCCTCTGAATGTGAATCTTGATATGCTGTCATAATTTAGGGCCCAAATTGTGAAAGCATAGAAAGGATCAGTTTAAAATTTAATATAATTTTCATTTTCCAAATTGGCTGTGAACTATTACAGAGGACTATAGGTTATTGTCCTTCTCATTTGACCTATTTAAACCTTGTAAAGGTCACGTGAGGAGGCCTCATAGAAATATATAGTTTTTACATCTTTCTTTTCTGATATTGGCTTTTCTCTATCTCTCTAAATATCATATTAAGGGCTGTATTTTCCTGGAGCAGACTCTGACCACAATGTTTCCTCAGACTATGCTGACTTCCTGTGCCAGCAACATCTCATCTACAGAGAAAAATTGTTTTCTACTTGTAACTTATGATTTTATATATTGAAACTATGCTCCTATTGGTGCCCCAAGGAACTAACAATGCATTCCTTGATTTTTTCTTTCTATTGGTCCTGTGCTGAGATTTGACTGCTAAATATTGCTTCTTATATCAGCACTATTTATTAAGTCCTGTAGGATGAGTGAAGACTGCAAATCCAATTCCTGATCTACCGCCTCTATTCCAGTTTAGTACTTCTACTGCAACTGACCTCTGGCAAGAAAAAGGAGCACCAACTTCTCCAATGAGAATTTTCTTTTGTCCAAATGATGTCATTAATTTAGACCTTCTTGGTTATGCACTTAAATATTCTACTGTATTAAATATTTTTGCAGGCTCATCTTTTCCAAAACCTACATGACACTTTACATATGAGCTCTCTGTTACAACAGACAGCGACCGTGATTCCAGAAGATACTTCCAACCTGGACTAGTTATGAGTTTTAAATTTCTGCACATTAGTCTTCTGCTTTGATTATGACTATTTCCTAAGCTACCCTTCTTTCTGGATCATCTAACTCATAAGTCCTGCTGGCCTCCTGCAACTGAGGGCCCAACCCTTGGTGAATGTTAGTCATCGCAGGTGAAGATTCCATATCTATTGGCAATAGATTGCAACACATTGCCCTCCATACTTCAATAACTTGAACAATCAACATCATCTCTTAATTTTCAATTTTTATTGTTTTTTTGTACTCTTTACTTTTGTTCCATATACTTAACCATTGTTATTTGATCATCTCTTCGTAGTAATTACCAATCTGTCTTGCACATTATGCGAGCCAGAAGTGGGGATACATTCTGCAAATCCCAATTCCTAGTATTAAGACTGTCACTTCTACTGATTCCGTGCCCAAGTTGCTGTGAAAATCCAGCCCTGTTAGATCTTCCAGATCTCCGTCCAGATTCTTCAGTGCTTCCACCGCCTCAACCATGATCGATGAAAGAGGATTAAGAACTGATACTTCATTTGAGATTTACAGTTGCTGTTTATGGACATTATAGACTCATATTTTGTTTTATTTTCAGTTTAGCAGTAATCCTGTCTATATAATGAAAAGGTTTTATTTTTATTTTCCTAATATTTCCTGTATTGTTCTGATTGTTTTTCTAAGAGTTTAATTTAAATTGAAGTTGATATTGCTCAGATACAAGGGTAACATCAAACCCTAATACTGACTATGATATCATAATGTAGGTGTAAACCCTGTTAGTATCAACCAGTTATGCAATTGTTTAACTTTGGTGTAGGCTTACTTAAGCTGCATGTCTTTCTGTAGGTTTGACTAAGCGCCAAGTGGGGTAACGGATATATAAAATGCTTCCCATACTTCCAGGTCATTATGCATATGTCAAGATACATGCATGACCTTTGTTAATATAAATATTCCTAGGATTGACCATTTTTGCAGTATTAGGCAACCTCATACGTGCTATCCACTTTTTAGTGCTCATGATTGGATGCTAATGATGAGTACTAGTAAGGTCCAGGAATTCCGATCTGTTTAAGGATTCTGAATACCGACAACCTAAAACAGCCTGCAATCTGAGTACTAACCATATATTTGTTGAGCCACCATAACAATGCTTAATCAAAACCACTATTCCTTCCGAGGACCACTGAGATACATACATTAGATTATCTCCCCATGCACTATGCAACAGATATAATAGAAGCCATAGAAAGACCTGAAAGTGTTTATTAGTATGATCCACCTGAAATTGCTATTACCCACATACCTTCTAGCAATTTCTAAGACCAAAACTCCCCCTCTCGTTTGATAGCTTGCTACCTTCTGGAATGGATGATTACAAGCTTGACGAGCTTTGTGTCACCCCTCCCCAGAGGGGGTGACAAGTGGGGAATGTATAATTATGGTACAGCCAGAGACCCCCCCACTGGAATGGTGGTGGGCCCAGTCACAGAGCTCAGGCCAGTACAGACCTTGGCTGAGTCAGAAATCTGATGGCTGACACAACTGGGAGTTTACTGGAAAAGTATGGCCTAGTTGGTAGCCCACATTGAGGCCTAAATAAGCTAAATTAGGAAAAGTTAATAGATATGGAAACAAAATGGAGGATTTCAACACAAAATGGAAGCCCGTATCTGTTACAAAGTGGAATTTTCTCTAATGTAAGTTAGAAAAACAAGTTGAGAAATAAGTGAGTCATAGCAGGTGCAAAGAAAATAGAGAACTAGCTGTTCCAGAGAGGAGGGAGACTTCCTGTGAGCAGGATTGTGGTCAGCTGGTCAGCTGGTGTGAGAAAGGAAAGGCGTAGCAAGATAGAAGCTACTCATTAGCATGAGCCAATCAGTGACAACCATGACATTAGCATAGATCCAATCAGGTATATCTACTGTCATATTATCCATATCCTGAAGGCACTTATAAAAATCAGGGTATTTCCTGGTTTGAGTTAGAGAGACAAGGGTTGGCACTCTCTCTCCAAGGGAAACCAATGTGTCCAACAAAATTGACAAATTTCCTAGTTGCTTTCCCTTGTAAAACCTCCAATTGGTAAAAGAAATTATAAAACATTAGCAAATAATTAACACCTGTTTGTAGCTTATTATATTCCTATAATTAATTGATTGTACATGCCTGTTGTCAATCACTGATTTGACTTATACCTTAGCAAATAAACTCCTCATTCCAAATGATGATTTGTGGGCTTCACTTAATGATCAAAGGCTGTAAGTATAAATGCATTGTATAACTTGTAATCTAAATCCAGTTTGTTATAAGGCTGGTATCTTTTCCTTAGACCTAACGTCTCCCTTAGAGGCAATAACTCCTTGATTACCCCAGTACTAGTGTTATTTAGAGATGGAGTCAGATTAAGGTCACTCTAGCCTTCTTGGGGGGGGGGCTCGGGACCCCCCAATTCTCAACAGAGGTTATGAATTGGGGGAACGGGTTATAGTGATAGAAGTTTGTATAACCCACTGTTATATTTGAGCCCTGTGTGGAAGGAACCCAGCATAGAGAGCATCATGAGTCCATCACACACACTGGAGGATATCCTGATTGGTGGAGTCTCAGTGTGGGGTGGAGCTGATGAATTTGTATTTAAGTGGGGTAGTGCTGTGTAAATTTGTCCTTGGTTGCCTGTATTCCAGAGGAGCTGATTATGAATACCAACTGGTTGAAGATCAGGCCAGGGATTGTGTGTAAGTACTTAACCCAGTAAGGAAAGACTAACTGCTCTTGTGAATTTATAAGGTCAATTGTGTTTATCATCTAAGTCCTGTGCTGAGGATTCCTATGACCAGCATTGCAGAGTTATATTTGTTAAATAAAGTTCAGTTAATTTCTTGCACTGTCCTGTTGTGTGGTTCCTGTGTGAGATCCGAAGGGGATCTGAAGTAGTTTACACCCAGCCTCTTGAGTTGAATGATGTCACATGTACGGTTTCTGAGCAGTGGACTGGCGTATATAGAGAAAATGGATACTTGCTCTATGAGAGAGGTAGGCAATTCCAGTCCTCGAGAGCCGCAGGCAGGTCAGGTTTTCAGGATATCCTAGATTTGCATACCAAGGAGGCAGTGCTTGCAAATCTATCTCCTGCATATTAATTGTGGATATCCTGAAAACCTGACCTGCCTGCAGTTCTTGAGGACCGGAGTTGCCTACCCCTGCTCTATGAGAAGAGAGCAGGATTGGTTTAGCAGGGTGCTTTTCAGAGTTAGTGAGCGAGTTACCAAGGCAAGCGATGGCGCATTGACTGCATGCAGTGATGGAGCTGACAGTGGAAGAAAGCACAGTTATGGGATGAATCATCTGTCCCGGGTGTCCATATAGGAGTGATCCCGTGCCAATGAAGTTATGCTGTCCGGAGTGCAGAACGGGCTTCTACAAGCGAGATGGAGACAGTACAACTTCAGAGAGTGTTGGTCTGAGTCCTGCAGTAAAAGGATCTGCCATCCCTTCAATCGGCAGAAGTCTATGCCCTGTATCAATTGTAACCAGGTACCTCTGGGTGTAGCCAAGGATAGAACAATCTCCTCCAGCCACAGGCTCCTGGTACAGTCAAGAAATAACTGTCCACCCACAACTTCAATCTTAAAGACTTTATTCCATGCAGGTTTCTAGTAGACCTGATACACAGTTCCAACAGCAGCATTCACCTTCAATCTTAAGCACAAATAAGCCACTTGAAAGTGTGTGGCAAATAGTCCCCTTTAAGCAGTAGGCTATCAGCACATATCAGGATTCAAAAAGGCTCACAGTCAGCTCCAGTCTGGGCTCTTTATCCAGTGCACCATAAGCAGTAGTTCAATTCCAAATAGAAGCAGTTCTTTCAGTTCATCATCACAGTTAAATCACAAAGCAGCAGTTTCTACCTTCTACTCTGTTTACCTTCAGGAGAGTTCAATACTTTAGGGACTCCTCATACCCAAGGGATTTCACCCTGCATCAACTTCACTGGTAAATTCAATACTTTGGGACTTCCTCACACCCAAGGGATTTCAGCCTGCTTCAGTACTTTAGGGACATCCCTTACCTAAGGGTTTTCAGCCTGCAGATACCTCCCTCTCTGCTTCACTCTTCCTGAACTGCTGAGACTCCTTCCCACCTGCCTAATCAATCCCTGGCTTCTGCTCTCACAACCAATCATTCTCCTTCTATTAGCTTCTACCACACCCATACCAGCTGAGTTAAGCATTAGACTAATGATGAGCTCCTGCACACAGGGTTTCCTAACTCTCTTTTTTCCCCTAGTAGCAGCATGTCTACACATCCTGCCAGCTTACACCCATGTCTTCCCCAATTGCAGCTAGGAGTCCAGTCCGGGTTCCTCATCCCACCCTCTGGCTCCTTGCCTGCAATGCCTTCTGGGACTTGTATTTCAAACTGACACTGCCTTAACCCAACTATCCTGGATGTGACTTTATCACACAATGGAAGATGAGAAATTTCCTCCTGAGGATTGGAGTGAGATGTGGGAGCAGATTGGGGTTGGTCTCTGCACCATCTTGATCCTGAGAGTTCCTCGCATAAGAGAATAGAGAAGGGGCTGGCACAAGAGGAACGCTGGGCTGAAAAAAGCCTTCCTCCGCAGCCGAAGCTGAATGAGGTGTCACTGACACTGGGAGCACCTAGTGCCTGGGACCTGGTCATTCCATGGCGGAGAACTTGGGCTAGCGAAGGAGAGGAAGAGACCAGCGACATTTTGCCTCTCTCATCATCACCTTTAACAGTGAGTAGTAAGGGACCACAGCTAATTATGTTCCGGGGCCGTGGAGGGTGGATCCCACAGAGGAGGTGCTACCACATGACGGGGCCCTGGTGGTTGGAACCAGGCCAGCACCAGTTCCAGGAGTGCTTCGTGGTAAGGTGGAGGCATCACCTGACAGGAGGATTTCTTGTACCCCTATAAAGCAAGTATTATGTGGACACTTCCAAATGACTTGGAAGCATGGTTGCCAATTCAGACCACTATGCTTGACTATTTATGCTTAGTGACTGGAGAACTTGATCTGGAGATCCCTGTTAACGTGGCTACCAGCTGGGTGGTCACTTGCCTGGAAGTGGACCAATTGCTCTGGACCCTGAGGATTCTGGCTAATGTAATTGATTTATAAGGTTGACTGGATCAGAGTCCCTGAAGGGGTGCTGGTTAGGGGAACCAGTGCCTGACGACATAAAAAACATTATCTGGATTGGGAGTAGAAGAGCAGCAGGCACAAAACTCCTAAAGATCAGCTGAGTGGATAGGTATTTAAAGATGCTGGTCTGGGATTTGTGCGGTTTGTTGTACCCATGTGTACCCTTGGCGGTGATGTATTTGGTAGAGGCTCAAAGGAACATATGAGCCAAAGATGAAATTTTCCTCAGAATGACTCTGGATCCCACCTATCCGGTGGATCGAGAGGGACTGTTATGCAGGGGCAGCTCTTAAACCAGTACATAGAATGGACTATGGGCTGGTCCATTAGGTTACACTTGTTGGATTATTTGTAGTAAATAATTAGCAGATTTTAGTACACACAGCTTCAGCTTTAGAAATGTTAATTTCTTTCTTCATCTCTCTCTCATTCACCCCTGAATAATTCACTGCTGAGTCACTTTAAAGTTGAAGTAACAAAACATCTGTTTACTCACAGTTTGTAGTTAGATTATAATCAGACAGGCTTATATATACATATTGCTATACATTTGTCTTATCAGCTCCTTCCATGTGCTTAGATGGTAATGGATGCTCACACCACCATAGATCCTCTCAGGTTAGGAGAGATCATGAGCTCCATGTGCTCCATGTGCTGCATGTGCTGCATCTAACCCCCAACAGGAAGTTGCATAGCTGTGTGACCTCTCTAAGTAATTCACATCAGAGGTCACAGAGAAATAATAGGTGACAGGCAATGCATGTAAAATACAATTACATTCCAACAAACCCCTTCTCATGCATAACTGTCATGCAATTATTTATTCATACAAAGTCCAAGCTTTATACGCAGATTCACAAAATGTTCTCTGGGTAATGGTTTGGTCATGATGTCAGCTGTCATCTCACTGGTGTGACAATAGTGTAGACTGATGACCCCTTCTTTCGCCAACTCTCGCACGTTGTGGTATTTCGTTGCGATGTGCTTGGTGCGTGACTGAACCTTGTCATTCTGTGACAGTCGGATGCAGCTCTGATTATCTTCCATTATCTGGATTGGTCTCTTTTCAGCTATTCCGAAATCCAGCAAAAGTTTTTCAATCCACATCAGTTCTCTGCACGCTTCCGATACGGCCACGTATTCAGCTTCTGTAGAAGACAAACTCACAATACTTTGTTTATGACTGGCCCATGAAATTTGTACATTTCCATACATAAACACATATCCACTTGTGGATTTATAATTAGAATGATCCCCTGCCCAATCTGAATCACAGTAACATATTAGTTTTGGATTACTATTGGCTGAAATCTTTAATTTACAATCAATGGTACCCTTTAAATACCTTACCATCCTTTTAACTGCAGTCCAATCTGATTTGGTAGGTGAGCTGACCCTTCTGCTCAAAATTCCTACTGCATTTGCTATATCAGCCCTGTATGTGGTAGCTAGATATAAAAGCTTACCTATGGCTGATCTATATTGGATGTTATCTGGTAAAGGTTCTCTTACTGTTTCATCCTTCAGAAAATCAGTGATCATGGGAGTGCTTACAACTTGGGCATCTTGCATACCTAAACTTTCAATAAGCTCATTTATTTTCTGCTTCTGGCTTAGAAGATAAGAACCATCATTTTGTTTCTCAATTTCTATACCAAGATAGTATGACACATTACCCAGTTCTTTTATCTCAACATTGAGGTTTAAACACTTTACAATGTCCTTGTACTCTTGCTCACTTTTGCTTGCAATGAGCAGATCATCAACAAAAGCTAAAATGTATGCATATTGTCCATTTGTGCACCTAGTGTACAAGCATTTATCTGCTTCACCTTGCTTAAATCCTAAATTTGTCAATATTTCATGCAATTTATCATTCCAACATTTTGCACTTTGCTTTAATCCATAAAGACCTTTGTTTAATTTACACACTAGCTGTCTTTGTTTTGTATTTATGAAACCTGTTGGCTGTTCCATGTACAAGTCTTCAGTTATTTCTCCGTGAAGAAACGCTGTTTCACATCAATGTGGTTGACTTGCATGCCTTTTGAGACTGCAATGCTCAGAAGTGTTCTGATTGTCGTGTGTTTCACTACAGGTGCAAACACTTCATCAAAATCTTCTCCATATTTTGAAGATATCCCTTTGCCACTAATCTGGCTTTATACCTTTCCACTTTTCCTTGTGCATTCCTTTTTAACTTGAATACCCATTTGCATCCTATAGCTTTCTTGCCAGGAGGTAATTTTGTAAGAATCCAAGTATTATTTTTATCCAATGCATCAATTTCTTCTTGTGCAGCTTTATGCCATTCAGCAGCTTCTTCTGCTGGCATTTTCTCAATCTCATCCCATGTTAAGGGCTCTTGAGCTTCTGCTGACTTTGTTAGGTAAGACAGTCTTGGGGGTGGAACACCTTTGTTTTCCCTGGATGAGCGTCTGACAACAGGTTGATCTGACCTTTCCGCATCCTCAAAATCTGAGAGTTCTTCTCCAATTGATTCCCCTTCTCCAACTGTACTGTCTTCTTCAATGATCCTTTCTGTGTCTGCTTCCTCTGCCTGTTCCTCGTTAGATACAGATGAGTTGCTTTCAGACATCTGCCTTGGTATGGCATTTATATACACTGGCATGTCTATTATGGTTCTAGTTTCATATTCTGGATGATAAGGCTCATCTGGGATAATCCAGCCTTTATCAACCCTTTTGTTTTCATCAAAATATGTAACATGTCTTATGCCAACAATGCCAGTTTTCAGATTCAAAATTCTATATCCTTTGTGTCCTGGAGTATAGCCAACTAAAATGCCCCTTTCTGTTGTGGAATCCAGCTTATGCCTTCTTTGCTTTGGTACATGAGCATATGCTGTACTTCCAAATGGTTCTTATGTGTGACAGGTTTGGCTTCCTACCATGCCATGTCTCATGTGGTGTGCGCTCAGCGCCTTTAGTTGGCATTCTGTTTTGTAGGTACACTGCTGTGAGAATGGCTTCCCCCCATAGTCTTTTAGGGAGATTGCTATCTGACAGCATACATCTGGTCATTTCCACAAGTGACCTAAATTTTCTCTCTGCAACAGAATTTTGCTCTGGTGTGTAAGCTACTGTTGTGATATGTTGAATGCCTTCTTGTTCTAGAAATGTGCGCATGCTTTGTGAAGTGAACTCACCACCATTGTCGGTCTGAAGAACCTTTGGTTTTCTTTCAAATTTATTGCTCACCATGGCTACGTATTTCTTCAGCATGTCTGTGACTTGACTTTTTTTCTTTCAGCAAATAGGCCACACAGTATCTAGAGAAATCATCCAAGAATATTAGCACAAATCTGTTATTTCCCAATGATGGGATATTAAACGGTCCACATAAGTCACTGTGTATTAAGTCCAGTACTTTATTACTCCTATTTCCTGTGTATGCAGGAAATGAGGGTCTCACACCTTTTTGAGTAACACAGTCTATGCATTTCTCCATATTACCAGCATCTGCACTTATCTGAATGCCTGTGGCTAGTTGCCCACTGTAAAGATCCTGGATCACCTTAGAATCACGATGTCCCAGGCGGCGATGCCAGATTTCCAGACTACATTTACCATCATTCTTCCTTACTTGCGCCATATGTGAGGCTTCACCTGAAATGTTCAGCTTATAAACATCATTATGCATAAAAGCTTCAGCATACACTTCATCATTTTTAGAGATTGTGCACTTACTGTTTTCAAAATGAATCACAAATCCCTTCTTATCTAATGTAGATACACTAAGCATATTGCAAACTGCTTGGGGAATATACAAGACATCACTTACAGGAATTTCTTTAACTTCATTAGACACTTTGCATTTTAAGAATCCAATACCTTTTGCTTGGATCTTAGCAGTCCCTGCGTTTGCAGTTTTAAGAATACCTTCCTCTGGACACATTTCCTGAAAGAAATCCTTACAATTGGTTAAATGGCATGTACTCCCTGAATCCAAAATCCAAGTACTTTCATTTGAATTATTATTACCATAGTCAAAGATTTTTCTGCCATTAGAAAGCCCTTGTGTTTATCTTTGTCCTTCATACATTCCTGGTTTGAAATTCTTTAGTTCCATTGGCTTAGGTGAGCTAGAGGGAGTGTTTTGTGTTTCCTTACACCATTTAGATACATGTCCCTCCTTTCCACATGAGTAGCAAATCAGCTTGCCCTTGGGTGGAGTTTTCCCATAGCTCCGCCTTCCTCTGTTCTTTGCCAAGAAATTTGTTTCATTTCTCTCTGACTTGCTTTGAGAACACATCTCCTCAGAATCATTTATTATGCATTCCTGCCTTAGTTTTGATGTTGCCTGTTCAAAAGATTGCCCTTCAATGGCCTCATTTACAGACCTAAAAACATCAAACTTCTTTGATAGTGAGGTAAAAAGAAATGCTCTTTTCAATGCATCACACATGGGAATTCCAGAAAGTTCTAACTTTTGAAATGAAGACATAAGATGCATAATGTGATCATTACATTTACTTTTATCCCTTAATTTGGTTTCATTCAACTCTGCTAACCAATTTGGTTTGCTGCTTTGCATATGTAGTTGCATACATAGTTCTCAGTTTATATAAAATGTCCTTTGGTGTATCTTTTCCCTCCACTAATATGGCTTGTTTCTCTGAGAGAGCTTCCAAAAGCATGCACTTCACATAATAGTTTGCATTGTCCCATTCAGCCATATTTTCAGCTGTTCTGTCTTGGTCTAAGCATATATTTAATCTTTTTGCTCGAAGGAGACATATGAATCTTAGTTCCCACTGCTGATAATTAAACTCATTTAATTTAGGCACCTTGAGAGAATAGAAAAATAGTGAATTTCTTCCCTCAGCCATTTTCTTAGCCTTCTGTCTGCTGTGTGGGGGGAGAGAGAGACAGACTGAATCTTTCCTTTAAAACTTAAGAGAAAAAAAAATGTGGCCTTTTTTTCTGCCTGGTAATATTTCTCTTCTTTTTCAATTCCTGGACTCTGGGCCCATAACCCTTTTGTTGGATTATTTGTAGTAAATAATTAGCAGATTTTAGTACACACAGCTTCAGCTTTAGAAATGTTAATTTCTTTCTTCATCTCTCTCTCTCATTCACCCCTGAATAATTCACTGCTGAGTCACTTTAAAGTTGAAGTAACAAAACATCTGTTTACTCACAGTTTGTAGTTAGATTATAATCAGACAGGCTTATATATACATATTGCTATACATTTGTCTTATCAGCTCCTTCCATGTGCTTAGATGGTAATGGATGCTCACACCACCATAGATCCTCTCAGGTTAGGAGAGATCATGAGCATGCTCCATGTGCTCCATGTGCTGCATGTGCTGCATCTAACCCCCAACAGGAAGTTGCATAGCTGTGTGACCTCTCTAAGTAATTCACATCAGAGGTCACAGAGTAATCACAGAGAAATAATAGGTGACAGGCAATGCATGTAAAATACAATTACATTCCAACAACACTATGTAGATGTAGTAGATTCTATGTACTCTCACAAATATTACAGTGTAACTCGTCCACTGAGAGGAAGTCTACAGGTTCAGAAAACAGATCTCAAGTGGTATGGTTGAGCTGTGACTGGGGAGTAGAACTCTGGTACTATTACAACAAAAGTAGGTAATGCAATAATCTGGAAGAACTGTAAAATGCCTATGTTTGCAGGAGAGAGGATGTGCTAAATAATGATAGGGTAGTAGATCCTATTGAAGAATGTTAAAGAATTATATTGAAATAATCAGTTATATATAGTAATTAATATTAAGCAATGCTGCAGAAATGTATTAGCTGAAGCTAGCGAATTTACAGTATCAAGTAAGAAAAATATAAAGATGATAATAAAGGTTGTTACTGTTAAGCAAAGATTAATTGCCAGAAACCAAATGTTGAAAGTGTTGATATCATGCTGAAAAAAATGATTAATATTAATGATTGTTAAATGCTGGTTTTAGTTGGGTCCTTGAGGGCAAGTGGTTTCTGACTGTGGGGAGAATGTAACCCACTGTTATATTTGAGCCTGTGTGGAAGGAATCCAGCATAAAGAGCATCATGAGTCCATCACACACTGGAGGATGTCCTGATCCGTGGAATTCCAGTATGGGGTGGAGCTGATGCGATTGCTATTTAAGGGGGATATGCTGTGCAAATTTGTCCTTGGTTGCCTGTATTCCAGAAGACCAGAACTCCTACCAAGTGACCCATTGGAACTAAGAGGGGTACCTGCTGAGATCCTTGAATGAGGAGCAGGATTAAAGCTTTTACTGTTAATCTCCTGAGCCCTGAAGAGAAGCCAACCTGCAGACTGGAGATTGGAGAGTCTCACTGCAAACAGGGCTTAGGGGTAAGATGCCGTCTGCCCACAGAGTTATATTTCTTAAATAAAGTTCAGTTAATTTCTTGCACTCTCCTGACTATTGTGTGGTTCCTGTGTGAGATCCGAAGGGGATCTGAAGTAATAGTTTACACCCAGCCTCTCGGACCCCATGTGACCCAGCTTTAGCTAGGTGTTTAAGTATGATTAAATATCAGTGTATTAAAGCTCTTGGTTTTAAGAAGGGAAATTAACACTTGAAGGGTTTTGTGGAGTATGGGTACCATATTTTGTGTTTAAAGAACTATGAACATACCTCTTCTTTTGTATATACATGGCGTATTAGATTGTTGGTGTACTACAAACACAATTTGAAATAAAAATAAAGATGAAATGAATGGAGGGAAGAGGGCAATTAATTGAGTAGATGGGGCAGATACAACTGGTATAGGAGCAGAAAGAGAGTGTGGATGCAAATTTATAAGAAAATCCAGGCTGATAGTGATTTGATATTTCTAGAAAAATGATTGGAGTCAGCCTCTCTTCTCCCCTCTTGATTCTTATTTATTTTGGAGTCCCATATTAAGGGATGACAGATAATGTTTAAAAAAAATGCTCACTGCCCCAGCTGAATTTGGCACTACCACCAGGATACCTCAAGAGCTCAGCGGTACTGCTGCCCCCACCATGTGCCATTTCTGGTGCTTTGAAATTATTTTTATGGTGGTGGGTAGGGTTACCATATGGCTCCAGAAAAAGGAGGACGGATTGAGCCAGCCGGGTTTTACTTCCATTGCTTTCCATTGAAAGCAATGGACGTAAAACCCGGCTGGCTCAATTACTTCCATTGAAAGCAATGGAAGTAAAACCCGGCTGGCTCAATCCGTCCTCCTTTTTCTGGAGCCATATGGTAACCCTAGTGGTGGGGGCATACATGGCGGTAATCGGGAGGTGTAGTGTTGCCCAGTTACTGCCAGGTTAGCGTAAGAGCCCTTACCACCAACTAAATGGGTGGCAGTAAGGGCTCTCTTGGAAATGGCCATATGGCAAGTATGCCGCTTACTGCACAGCCATTTCTTCTTTTCATTTAAAAAAAAAAAAAATACCTTTTTACACACTGCAGTAAAAGGGGGCCTCAACATGCAGCTACCTGCCTGCTAGCCTATCAGCCATTGACTTACCTAATCGCCAACCCAAAACCTAGCTTCAAGACCTATCTATCTGCTTAACACCTCAGTCATTACATAGTCACCCATTAACACCTGTTAACTGCTTAACACCTCAGTCACTATATAGTCACCTGTTACACCTCAGTCACCACCTATGGCCCCTGTCCATGTTCTCTTCCTTGCCCTGTCCCTTCCTAATCTTCTCTCCCCCCCACTCCCACTGTCTACCATTAGAACTACCCGCTGCCCTCCCACCCTGCCCGCCACCGCAATACCCTATTCACCTCCATCCCTCACCTCACCATCCCTCTTGTCCCCCTCCTCCTTCCTAGCTCTCAACCTTCGGCACTTCCTTCCTGCCATTAACCCATCCCCTTTCCTCCTAAGTACACCCCGTTTTCGTCGCCTTCATCGCCCGACCTCCCCCACCCTCCTCCGCACTCTCTTGCTCCTCCTCCTGCTATCCACGGGAGACATAAACCCTAATCCAGGTCCCCCTCACCTGTCCCCGTCCTATCCTTGCGAACGATCCCGGGATGTCTCCAATCTCGTCTCTATTCCCCTCCTTCCCCCCTCCTCCCTCCCCTTCTCATGCACCTTGTGGAATGCCCACTCAGTCTGCAACAAACTGTCTCTCACCCACGATCTCTTTATCTCTCGCTCCCTTCAACTGCTCGCCCTAACCGAAACCTGGATCTCCTCGGAAGACTCTGCCTCAGTTGCAGCCCTCTGCCATGGAGGCTATCTCTTCTCCCACACGCCCCGCCCAGTTGGCCGCGGCGGAGGCGTTGGGCTACTACTCTCACCCTCCTGTAGTTTCCAACCCCTCCACCTACCGCAGTCTCACTGCTTCTCATCCTTTGAAGCCCATTCCATCCGGCTATTCTGCCCGCTACCACTCAGAGTGGCAATCATTTACCGCCCCCCTGATAAATCCTTCCCTTCCTTCCTTACCGACTTTGATGCTTGGCTCTCTCTTTCTTGACCCCTCATCTCCGTCCCTCATTCTCGGAGACTTTAACGTACATGCTGATGACCTATCCGACCCCCATGCTTCTAAGTTCCTCACCCTAACATCCTCCTTCAACCTCCAACTGTGCTCCACCACCCCTACTCACCGTGACAGCCATTGTCTTGACCTCGTCCTCTCCTCCTCCGGCTCACCCTCCAATTTCCACGTCTCAGCTCTTCCTCTCTCCGACCATCATCTGATCACATTCACACTTCTTCACCCCCCCCCTCCACCCCGTCCAACTTTAACCACCACCTTCAGGAACCTCCAGGCTATTGACCCCTCCACCTTATTATCTACTATCTCTAATCTCCTCCCCTCCATCACGTCCTCCGAAACTGTCGACAAAGCAGTCTCCGCTTACAATACTGCTCTCTCCTCTGCTTTGGACACCCTCGCGCCATCCATCTCTCGTCCCACAAAGCGCACCAATCCCCAGCCCTGGCTAACTCCTTGCATCCGTTACCTTCGCTCCTGCACCCGATCTGCTGAGCGCCTCTGGAGGAAATCTCGTACCTTTTCAGACTTCCTCCACTACAAATTCATGCTATCCTCCCTCCACTCCTCCCTATTCCGTGCAAAACAGGACTATTACACCCAATTGACCAATTCTCTCAGCTCCAACCCTCGTCGTCACTTCACTACCCTAAAAGTGCCCCCCCCCTCCTACTCCCCCTTCTCTCTCTCCTCAATCACTGGCCGACTATTTCCGCGACAAAGTGCAAAAGATCAACCTTGACTTCACGACCAAGTCACCACCTCTTCACCCTTTAACCCTCTCCTTCAACCAACCTACCCAGGTCTCTTTCTCCTCTTTTCCTGAGATCACCGAGGATGAAACTTCCCGCCTTCTTTCCTCCTCGAAATGCACCACCTGTTCCTCTGATCCCATCCCCACCAACCTACTCAACACCATCTCCCATACTGTCACCCCCGCCATCTGTCGCATCCTCAACCTCTCTCTCTCCACTGCAACTGTCCCTGACACCTTCAAGCATGCCGTTGTCACACCTCTCCTCAAAAAACCTTCACTTGACCTTACCTGCCCCTCCAACTATCGCCCCATCTCTCTTTTACCCTTCCTTTCCAAGACACTTGAGTGCGCCGTTCACAGCCGCTGCCTTGATTTTCTCTCCTCTCATGCCATCCTCGATCCACTTCAATCCGGTTTTCGCCCTCTGCACTCGACAGAAACGGTACTCTCTAAAGTTTGCAATGACCTGCTCCTGGCCAAATCCAGAGGTCACTACTCCATCCTCATCCTCCTCGATCTTTACGCCGGGTTTGACACTGTCAATCATGATTTACTTCTTGCCACGCTGTCCTCTTTCGGGTTCCAAGGCCCTGTCCTCTCCTGGTTCTCCTCCTATCTCTCCCACCGCACCTTCAGGGTACACTCCCATGGATCTTCCTCCACTCCCATCCCACTATCTGTTGGAGTTCCCCAGGGATCTGTCCTTGGACCCCTTCTCTTCTCAATCTACACCTCTTCACTGGGCTCGCTGATCTCGTCTCATGTTTTTCAGTATCATCTCTATGCTGATGACACCCAGCTATACCTCTCCACACCTGACATCACCGCGGAGACCCAGGCCAAGGTATCGGCCTGTTTATCCGACATTGCGGCATGGATGTCCAACCGCCACCTGAAGCTGAACATGTCCAAGACCGAGCTCCTCGTCTTTACTCCTAAACCCACTTCTCCTCTTCCTCCACTCTCTATCTCTGTTAACACCCTCATCCTCCCCGTCCCATCTGCCCGCAACCTCGGAGTCATCTTCGACTCCTCCCTCTCCTTCTCTGCGCATATCCAACAGACTGCCAAGACCTGTCGCTTCTTCCTCTTCAACATCAGCAAAATTCGCCCTTTCCTCTCTGAGCACACCACCAGAACTCTCGTCCATGCTCTCATTACCTCTCGCCTTGATTACTGCAACTTACTCCTCACCGGCCTCCCACTCAGCCATCTATCCCCCCTTCAATCAGTTCAGAACGCTGCTGCACGTCTTATATTCCGCCAAAACCGATATACTCATATCACCCCTCTCCTCAAATCACTCCATTGGCTTCCGATCAGATATCGCATACAATTCAAGCTCCTCCTCCTTACCAGTCTGCGGCTCCTCACTATCTCTCCACCCTCATCTCCCGCTATGTTCCCGCCTGTAACCTCCGCTCACAGGACAAAGCCCTTCTCTCAGTACCCTTCTCCACCACTGCCAACTCCAGGCTCCGCTCATTTTGCCTTGCCTCACCCTATGCCTGGAACAATCTTCCTTTACCCATACGCCATGCCCCCTCCCTACCCATCTTCAAATCTCTGCTTAAAACTCACCTCTTCAATGCTGCCTTCGGCGCCTAACCGCTTGAGAAATATAGAATGCCCCAATCTATCCACCCTATCAGATTAACTGTTCACTCGTCCTTTAGATTGTCCACTTGTCTTTAGATTGTTCTCTTGTCTTTTAGATTGTAAGCTCTTTGAGCAGGGACTGTCCTTCTATGTTTAAATTGTACAGCGCTGCGTAACCCTAGTAGCGCTTTAGAAATGTTAGTTAGTAGTAGTAGTAGTAATTCCACGTGCCAATACTACCACAGGCCCACTTTTACTGCAACTTGGTAGAAGGGGCCCAAAAAGGTCCTTTTACCTTAGTGCATCCTTATGTGAGTCTTTCCCATGTGCTAATATGGCTGACTTTCCATTATCTGATTTAATGCCTATGTGCCAGGGGTGCAGCTACTGGGGGCCTCGGGGGCCCAGGCCCCCCAATCTTGGCTCAGGCCCCCTGAAGCCTGGTATAAGAGGCTTGGGGAGGCCTCCCCATCCACAAACACAGTGAAGAACAACACAGCGGTTCCCCCTCCCCCTCGGCATTCTGGCTTTGATCTCTCCTACTCCCTTGATCGCTGTCGGTAGCGGCACTGCCACTGCAGCGATTAAAACAGTCTGTCTCACAGCCTCAGCCTTCTCAGCCACATATCCCGCCTATGCGGAAGAGGATGGAAGCAGTAGCGTACCAAGGGGGTGGGGGCGGTCCGTCCCGGGTGCACGCCGCTGGGGGGGTGCCGCGTGCCGGTCAGCGTCGTTCGTTTCCATGCTCCTTCTGCCCCGGAACAGGTTCCTGTTCCGGGGCAGAGGGAGCATGGAAACGAACGACGCTGACCGGTGCGCGGCACCCCCCCCCCCCAGCGGCATGCACCCGGGGGGGGGGTTCTTTCGCCGGGGGGATGTCCCTTCGCCGGGGGGGGGGGGTCGCACTGCTCCCGGGGGGGCAGGGCGCATCGGTGATCCGCTCCAGGTATCAGCGCCCCTCGGAACGCCACTGGATGGAAGTTACATCATTGGAGGCGGGACGTATAGCAGGGAAGGCCAAGAGGTACAGAGAGACTCAGAGCGCTAACACAAAAACCTCTGGTAAGCATCTCTCACCTCACCGACATCTCCCCCCCCCCCCCCCCTGAACTCTCAACACCCTCCCTCACCTTCCTGCAAACGTGTCCCTGGTAGCGTTTTGTATAGTGCTTCCGATCCTGAAGCCTTCTCTCTGCCGAGATCAGCTCCCCTTCCCTCTTGCTGTCAACTTCCTGCTGCTGAAGGGTGCCGACAGTGTTAAATGGAACGTTACTGCTTGAGGGGAGACACGTTTGCAGGAAGGCATAAGAATTAGCTGCCAGACCACAGAGAGGGTGAGAGAGAGGAAGATACTTGACCTAGGGATGGAGGGAGGGAGACAACCATACTGCACAAGGAAGGGGGGTTGAGAAATGGGGAGATTCTGGGACAAGAGGAAAGGAGAGATGAAGACTTGACCCAGTGGTGTGCTGGAGCCGGCTCGCTCCGGCTCGCCAGAGCCGCTTGTTAAATTTTGACAGCTCTGGCGAGCTGGTTGTTCTTGGGGGCGAGCCAGCTCCATTACAGGCTTCGGGTTTCCTGCTCAATTGGGCTCCTTCCCGCGACCCGCTATGGCTTTTTCATGCCGCGTGCGGGTTGCGGGATTTTGGGCGGCTTCCTGCCTGCTGCGCTTTTTTCAGCTGGTTTTCCGCGGCCGCCATGATGTCATTTCTATGCAAATGACTCCATTAATATTTATTAATGATGCCATTCATGTGCAAATGACCTCATTAATATTTATTAATGATGATATTCACATGCAAATTAACTTTGTGCAGTTTTGGGTTGGTTTTGAGCGTGAACATTTTTTCCCATGTGGCAACACTGCTCATGTCTAGGGTTACCATTCGTCCCAATTTCCCCGGACATGTCCTCTTTTGAGGGCATGTCCGGGGCATCTGGCGGGTTTTGCCGCATGCATGTTTGTCCGGATTTCTGGACAAATGTGCTTGCATGCAGGCGGGCGAGCGAGCGGCGCCATGGGTCTCCCCTACCTTTCTCTTCCTATCTGCCCTGGTGGTCTAGTAATCTTTAAGGGGCAGGAAAGACCCCCCTCTTTCCTGCCTGGAGCGCTGCCTTGCCCTTCATCCTTCTCGGTCTCGGCTGGGGATTCAAAATGGCCGCCGAAAGTTGAAGTCTTGTGAGGCCACTTCAACTCTCGGTGACCATTTTGAATCCCTAGCTGAGACTGAAAAAGATGCAAGCAAGGGCAGGCAGCACTCCGGGCAGGAAAGAGGGGGCTCTTTCCTGCCCCGAAGAGGTCACTAGACCCCCAGGGCTAAATAGTAAGTAAGGGGAGGGGAGGTGATGGGGGAGGCAGGGGAGGGGAATATGTGACGGGGAGGGGAAGGGAATAGGGGGCGGGATGAGGATCTGAAAGGGATGTGGTGTAGGTGAGGCAGGGGGCGTGGTGTGGTTGGGGGCGGGGCGGGGGGCGTGACATGTGTCCTCTTTTTCAGAGGACACAATATGGTAACTCTACTCATGTCCATTTGTTCCTCTTGATAAGGTATAGCCGCTTGGGGAGCAGGTAGACTATCTTCCCATTCCATGTCTCCTCTCTCTTCACCACTACCTTCTCCCCTCCCGTTCCCTAAAGTCTTTTGGAAGACAGCCCCCCCTCTCCTCACAGGTGGCAGGGATTATATATTGAGCCCGGAAATTGGTCTTCCGGGCTCCCGCTCCCCCTGCTGGCCAATGGCGTCTCTGACATTCCCTTACTGAGGGGCCCCGTTCCCGGGGAAGAAATCCCTACTGGGTTTTGATTCCCACTCCCCTTACTGCTGGATTCTAGGTAAGGTAGTTCTAGCTCATAAGGCTTCGCTGGAGGCATAAGGGACCTCGTCCTATTACAATATTTAAATTACTACTTCAAAAGTATTCAGCTTATTAAGGTATTTATTATAAAGTACATAAGTAGTGCCATACTGGGAAAGACCAAAGGTCCATCTAGCCCAGCATCCTGTCACCGACAGTGGCCAATCCAGGTCAAGGGCACCTGGCACGCTCCCCAAACGTAAAAACATTCCAGACAAGTTATACCTAAAAATGAGGAATTTTTCCAGTCCATTTAATAGCGGTCTATGGACTTGTCCTTTAGGAATCTATCTAACCCCTTTTTAAACTCCGTCAAGCTAACCGCCCGTACCACGTTCTCCGGCAATGAATTCCAGAGTCTAATTACACGTTGGGTGAAGAAAAATTTTCTCCGATTCGTTTTAAATTTACCACACTGTAGCTTCAACTCATGCCCTCTAGTCCTAGTATTTTTGGATAGCGTGAACAGTCGCTTCACATCCACCCGATCCATTCCACTCATTATTTTATACACTTCTATCATATCTCCCCTCAGCCGTCTCTTCTCCAAGCTGAAAAGCCCTAGCCTTCTCAGCCTCTCTTCATAGGAAAGTCGTCCCATCCCCACTATCATTTTCGTCGCCCTTCGCTGTACCTTTTCCAATTCTACTATATCTTTTTTGAGATACGGAGACCAGTACTGAACACAATACTCCAGGTGCGGTCGCACCATGGAGCGATACAACGGCATTATAACATCCGCACACCTGGACTCCATACCCTTCTTAATAACACCCAACATTCTATTCGCTTTCCTAGCCGCAGCAGCACACTGAGCAGAAGGTTTCAGCGTATCATCGACGACGACACCCAGCAAAGTTGAAGAAATGTACCATTGTGGTAATTATTTTGCAAGATACTGCGATGTGTGTTGAGATATTGACCAGACTGAAGTCTACTTTAATGGCAAAGTTTAACATGGGATAATGCAAATTTTACTTCAAAATATTAGTTTTCCAAAAGGCTCCTTTTACAAAGCCAGGGTAGTGATTCCCATGCAGCAAATGTGATGAAACTCATAGGAATTGAATGGGCTTCATCACATTTGCTGTAATGGGAATACTACCGTGGCTTTGTAAAAGGAGCCCAACGTTTCCATAAGTATTATGGGATTTATGATTGATGCACGATAGACCGTTTATGTAGAAATTGGTCATCAAGTGCATGCTAAGGTATTATTTAGGAGTATACCAAGCACTGCTCACACCTATATGTCTAGTACCCCCTCATGTTAAGTCTGGACCCTCCCAAAATGTCAAGTCTGGCTACGCCACTGCTATGTGCTAATGTTGCCCCATGGTAAGCCCTTTAAAGCTGCAGTGAGCATGTGTTAGTGCTTACCACAACTTAGTAAAAGGACCCCTTAGTGTGTGTTAGAGCTTAAAGCCCTTTGGGGCCCCGTAGTGAATGCAAATCCAAATCTTACTTTAAAGTTGCCCTCCCTATCTGCAGATAAAATCATGCACATTGCTCTGCGATGTGTATTTTTACCCAAACTTTCATGGAGGTGTTCCTGGGGAAGGGTTTGGCTGGGGGAGGGGGGACAGCATGAGTAGATTTACATTTTCAAAACTGCACCTGTTAGTTGTTTTGTGAAAAATATGCTCACACAAAAGTATGTTCAAATGTCTAGAGTACTTTTTACCTGTGCAATTCTCAAAGGGAAAAAATATGCTCACCTTTCCTCTGAGATCTGGTGCCAAAAGTTAAAAATACCTAAGCATTTTGCAGCTGCTCACACACATTTGAAAGTTTCTCTCACAAATATATAATTGGTGGCCAATAATATAGAATTGGTGGCCAATGTACAAAATAGCCTATTTTCTGACATTGTGTAACATTAGTTTAAGGAGACACAGGAAATGACACAGGAAACAAGAGGGCAATCAATCTGCAAACTCCAAAATGTTGGCAAAAAATGAGCAAACCAAATAAAAAGGTCAAACCAAATGTTTATTAAAACAAACGTGAATTCAACCTGCCCAACAGAGGCCATGTTTCACCAACATCAGGGCTGCGACAGGGACTTTAAAACAACCAAAAATTGGAAATATAAATATGAGTATGAAACATATATATTGAAAAGCAGATACCAAAATATGTGTGACAAAATGTGAAGAATAAAAAAAAAAAAAACCAAAATGAATATACTATCAGAAATGTTAAACAAATCAAAGTATACAAACATAGATCAGAGATATATTAGACAAGTTTAACAAAAGAACAGATATGAAGCATTTGTGGCACTGCATGCTTCAAAATCAACAGTTATCCATGAGTGATTTTTTTTAAATAAAACATGATAGTAGAATATACTAGATAAGTATCAGCCAGTACTCTCTTCATTATGGCATGCCTTATTTAAACCAAAAGTGAATATATAATAGGGAGACAGCATAAATCATACGATCATTGCTAAACACCTGTGGTTTGACTATAAAAAATAATAATTTTTATTTATTTATTTATTTATTGCATTTGTATCCCACATTTTCCCACCTATTTGCAGGCTCAATGTGGCTTACATCTTACCAGTCAAGGCGATCGCCTAAAACGGTGTGGAAATAAATACAATTTGATGTTAGGGTCAGGTAAAACTAGTATATTCAGGTGCCTAGGGATAAAGAATAGGAAGTAATATGTATAGTCCAGTACAGCTTGAGGTTTGCTGTGTTGTAGATTGGAGGCATCTAGGTTTGATTGATTTATGAAAGGATATAGACAGAGAAAATGCAGTATTAGTGTTCTGAGGAATTTGCCCAGGAACCTTAATAGCTAGCTGGGTAAATTCCCTGGGCTGAAAATTTCCTATCATTTAGTATGTGTACAGGTACATTTGCAGCAATGTACCACGCCACCAGAACCCTTATCCACACTCTTAACACCTCTCACCTAGATTATTGCAGCCTGCTTCTCACCAGCCTCCCACTTAGCCATCTCTCTCCTCTTCAATCGGTCCGAAACTCTGCTGCGCGACTCATTTTTCGCCAGAGTCGCTATGCTCACATTAGCCCTCTCCTCAAGTCACTTCACTGGCTCCCTATCCGTTTCTGCATTCAATTCAAACTTCTCTTTCTGACCTATAAATGCATTCATTCTTCCGCTCCCCAGTACCTCTCCACTCTTGTCTCTCCCTAGGCCCCCCCCCCCTCTGGCACTCCGTTCTGTAGATAAATCTCTCTTGTCTGTCCCCTTCTCCACTACTGCTAATTCCAGACTCCATTCCTTTTACCTCGCTGCACGTCACGCCTGGAATAGACTTCCCAAACCTGTACGTCTAGCCCCATCTTTGGCCGTTTTCAAATCCAGGCTAAATTTCCACCTCTTTAACACTACTTTTGACTCCTAATCACTGCACACTTGCCTGTACCTTTATTATTATTTATTGCATTTGTATCCCACATTTCCATATCATCAAGCTGATCAATCCATAGACTGGTGGGTTGTGTCCATCTACCAGCAGGTGGAGATAGAGAGCAAACTTTTGCCTCCCTATATGTGGTCATGTGCTGCCGGAAACTCCCCAGTATGTTCTCTATCTCAGCAGGTGGTGGTCACACACAGCAGCAGCTCTGGCTAGGCCTCCAAGCCTAATTTTTAGGTTTTGTTGAGTGCCTGGGGTTGAGGGCTCTTTTGAGCAAGTGCAAACCTGGTGGTGCCAGGTCCCTCCTTTTCTCCCCCCTCCCGCTGGCTCCGTTAAAAAAAAAAATTTTTTTTGAACGTCCTTAAAGGCGTTTATTTCGACGTTTATTTAAGCGTCTATTGCAGCTACTCACTGGGACACCAGGTCGTTACAACTCGGAGCGGACAGCAGGTAATTTTTACCTTTTTATAGCGGGCAGGGGGTTCCCCGATTCTTTTCCTCGTGGCATATGGCGTCGGAGGGCGAGGGCGCAAAGGGTCGCTCCCCGGGTCGCTTGAGCGCTTCTAGAGGGGATGCGGGGGTCTTAAAGCCTGATTCGCCCTTGTTGGGTGACAGTTTCGTGACCGATGATTGTCCCGGTCCTTCCTCCGGCGTGGCGGTTTTTCCCGCCATAAACGCCCATCCCCCGCTCCTCGCCTCCGCCATCTTGGCCGGCCACGCGGCTCGGACGGCTTCTTCTTGGGCCGCCCTTGAGGTTGGAGACATTAATGCCATGAACGCCCTTAATTTGGGCGACGGCACAGAAACGGCTAAAGTTAAGAGCCGTTCTTCCCGCGCGGCTCCTTCGCGGAGTTTCGCGCCGGACGCCATTTTGGATGCGCAGCATGTCTCTCCCCCGCTATTGCGAGCGCCGGTTGAGAGTGCGTCTAGGGCTGTTGCCCAGGCTGCGGAAGTGCACAGTCTGGGGGGTTTCTCCCCCGAGTTTGTTTTGCTGCTGCATCAGGCCTTCCTCATGCACAACGCTGCCCCTGCTCCCTCGTCTGGTAAAGAGGTTGAGGTTCCCAGAGGTAAACGCCCTCGGGTTGATTCCCAGGCCTTGGAGGAATTTGTCTCCTCCGATGTAGATGAGGGCAGCGTGTCTGAGGTCTCCCAACGGTCCTTTGCGGATTCCTTGGAGGAGACGGATCCCCGCTCGGATGGAGCGGATGACCCCTCTGCAGCGCGGCTTTTTAGCCCAGAGGATTTGCCCAACCTGTTGTTACAGGCCATGGACACTTTGAAGATTTCCTCTCCGGAGGACGTCTCTCCCTCAGCCCCTGTTGGCTCTGCCATTATGCTGGGGACGAAGCGCCCGCCTAGAACCTTCCACGTGCATGATGCCATGCACACCTTAATTTCGGCTCAATGGGATGTCCCAGAAGCGAGCCTTAAAGTGGCTAGGGCTATGTCCCGCCTCTATCCTTTGGCTGTGAGTGAACGTGAGGCCTATCTGTGGCCTACCGTGGATTCTTTAATCACTGCGGTGACTACGAAAACGGCGTTGCCGGTGGAAGGTGGCACGGCCCTATAGGACGCCCAAGACAGAAGATTGGAGGCGGCCTTAAGGTCGTCCTTTGAGGCGGCTGCTTTAAGTTTGCAGGCCTCAGTTTGCGGCTCCTATGTGGCCAGGGCGTGCCTGACTATGGTGCAGCGGGCTTCCCCCTCGGATCATTCCTTGAGGGCTGATTGGCCGGCCCTGGAATCGGGCTTAGCCTATTTGGCAGACTTGCTGTATGATGTCTTGAGGGCCTCAGCGAAAGGCATGGCTCAGACAATCTCTGCGCGGCGGTGGCTTTGGCTGAAACATTGGTCTGCTGACCACGCCTCTAAATCCCGCCTGGCTAGGTTGCCTTTTAAAGGCAAGCTGCTCTTTGGGGTCGAGCTGGACAAAATCGTGACCGATCTCGGCACGTCTAAGGGCAAGAAATTACCAGAGGTCAGGGCTCGGGCTAGTACTCGTCCCGGTACCTCCAGAGGACGGTTGCAGGAAGCCCGTCGGTACCGCCCGGGCAAGTCGGGTTCCTCTGCCCCCTCTTCCTTCAAGAGGAATTTCTCCCCCAAGCAGCATTCCTTTCGCAGAGACCGCCGTCCCGGAGGTGCTCCCTCCGGTCCTCCCCCAGGGTCTCGTACCCAATGACGGGGTCTTGGTCCACGCCCCAGTGCAGATTGGAGGACGGCTGTCCTCGTTTCTGGGCGAGTGGACCACAATAACTTCAGACGCGTGGGTGCTGGAAGTCATCAGAGACGGCTACAAACTAGAGTTCTGCCGACCCTTAAAAGACGGGTTTGTACTCTCTCCCTGCAAGTCTCCGGTCAAAGCTGTGGCAGTGCAGCAGACCTTGGACAATCTGATCCGCCTGGGCGCGGTCGTTCCGGTGCCAGAAAGTCAGCTTGGCAAGGGACGTTACTCCATTTACTTTGTGGTACCAAAGAAAGGAGGTTCTGTCCGGCCTATCCTCGACCTCAAAGGGGTCAATCGGGCCTTGAAAGTGCGGCACTTTCGCATGGAGACTCTCCGCTCTGTTATAGCGGCAGTGAAGGCAGGAGAGTTCCTGGCATCCTTGGACATCAAGGAAGCGTACCTGCATATTCCCATCTGGCCTCCTCATCAACGCTTTCTGCGTTTTGCAGTCCTGGGACGACACTTCCAGTTCAGAGCCCTCCCTTTCGGGTTGGCTACTGCTCCGCGGACCTTTTCCAAAGTAATGGTGGTCATTGCGGCCTTCCTACGAAAGGAAGGGGTACAAGTCCATCCTTATCTGGACGACTGGTTGATCCGAGCCCCCTCTTATGCAGAGTGCGGCAAAGCTGTGGACCGGGTAGTTGCTCTTTTGAGCTCCCTGGGATGGATCATCAACTGGGAGAAGAGCCAGCTGCGCCCGACTCAGTCCCTGGAGTACCTGGGAGTTCGATTCGACACCCAAGTGGGCAGAGTGTTCCTGCCAGACAATCGGATTGTCAAACTTCAGGCTCAGGTGGACCAGTTCCTAGTAGCCTCTCCCCTTCGGGCTTGGGACTATGTGCAGCTGTTGGGCTCTATGACGGCCACGATGGAAGTTGTGCCCTGGGCCAGGGCTCATATGAGACCACTTCAACACTCTTTGCTGCAGCGCTGGACTCCGATGTCGGAGGATTATGCTGTGCGCCTTCCCTTGGACCCAGCAGTGCGCAAGGCGCTGAGCTGGTGGATGCAGACAGACAAGTTGTCTGCGGGAATGCCTCTGGTGACCCCAGAGTGGATTGTCGTCACGACGGACGCCTCGTTGTCGGGCTGGGGAGCCCACTGCTTGGGAAGGACAGCGCAGGGGCTCTGGTCTCCTGCAGAGGCAAAGTGGTCTATCAACCTCCTGGAACTCAGAGCCATTCGGTTGGCGCTTTTGGAGTTCATCCCGGTACTGGTGTTGAAGCCTGTACGGGTCCTGTTGGACAATGCCACGGCTGTGGCCTATGTCAACCGCCAGGGAGGTACCAAGAGCGCCCCTCTAGCCAAGGAGGCTATGAATCTTTGCCAGTGGGCAGAAGCGAACCTGGAGCAGCTTTCAGCGGCCCACATTGCCGGAGTCATGAATGTCAAGGCGGACTTTCTCAGTCGCCATTCCTTGGAGCCCGGAGAGTGGCAGCTATCTGCTCAGGCGTTCTTGGACATCACGAAGCGCTGGGGCCAGCCGAGCCTAGATCTGATGGCGTCATCGGCCAATTGCCAAGTGCCGCGCTTTTTCAGCAGAGGACGGGACCCTCGATCCCTGGGAGTAGATGCTCTTCTCCAACAGTGGCCGACACAAGAGCTTCTCTATGTGTTCCCGCCCTGGCCCATGTTGGGCAGGGTGCTAGACCGGGTGGCAAAGCATCCCGGCAGGGTAATCTTGGTGGGTCCGGATTGGCCCAGGCGTCCCTGGTATGCGGACTTGATCAGGCTCTCAGTCGACGATCCTCTGCGGCTGCCAGTGGAGCAGGGCCTGTTACATCAGGGTCCCGTGGTGATGGAGGATCCCTCCCCCTTTGGTCTTACGGCCTGGCTATTGAGCGGCAGCGTCTGAGGAAGAAGGGCTTCTCAGACAAGGTCATCGCCACTATGCTGAGAGCGAGGAAGCGCTCTACTTCTACTGCTTACGCCAGGGTTTGGTGTATCTTTGCAGCGTGGTGTGAAGCAGGCTCACTTTCTCCCTTCACTGCTCCAATTTCTTCAGTGTTGGCGTTCCTGCAAGAAGGTCTGGAGAAAGGCCTGTCGCTCAGTTCCCTTAAAGTCCAGGTAGCGGCTCTGGCTTGCTTCAGGGGCCGCCTGAAGGGTGCTTCCCTGGCTTTGCAGCCAGATGTGGTGCGCTTTCTCAAGGGAGTTAATCACCTGCGCCCTCCTCTGCACTCAGTGGTGCCTGCGTGGAATCTCAACCTGGTACTAAGAGCATTGCAGAAGCCGCCTTTTGAACCCTTGTCGAGGGCATCTCTGAAAGACCTGACGTTGAAAGCAGTCTTTTTGGTGGCTATCACTTCAGCCAGAAGAGTTTCCGAGCTCCAGGCGCTCTCATGTCGAGAGCCTTTTCTGCAGTTCACTGAGGCAGGAGTGACTATTCGCACAGTGCCTTCCTTCCTGCCCAAGATTGTTTCTCGCTTCCATGTGAATCAGCAGCTCTGTCTCCCTTCCTTTCGTAGGGAGGACTACCCAGAGGAGTACTCTGCTCTTAAATATCTGGATGTGAGACGAGTCATCATCAGATACTTGGAAGTGACCAATGATTTCCGGAAGTCGGATCATCTGTTTGTCCTGTTTGCAGGTCCTCGTAAGGGTCTGCAGGCTGCTAAGCCTACAGTGGCAAGATGGGTCAAGGAAGCCATTGCAGCGGCTTATGTGGCCGCGGGGAAGGTGCCGCCTATCCAGCTGAAGGCTCACTCCACGAGAGCTCAGGCGGCCTCGATGGCAGAGGCCGGATCCGTCTCCTTGGAAGAGATATGCAAGGCGGCAACTTGGGCTTCGGCTCATACATTCTCCAAGCATTACCGTTTGACTGTGGCTGCACGGGCGGAGGCCCGGTTTGGAGCTTCAGTGTTGAGGTCAGGGATTTCAATGTCCCGCCCTGGGTGAGTACTGCTTCGGTACATCCCACCAGTCTATGGATTGATCAGCTTGATGATATGGAAGGTAAAATTATGTATAATCATACCTGATAATTTTCTTTCCATTAATCATAGCTGATCAATCTATAGCCCCTCCCAGATATCTGTACTGTTTTTATTCTGGTTGCATTTCAGGTTCAAGTTTAGTCTTCAGTTACTTCAGAAAGACTTCGTGTTCAAGTTTTTTCACTTGGATTCTTCAAGAGTTAAGACGAGTTTGTGTTACAGTGAGCTGCTGCATTCCTCTCCCCTCCGTTTTACGGGGCTGGATTGAGACTTAAAATTCTGCCGGCACTCCCTCCCGCTTCGTGCGGCTGTAGGGCAGCTTTGTACCCCTCCCGCTTCGGCGGTGTTAGGGTCAGTGAGCTCCTCCCGCGGTTGCGGTTGCAGGATAAGCCAGATCCCCCCGCACGGCGGGTGTGGTGTCCCTCCCCCGCTCCGCGGGGATGAGCTGGACGGATTCCCCTCCCCCACTTGTGTGGGGATGAGCTGGGTTAATTCCCCTCCCCCGTTTCGGCGGTGGTGAGCTGGGCAGAGTGTCCCTTCGTGGGTGTAATTCTCTAAGTGCTGAGTCCTGCGGATGGAGCTTTGATATCGACATACTGAGGAGTTTCCGGCAGCACATGACCACATATAGGGAGGCAAAAGTTTGCTCTCTATCTCCACCTGCTGGTAGATGGACACAACCCACCAGTCTATGGATTGATCAGCTATGATTAATGGAAAGAAAATTATCAGGTATGATTATACATAATTTTACCTTTCCCACCTATTTGCAGGCTCAATGTGGCTTACAGAGTTTTGTTATGACATAGTCATTCCAGGATATCAGATACAATTAGTAATGTACAAAGATTAAGAGAGGGAAGAGAGAAGGAAGGTGGACTTTAATAACTGGGTGGGTTGGTGAGGTAGTTTTGTAAGGCTATGGGATCTCTTTGTAGGCCTTGTTGAAGAGATGTGTCTTCAGGGATTTGCGAAGTTAGTTATTTCGTCAATAGTTTTCAGGGCTGTAGGTAATGCATTCCACAACTGCGTGCTCATGTAAGAGAATGTGGTGGCATGTACCAGCTTGTATTTTAGTCCTTTACAGCTGGGGAAGTGCAGATTGAAAAATTTGCGGGATGATCTTATGGCGTTTCTGAGAGGCAGGTCCACGAGGTTTAGCATGTAGATTGGGGCGTCTGCGTGAATGATTTTGTGTACAATCGTGCAGATCTTGAACGCAATGCGTTCCTTGAGTGGGAGCCAGTGAAGTTTCTATCTTAGGGGTTTTGCACGTTCATATTTAGTTTTTCCAAATATGAGTCTGGCGGCGGTATTCTGGGCTGTTTGGAGTTTTTTATAGTCTATTCTTTGCAGCCAGCGTACAGTGCGTTGCAGTAGTCCAGATGACTTATTACCATTGATTGTACCAGGGTATGGAAGATGTATCTCGGGAAGAAAGGTTTTACTCTTTTGAGTTTCCACATGGAGTGGAACATCTTTTTCATCGTATTCTTTACGTGGGCATCTAGTGTGAGGTTTTCATCAATGGTAACTCCCAAGAATTTTCAAATTTTGTGAGACTGGAAGAGAACAGTATGGTGTACACGACATTGTGTTTTTTCTGCGTTGAGTTTTAGCTGGAATGCATCCGCCCAGGAGTGCATGATTTGGAGGCTTTGGTTGATCTCGTTGGTGATTTCATTTAGATCATGTTTGAATGGGATGTAAATTGTGACATCGTCTGCGTATATGTAGGGGTTGAGGTTTTGATTGGCTAGAAGTTTGGCTAAAGGTATCATCATTAGGTTGAAGAGAGTTGGTGAGAGGGGGGATCCTAGGGGAACTCCACATTCAGGTATTCATGGGGGTGATATGTCCGCGTTGTTATTACTTGGTATGATCTTGTGGTCAGGAATCCTTTGAGCCTTTTGAGAACTGTACCTCCTACTCCGAAGTATTCTAGTATATGTAATAGTATTCCATGATTCACCATGTCGAAGGCACTGGACATGTCGAATTGTAGGAGGAGTATGTTGTTACCAGTTGCAATTGCTTGTTTGAATGAGTTCATTGCAGACACTAGCACAGTTTCGGTGCTGTGGTTTGACCGAAATCCTGATTGAGACTCATGCAGAATTGAGTGTTAAAACTAAGAAACATATCCAATATAATGAAACTAGGAAACATAACCAATATAATTATACGATTGCTCAAGACCATTGGAACAAATCTTCTTTAAAAAAAAAGTAGTAACTTACCAAAATCTACTGAATATGGCAGCTTCACCTCATGAAACCAACAAATTCTCCACAAACAGTGTTAATAAATGGCACTCAAAGTGGAGGAACACTCAAGGGCATCTTTTACTAAGGTGCACTCACATTTTTAGCGCACGTTAAAATTGTGGGCCAGCTAAACATTAGAGACGCCCGTAGGAATGCATTGGTGTCTCTAATATTTAGCATACCCACAATTTTAGCACGCGCCAAAAACATGGGCATGCCTTAGTAGAAATCCCTCTCAGTCCCAATCAACATCAATAAAAAGAGTCCAAAGAGTAGGGTAGGCTGGCTCTTCCAAGAAACAGCAAGGGAGATGCTTGTTCAAAAATATGATTAATCACCAATGACTTGACTCAGCTGCTGTGGTCAGACATCATGATTTGAAAAAATATCAGTAAAAAAGCAATAAAATTTAAATATACATTACATTAAAAATATAATTTAACACATGCTAATAATAAACATCATTTACTGAATCAATGTAAAAAGTTGAAAAAAACTTTAAAAATGCTTAACAGCAACATCCAATGAAGGTCAATGATGTCACAATGCATTCCAATTATAATATGCAATGAAGATCAGCATAGATTTTTTCATAAACATTAAAAATCGAATGCATATTGATGTCACTGACCCATAGTGGGTTTCGTAGGACTTTGCAGACAAGATAAGGGAGCAACAGTAAGAAGTGTACCTGGGAGTATTTATAAGAAGTACACAGAAGTGCCCCCTAGGATGCCCCATTGTTCTCCTGGGATGTCTGAGGGACCAGTCTACTAAAAATGCTGGCCCTCCAATATCCAAATGGCTTGATTTTCTATGTTTAGCACTTTTATGGGGGGTTTCTTGGGGGGGGGGGGGGGGGTTGAAAATGGACAAAAAAAACAAAACATTGTTTGAAAACTTTTTTTTTTAAAAGAGAGACTTTTTTCTTTTTTAAAAAATATGGACTTATTACCAATGTGATAAGGATGCTGGGCTGCACAGAGAGAGGTATAATCAGCAGCAAAACTGAGGTGTTGATGCCAGTGGTGTACCAAGGGCAGTCCGTCCTGGGTGCACGCTGCTGGATGGTGCAAAGAGCAGCCGCTCCTTTCGGCTCCGCTGGTTCCCTGCTCCCTCTGCCCTGGAACAGGTTACTTCCTGTTCCAGGGCAGAGGGAGCAGGGAGCCAGTGGAGCCGACAGCCACGTGGCTGCTTCCAGCAGCTAAGAATGCACTCGGGGGGGGAGGGAGCTTGATGCGCTGGGGGGGGGGGGGGGGGGTGTCATTGCGCCGGGGGAGGGTGTCATGCTGCACCCTGGGGGGACGGATGCTGGTGCACAGCGGCGATCCGCTCGGGTGGCAGCCGACCTAGGATCGCCACTGGTTGATGCCCCTGTACAAGTTGTTGGCGAGGCCCCACTTGTAGTAGAAAGTGTGAGCCCTGAAAACCCCAACAAAAACCTACTGTATCCAAATATAGGTGACACCTATAGGCATAAGGGCTATTGCAGTGGTGTGTAGTTGGGTACTGTAAGTTTTGGTGGGCTTTGGAGGACTCCCCATACAATATAAGGAGGCAACGGTGAGATGTGTACCTGGGACCTTTTATGTGAAATCTACTGCTACTACTACTACTACTTATCATTTCTATAGCGCTACTAGACGTACGCAACGCTGTACACTTGAACATGAAGAGACAGTCCCTGCTCGACAGGGCTTACAATCTAATTAGGACAGACAAACAGGACAAACGAGAGATAAGGGAATATTAAAGTGAGGATGATAAAATAGGGGTTCTGAACAAGTGAACAAGGGTTAGGAGTTAAAAGCAGCATCAAAAAGGTGGGCTTTTAGCTTAGATTTGAAGACGGTCAGAGATGGAGCTTGATGTACTGGCTCAGGAAGTCTATTCCAGGCATATGGTGCAGCAAGATAAAAGGAACGGAGTCTGGAGTTAGCAGTGGAGGAGAAGGGTGCAGATAAGAGAGATTTACCCAGTGAACGGAGTTCCCGGGGAGGAATATAGGGAGAGATGAGAGTGGAGAGGTACTGAGGAGCTGCAGAGTGAATGCACTTATAGGTCAATAAGAGGAGTTTGAACTGTATGCGGAAATGGATAGGAAGCCAGCGAAGTGACTTGAGGAGAGGGCTAATATGAGCATAACGACACTGGCGGAATATTAGTCGTGCAGCAGAATTTTGAACAGATTGAAGAGGAGAGAGATGGCTAAGTGGGAGACCTGTGAGAAGCATGTTGCAATAGTCTAAGCGGGAGGTGATAAGAGCGTGGATGAGGGTTCTGGTAATGTGCTCAGAAAGGAAAGGGCAAATTTTGCTGATATTATAAAGAAAGAAACGACAGGTTTTAGCAGTCTGTTGAATATGTGCAGAGAAGGAGAGGGAGCAGTCGAAGATGACCCCAAGGTTGCGAGCTGATGAGACAGGAAGGATGAGAGCGTTATCCACAGAAATGGAGAATGGGGGAGGAGGAGAGGTTGGCTTAGGGGGAAAAGATAAGAAGCTCCATCTTGGTCATGTTTAGTTTCAGATGGCACTGAGACATCCAGGCAGCAATGTCAGACAGGCAGGCTGATACTTTGGCCTGGATTTCGGCTGAGATTTAAGGTGTGGAGAGGTAGATCTGGGAGTCATCAGCATAAAGATGACACTGAAAACCATGGGATAAGATCAGAGTACCAAGGGAAGAAGTATAGATGGAGAAGAGAAGAGGTCCCAGGACAGATCCCTGAGGTACACCAACTGACAGTGGGATAGAAGTAGAAGAGGATCCACTAGAATATACCCTAAAGGTACACTGGGAGAGATAAGAAGAAAACCAGGAAAGAACAGAGCCCTGAAATCCAAGTGAGGACAGCATATCAAGGAGTAGGCTGTGATCAACAGTGTCAAAAGCAGCAGATAGATCGAGAAGGATGAGGATAGAATAGAGACCTTTGGATCTGGCTAGGGACAGATCATTGGAGACTTTAGCAAGCGTCCCCTAGCGTGCCCCACTGCTATACTGGGATGTCTGTGTGGCCAGTATACTAAGAATGCTGCCCCCCCCCCCCCATTACGTCGCAATGGTTTGTTTGGTGTGTTTTTCCTTGAACTTTTTGTTTAAATGGTCACAAAAGAAAAAAAGCACTGAGTACAAAGGGGGAGATTCTATATATGGTGCCTAAAAAATCGGCACTGATTTAGCGTATTCTATAAATGGTGCCTAGATTTAGACAATGATTATAGAATACGTTTACTTGATATATCAGCATTTAAAATGATGTGCATGCATCTGCATCAATGAAAATGTGATATAAAACCCGGCATGTAGATTTAGGTGCAGTCAGCCATATACCAGGGGCATAGCCAGACTTCGACGGGAGGGGGTCTAGAGCCCGAGCTGAGAGGGCACATTTTAACCCCCCCCCCCCCAGTGCCGCCAACCCCTCCAACCATTTTTGACCCCCCACTGCCATTTTTTACCCCCCACCGCCGCCGCCGCCACCACCACCAACTTTTGACCCCCCCCCCCCGGTGCTAACCCTTTCGACCCCCCCTTCCTGCCGCCACCAACCGTCCCCCGCCATCGCCATCGAGGACCCCCGCCAGCAAAGGTACCCAACGGCGACAGCTGGCAGTGGGAGGGGAGGTCAAAGGGGTTGGTGGCGGGGGGTGACAGGGCCAAATCTACAGTGGCCCATGCCCCCGTGGCCCCACATAGCTACGCCCCTGCCATATTCTATAACTACATACGTAAATATCAGAACACCCACAAAATGCCCATTTCTCCACCCTTAATCACACCCCTTTTTGCCTGTGTTTATTAGAAGGTCAGTACATGTTGCTACAGAATATGCTTAGTGAGTTGTGTGTGTAAATTCTAATCAGTGCCTATTAGTGGTCATTATTGCTTGTTAAGTACTGTTATCAGCGCTCATTAGCTTCTTAAGTTACACACATTGTTATAGGATTCGCTTGGATTTTGGCATGGATCTCTAGGCATGCTATATAGAATCTTGGGGGAAATGTCTACAAAATATCTAGGAAATGGGCATTTTCGAAACAAAAAGACTTTTTCTGGTTAGAAAATGGCCATGTTCGCTTCTTGATTTATGGATGTTTTCAGCAAAATGTCTAAACTTGGATTTAGATGTCATATTGAAAATGCTCCTCCACAAGAACTATAAATAAATAAAAAATATTTTGTATTTGGTCCCAGTGTCTGATTTTAACGGGCAACAGTTAGTTAAGATACAACATAAGAAATTAAATAAATCACAATTTTGGCAAATAGCAGCTTGCAGTTTAGAGAACAAACACCTCAATGTATCTCCTAAGACTTGGGATGATACAATTTGTTCATTATTGGAGCAAATGGCCCTTTTTAGAAAGAAAAAGCAATGTATTCTTGGCAATTTTTGTTAGCAATTAAGACGAGTAAGCAGAAATTTAAAATGACAATGGAGAAAAAGCAAGGACAGTCAGATATATATAACCGTGGCGTAGCCACAGGTGGGCCTGGGTGGACCGGGGCCCACCCACTTTGGATTCAGGCCCACCCAAAATTGTTATACACTTGCTGTGGCTGGTGGGGATCTCCAAACCTTGCCAACTGAAGATTTTCTCTCCTTGGGCAGCCAGAGCTCTTCCAAATGTCAGCCAGTAGTACTTGCCTTGAGCTGACGCTGAGACTAGCCCTTCTGCACATGTTCAGTTTTTGCACTTGCAAAAGCACTGAGCATGCATGGTCTGCCAGCAGCAGCATTAGTTTGAGGCAAGTGCTGCCAGCTGCCATTTGGAAGAGTGCTGGCTGCTTAAGGAGGATGAGGAAATCTTCAACTGGCAGGGTTTGGGGATCTCTGTCAGCTCAAGGATTTAATATTTGGGGTTTGTGGGCAGGGAGGGGTGGAGAGAGGAGCAAACCAGAGGGGGACTGTGTGTGTGTGTGTGTGGGGGGGGGGGGGGGGTAGAATTCCATGCCCAACCACCTTGGGCTCAGGCCCACCCAAAATTGACCATCTGGCTACGCCCCTGATATATAACCTGGAGAAATGAGATTAGGATTTACAAGTTGTAGATCTCACAGGCCAAAAAAAATGATTTCTATGATTAAGAGATTCAGTGATCTAATAATACTAGCAAACTCTTTTTATGATCTTTGAGAAAATGACCAATACAGCCAGTTTATTGATGATTCCAGATTCTTTTTTTTTAATGTCTCTTTATTGAATTTCAGTTGTACATTTACATAAAATAAATGTAGGAAAAAGGAAATAAACATTATCTAGTAAATGATTAATAGGAAAATTGCCTTTAAAATTTGTCCACACTTAAGATCAAGATATAAGGAAAACAGCAAGAAAGAAAAATTATCCTGTTAATTAACAAAAAAGAGGTTAGAACACACATCCCAACCAGTGGTTTCAGCTACCTGTAGGAGCAATCGAGGTTGCTTCAACATTACCACTTTCTTTAACAGTAATAAATTGTAGTAATTTAACAGGGTCAAAGAATACATAGTTAATTGAGTTCAAGGAAATTAAACATCTACATGAGAATTTCAAAAATGTTCCCCCCAAAGCTAAAGTCCGTGACCTTAACCCAAGAAATTCCTTCCTCCTTCTACTACTACTATTTAGCATTTCTATAGCACTACAAGGCGTATGCAGCGCTGCACAAACATAGAAGAAAGACAGTCCCTGCTCAAAGAGCTTACAATCTAATAGACAAAAATAAAGTAAGCAAACCAAGTCAATTAATGTGTACAGGAAGGAGGAGAGGAGGGTAGGTGTATCCTTGACCCGAAAAATTGCTGGGAAATATGTCTGAAGTAGAGCCTCAGTATATTATTCCTATCAGATTCGAAGGCGAAACTAACCAATAAAGTTGTGCGTTCGGTAATCACCTCCACCGAGATTTCCAATAAATCAGTTAAATTTTAATTGGAGATTGGAACTGAAGTTGATAATTTTGTTCCTGTAATATAGTACGCTTTCACAATAAGAGGAAATAAATCTGCAGAGATACCTAAGACTTCTGAAAAATATTTTCGCAGCATTTCTGTTGCGGGTATCAGAGGCATCTTTGGAAAGTTCAAAAATCTTAGTTTATTTCATCTTAATTGATTTTCTACGTATTCAACTTTATTCAGCATCTTATCCTTATCAGCAACAACTGACCACATACAACTTTGAAGTTTTTTGATCTCAAGTTTGTTTAACTCACTTTTTTCCTCTTGTTTTTTCACCCTCTCGCTCAAGGTTTGATGTTGCTGTTTAACTTCGGCTACCTCAGCCTTGAGAGAATTAGAAGATTGTAGCAATGTCAAATTTAAAGTCTGGATTGCGTCCCACAGGGTCTCTAATGTAACAACGGCTGGTCTCATCTGTCCACCAAGACTCTCCACAGGGGTTGCCAGAATAGGAGAAGGTGAGGGAACTACTTCACTCAAACTTCTTCCCGATGGTAAATCTTCTGGTATAGAGAAACCAGCTGGGCCTCCTGTAGTCACTATCAATTCCGACAGTGACTCTCGAGCTGGCGTCAATCCTCCATCGGGTCTTGGTGGAGCCGTTTGTAGAGGCAGGCTCAAAGACGCCATCTCCAAGCTAAGGTCTCCCAGCTGACCCGGAGACCCAACCAGGGTCGGAGGGTGTGCTCCATGTGCTTGGGCGCAGAAAGCCTCCATCGTCGTCTGTCGCAGGGCTAGGGTGTTACCGGGGCTAGAAGAGGCTTTAGCCCCGGTCTTCCCCTTTCTCTTCCCCATAAATCAGAAGATAAGAAAGACCGTTCTGCGATACGCAGTGGAAGTTCAGGAGCACTCAAACAACACTTCCTTTCACGGACGCCATCTTGATCTACTTGATGATTCCAGATTCTTTACGACCTAGTGTGGATAAGCAATCCTCTGCTTTATAAGTGTTTTCATTAGTTTACTCACTATTGAGGTCAGACTGACTGGTCTGTAATTTGCAACCTTCTCTTGGCTTCCGCTCTTGTGCAGAGGAACCATATCCACCCTTCTCCAGTCCTCCTGGACCACTCCAGATTCTAGGGAATCATTGAACAGGTCAGACAGCAGACCCGCCAGAACTTCTCCGAATTCCTCAAGTACCCTCAGGTGTATCCCATCCAGGCCCCATCGCTTTGTCTACTTTTAGTTTAGCTAGCTCCTCACAAACACAGTCCTCTGTGAACAGGTCTTGTCCTACCATATATCCATCCTCTTTAGCATTTGTGTTCTGCAGTCCTACCTCTGGCCTTTCATCCATGAACTCAGAGCAGAAACAATTGTTAAGCAGTTCAGTTTTATCCTTATCATCTTGCACATATTCCTCCTCCTCAGCTTTGAGCCTCACAACGATATTATGGAACTTGACATCAGAAACATTATCTCCATTTGTAAGCACCAGGTCCAGAATAGCTCCTTCCGGTGTTAGCTCCATTACCCACTGCTGAAACAATTATTCCTGTAGGGAATCCAAGATCTCTTTATGGCTCTGAAGCAGGGATGCCCCAATCTATATCTGGCATATTAAAATCACCTATTATTAGTACTTCCCCTTTCCTAGCTATCTTGTGGATGTCTCCAATTAAGTCTCTGTCCATTTCCTTTAACTGTGAAGGTGACCTGTATATTACTCTCATATAAATACATTTCTCTTTCCCTCTTTCCAGTTTAACCCACAGCGCTTCTTCCGTACCCCATGTGTCCTGCAGTTCCATCAGTTTAATATCACTCTTAGCATATAATGCCACATCTCCACCCTTTTTTCATACCTTGCCCCTCTTGTGACCATGCCCTTGGTCAACACCCCATTTGAAAGAGCAGTGATGGACTTCGTGGAACCCTTAGAATGCATCACCCATGGTAACAAATATATTTTGGTTATTTTGGACTATGATACTTGCTACCCAGAGGCAATCATTGCCTTGTGCAATATGAAAGTTACCATGGTAGCTATTGCACTGTGGGAAGTCTTTTTTCTGGATGGGGATTCCCACTAAAATATTGACTGATCAAGCAACCACCTTTATGTCTAGAGTTATGAATCAAGTGTGTGCCCTGTTAAAAGTGAAGACCTTGTGAACATCCAGTTATCATCCACAGACAGATGATCTAGTGGAACCCCTCAACAAGACTCTTAAAATGATGCTGGAGAAGTTTATGGCCAAAGTTGGGGTAACTGGGATTTATTACTCCCGTATGTACTCTTAGCCATCTGGAAAGTACTCCAGAGTTCAACAGAATTCTCTCCATTTGAGCTTCTATATGGGAGAAGACTGAGAGGAATCCTGGATGAGGCTCAGGAAGCCTGGGAACTAGAACCCAGCCCGGGAAGGAACTTGGCCGAATATGTGCTCACCATGCATGAGAGGCTGAAGAAAGCCAGGAAGGCAGCCAAGCACTGCTTGGAAAAGGCTCAAGTGGGTCAATCCTGAGCCTACAATTATAAAGCAGTGTAGAAAACCTTCTATCCAGGGGACAGAGTCTTAGTCCTTTTACCCTCCTCAGAGTGTAAGCTATTATGCAAGTGGCAAGGTCCTTATGAAACTATGGAAAATTGTAAGATGGCCCAACCGGACAAGAAAGACAAAGCAAAGATCTTCCACATTCATTTGTTGAAGAAGTGGTCCAGAGAGATGACTTTAGGTCAGAGGTCCCAACAGAGTCCGGATTCTTGCAGGTTCCATTTGATGATCAGCTCTCAGAAGGCCAACCCACAGCAGTTGGTGTGTCAGAATCAATATGTATTTTCCGGAGTGCTAGGCTGGACCCACCTTGCAACTCATGACATTCTCACTGAGCCCAGAGTGATAGTCCGGCAATATCCCTATCAGATTCCAGAAGCCTTGCAGCAAAAGAGGTTGCTAAAATGTTGCAACTGGGTGTCATCGAGGAGTCGACCAGTAACTGACCATCTCCAATTGTGCTAGTGCCAAGGCCAGATGGGAGTATCCAGTTTTGCTTTGAGGATGCTGTCTCCAAATTAGAGGCCTGTCCAATGCTGAGAGTAGATGTCTGGAAGAAGCCTGATTCATCTCAGCGTTGGACCTGACACCATGGCTGCCAAGGAAAAGGAAGACTATTCCACACCTCTGGTTCACAGAGTTGCTGTTTGGCCTTTATGATGCTCCAGCTACTTTCTAGCACCTCGTGGACTGAATACTCAAACCATATGGAGACTACGTGACTGCTTACTTAGACATCATTTTCATCCATAGTAAGGATTGCAAGACCCACCTTATCCAGATAGAAGTAGGACTGGATAGTCTATGGACCACTGAGCTAACAGAAAATCCTAAATATTGCTTTTCGGGAGGACAAGAACTCCATTATCTGGGGTACTTAGTTGGAAAGGACATGAGACCCCAGATTTGGAAGATAGAGGCAATCACCCAGGTGCCAGTACCGCAGACGAAGAAACAAATAGGAGCTTTCCCCAGTCTCCTTGGTTATTACCAATAGTTTGTTCCAGGGTTTACTGAGAAAGCAGAACTGCTAACCTACCGCCTACAGAAGAAGGCTCCAGAATGGATACAATGGACTGAAGGCCTAGATATGTACATAAGTACATAAGTATTTCCATACTGAGGCAGACTGAAGGTCCATCAAGCCCAGCATCCTGTTTCCAACAGTGGCCAATCCAGATTACAAGTACCTGGCAAGATCCCAAAACAGTACAATACATTTTATGCTGATTATTCTAGAAATAAGTAGTGGATTTTCCCCAAGTTCATCTTAATAATGGCTTATGGACTTTTCTTTTATGAAGCTATCCAAACCTTTTTTAAACCCCACTAAGTTAACTGCTTTTACCTCATTCTCTGGCAATGAATTCCAGAGTTTAATTACATGTTGAGTGATGAAATATTTTCTCTGATTTGTTTTTAATTTAATACTTTGTAGCTTCAATGCATGCCACCTAGTCCTAGTATTTTTGAAAATAGTAAACAAGTGATTCAAGTCTACCCACTCCATTCCACTCATTATTTTGTAGACTTATATCATATCTCCCCTCAGTTATCTTTTCTCCAAGCTGAAGAGCCTTAGCCACTTTAGCCTTTCCTCATAGGAAAGTTGTCCAATCACCTTTATCATTTTTGTCACCCTTCTCTGTGCCTTTTCAAATTCCACTTTATCTTTTTTGAGATGCAATGACCAGAATTGCACAGTATTCGAGGTGTGGTCACACCATGGAGTGATAAACATTATAACATCCTCACAATCTAAATTTGTACCTGAGTCAATGGAGGGTTAAATGAGTTGCCAAAGATTACATGGAGCAGTAATGGTAATTGAACCGGCCACCTACTGATGTCAAGACCTGTGCTCTAACCACTAGGCCACTCCTCCCCTGCACTGTGAATAACTTTGTGTTGTCAGCCAATTTAATTACCTCACTAGTTACTCTCATCTCTAGATCATTCATAAATATGTTAAAAAGCAGTGGTACCAACATAGACCTCTGGGGAATCCCACTATCTACCCTTCACCATTGAGAATACTGACCATTTAACCCTACTCACTGATTTCTATCTTTTAACCAGTTTTCAATACATAAGTACATAAGTAATGCCACACTGGGAAAAGACCAAGGGTTCATCGAGCCCAGCATCCTGTCCACGACAGCGGCCAATCCAGGCCAAGGGCACCTGGCAAGCTTCCCAAATGTACAAACATTCTATACATGCTATTCCTGGGATTTTGGATTTTTCCCAAGTCCATTTAGTAGCGGTTTGTGGACTTGTCCTTTAGGAAACCGTCTAACCCCTTTTTAAACTCTGCCAAGCTAACTGCCTTCACCACTTTCTCCGGCAACGAATTCCAGAGTTTAATTACATGTTGAGTGAAGAAAACTTTTCTCTGATTTGTTTTAAATTTACTACACTGTAGTTTCATCGCATGCCCCCTAGTCCTAGTATTTTTGGAAAGCATGAACAGATGCTTCACATCCACCTGTTCCACTCCACTCATTATTTTGTATACCTCTATCATGTCTCCTCTCAGTCGTCTCTTCTCCAAGCTGAAAAGCCCTAGCCTCCTTAGTCTTTCTTCATAGGGAAGTCGTCCCATCCCCGCTATCATTTTAGACGCCCTTCGCTGCACCTTTTCCAATTCCACTATATCTTTCTTGAGATGCGACGACCAGAATTGAACACAATACTCAAGGTGCGGTCGCACCATGGAGCGATATAACGGCATTATAACATCCTCACACCTGTTTTCCATACCTTTCCTAATAATACCCAACATTCTATTCGCTTTCCGAGCCGCAGCAACACACTGAGCAGAAGGTTTCAGTGTATAATCGACGATGACACCCAGATCCCTTTCTTGGTCCGTAACTCCTAACGTGTAACCTTGCAAGATGTAGCTATAATTCGGGTTCTTTTTTCCCACATGCATCACCTTGCACTTGCTCACATTAAACGTCATCTGCCATTTAGCTGCCCAGTCTCCCAGTCTCGTAAGGTCCTTCTGTAATTTTTCACAATCCTGTCGCGAGTTAACGACTTTGAATAACTTTGTGTCATCAGCAAATTTAATTACCTCGCTAGTTACTCCCATCTGTAAATCATTTATAAATATATTAAAAAGCAGCGGTCCTAGCACAGACCCCTGAGGAACCCCACTAACTACCCTTCTCCATTGTGAATACTGCCCATTTAACTCCACTCTCTGTTTCCTATCCTTCAACCAGTTTTTAATCCACAATAGGACTTTTCCTCCAATCCCATGACCCTCCAATTTCCTCTGTAGCCTTTCATGTGGTACCTTGTCAAACGCCTTTTGAAAATCCAGATACACAATATCAACCGGCTCCCCTTTGTCCACATGTTCGTTTACTCCTTCAAAGAATTGAAGTAAATTGGTCAGGCAAGATTTCCCCACATAAAAGCCGTGCTGACTCGGCCTCAGTAATCCATGTTCTCAGATGTGCTCTGTAATTTTGTTTTTAATAATAGCCTCTACCATTTTCCCTGGCACCGACGTCAGACTCACCGGTCTATAATTTCGTGGATCTCCCCTGGAACCTTTTTTAAAAATGGGCGTTACATTGGCCACCCTCCAATCTTCCGGTACCACGCTCGATTTTAAGGATAAATTGCATATCACTAGCAGTAGCTCCGCAAGCTCATTTTTCAGTTCTATCAGTACTCTAGGATGAATACCATCCGGCCCAGGAGATTTGCTACTCTTCAGTTTGCTGAACTGCCCTATTACGTCCTCCAGGTTTACCGTGAAGTCAGTTAGTTTCTCTGACTCGTCCGCTTGAAATATCATTTCCGACACTGGTATCCCACCCAAATCTTTCTCGGTGAAGACCGAAGCAAAGAATTAATTCAATCTCCACTACGTCTTTGTCTTCCTTGATCGCCCCTTTTACCCCTCGGTCATCCAGCGGCCCAATCAATTCTTTTGCTGGCTTCCTGATTTTAATATACCGAAAAATTTTTTTACTTTGCTTTTTTGCCTCTAATGCTATCTTTTTTTTCGTAATCCCTCTTGGTCTTCTTTATCTGCGCCTTGAATTTGCTTTGACACTCCTTATGCTGCTTCTTGTTATTTTCAGACGGTTCCTTCTTTCATTTTCTGAAGGCATTTCTTTTAGCCCTAATAGCTTCCTTCACCTCACTTTTCAATCAGGCCGGCTGTCTTTTGGACTTCCGTCTTTCTTTTCTAATTTGTGGAATATGTTTGGCCTGGGCCTCCAGGATGGTATTTTTGAACAGCGTCCATGCCTGTTGTACAGTTTTTACCCTCTCAGTTGTCCCCCTAAGATTTTTTTTCCACCGTTCTTCTCATTTTATCATAGTCTCCTTTTTTAAAGTTAAACGCTAACATATTTGTTTTCCTGTGTATAGTTACTTCAAGGTTGATATCAAAACTGATCATATTACGATCACTGTTATCAAGCAGCCCCAGTACTATAATGTCCCTCACCAGATCATGCGCTCCACTAAGGACCAAGTCTAGAATTTTTCCTTATCTCGTCGGCTCCTGCACCAGCTGCTCCATAAAGCTGTCTTTGATTTCATCAAGGAATTGTACCTCTCTAGCATGTCCCGATGTTACATTTACCCAGTCTACCCAATAGAATACTATCTCATATCCCATGACTTTCAAGAGGTACTTTGTCAAATGCCTTTTGAAAATCCAGATATACAACATCAACTGGCTCACCTTTATCCACATATTTGTTCACCCCTTCAAAGAAATGTAGTAGATTAGTGAGAAAAGATTTCCCTTCACTAAATCCATGTTGGCTTTGTCTCATTAATCCATGCTTTTGAATATGCTCTATAATTTTGTTCTTTATAATAGTTTCTACCATTTTGCCTAGCAACAACGTCAGGCTCACTGGTCTATAATTTCCTGGATTACCTCTGGAACCTTTTTTAAAGATTGGTGTTATATTGGCCACCCTCCAATCTTCCGGTACCATGCTTGATTTTAAAGATAAATTACATATAGTTCTGCAAGTTTATTTTTCATTATTGCTTCCAAACCCTGAAGTGGTATATTTGTCCGTACCAATGTTGGTCAGTCCAGAAGAGAAATGCTGGATGAAAAGTGGGAGAGAAAGAGGAAAAATGCTAGAAGGAGGGGCAGAATGTGGGAAGATTCTGGATAGAAGAGGGGTACAGAGAGAGAGAGAGAGAGAACTGAGTGGAAAGATGGGGAGAGAAAGAGGGACATGGAAAAGGGCAGGAGAGAGAGAGAAAGAGAAGCTGCTGGGGAGAAGCACGGAGAGAAACTGGGGAGACTCTAGCTGGTCAGATGGAGAAATGCTGGATGAAAGGAGAAAGAGAGAGGGAAAATGCTGGAAGGAGGAGCCAGAAAGAGGGAAGACACTGGATGGAAGGGTAGGGAGAGAAAGAGGAAAGACACTAGAATGATGGAGAGAGAGAGAGGAAATGCTGAATGGAAAAGGTTAGAGAACTGTCTAGAAGGAAGGGGGAGATGGAGACAATGGATGGAAAGATTGGGAGAGGGTAATTGGTGGAAGGATGGTGAGAGAAAGAGAGATGATACTGGATGGAAGTGTAGAAAAGAAAGAGGGAAGATGCTGGATGAAGGATAGGGAGAGGAAGAGCAGACGCTGGATAGAAGGATGCAGAGAGAAAGAGGAGGAGACCCTGGAAAGATGGGGAGAGAAAGAGAGGAGATGCTAGATGGAAAGGGGGAGAGAATATAGTTAGGAAAAGACTGTAGAATAAAAGGAAGGGGCATGGAGAGAACAAAAGTGAGGAAAAAATGAAAAGCCATAGGTAGATGAAGTAAAAGAGGGAAATTTTAAAGAATAGTAAGAATTAATTAAATCTGGACAGAGAGAGAGGCAGAAATATAAATTGAAGAAAACAAAGATAAAGGAGAGAAAATGTCAAATGGACAGGAAACCCTGGCAAGAGAGTTAAGAGAAGACAAAGGAAAGCAGAATCAAGAGACTGTGACCAACATAACTAGAAAAAGTAAATGGCCAAACAACAAAGTTACAGAAAATAATTTTATTTCTAATTTAGCATAAAGTAATGTGGTAGCTATATTAATAAAGGTTAATACATGCAAATAAAACATAAAATATAAAATAAGGTGATACCTTCAATGATTATAAAACATTTTTGATTAGCCTTCAGAGACCAGCACTTCCTTCCTCAAGTCAGGAGAGGATAAAATAACAGAATTATACTGTCCTGTCCTGACCTGATCTGATCTGAGGCAGGAGGGATTTGCCTCTGAAAGCTAATTAATTAGGCTATTAAATAAAATATTTTCTGAAATGGCCATGGGATTGAGGAGTGCCAGGTGTGGAGCCATGTAAAGAATGGTGGAGCCAAGGCAGAATGGGGCGGGGCTGGGGGCATGTACTATAATTTCCCTTTCAAAAATTGGGACCCCTTGGCAGCTCTGCTATATTATCTTTATAAATATGTAATAAGCATCGTCTTTGACATTTCATATAGGCACCCTTCTATGAAATTACCACCCATACCTTTTAATCAATGTTGAAATGTTGCAACCAAATGTGTGCAGCATTTTATTAATTCTGGAAGAAAAATAATTCTCCTGGTTATTTTTCCTAAAGTTTCTTTCAGTTCCTTATTTCTCAAACTATAAATCAAGGGGTTGAGTAGTGGAATTACAGTTATATACACTACAGTAATTAGTTTGTTAAGATCCATGGAGTAAACAGACTTGGGTCTCATGTACACACCTGCAGATGTTCCATAAAATAATAGAACGACTGTGAGATGAGAGGAACAGGTAGAAAAGGCCTTTTGTCTACCCTTAGCAGAGTGGATTTTTAATATGGCAGAAATAATGTACACATATGATATAATTGTTAATATGAGTGGGGTAAAAGCTAAAAGTGAACCTTCAATATAAGTCATAGTTTCAATGACATAGGTCCCTGAACAAGACAGACTCATCAATGCTGTCATATCACAGAAGAAATGGTTAATTTCATTGGAGCTACAGAAAGATGACTGTGATATTAAAGTAACATGAGGAAGTGGATTTAGAAATGAAACTGTCCATGAAACAGTAACTAGAATAATGCAGACTTTCTTGTTCATAATAATGGTGTAATGCAAGGGTTTACAGATTGCAAAATAGCGATCATAAGCCATGGCGGTAAGAAGGTAGATGTCAACATCTGCGCAGACCAGGAACAGATACATCTGCATCATGCACTGCTTGAAAGAGATGGTCTTATTCTGTGCTATGAGCACTGCTAACAATTTAGGCACTGTGACAGTCACATAACAGATTTCGAGGAAGGACAAGTTGCTCAGGAAGAAGAACATGGGGCTATGCAGATGGGAAGCAGAGCACACTGTGAATATAATAAGAAGGTTCCCTGACAAGCACATCAGATAAATAATGAAAAACACAAGGAAAAGGAGGGGCTGCATCTCAGGCAACTCATAGAATCCCAGAATGATGAATTCTGTAACCTTGGTGTGATTCATCTTTTCTATTTCTCCCATTCTGATAGCTGTTGGAATAAGAAAGGCAAAATTAAAACTAATATATCGAAAGGCTTGACATTATTTATTTATTTACTTGTAGAATTTGTATCCCACATTTTCCCACATGTTATAGCAGGACATCTATGAAGGAAGTCAAAAACATTTCCTAGTTAAAGTCTATTCAATAAAAACGACGTAGACACCAATGTGCCTTTATTAAATAGACTCTTATATTCAGTCACAATAATGCACAAAGACCAATAACCAAATTTACACCTACACCTACTCCAAAGAAAATGTAAATGTGTGTGTGTGCTCTGTGGTGGTCATTCTATTAAGTGGGCACTAACACTTACATGCTGATTATGCATACAAATGATTAGAATAAAGACCCAATAATACTAGAGATTTGTCCTCCAGGATACAAAATTACACACTGGACAAGAGAAGGAAAAAGAGGAGGAGGAATAGCAATAATCTATAAATCTCAATTCACAGTCACAACAACAGCAGAGTCCATTCTCCCCCAACTCGAAATAGCCTCAGTCAGAATCAACCAGTCCAACCTACGTGACCCCTGGGTAATTGGCAAGACTCACAAACGCACTTTCTAGACTTTATATCAAACACCTGTGTTACCACCCAGAACCTTCTCATAGCAGGAGACATCAATCTTCACCTTGAAGATAATAACTCAAGCAATGTACGCGAATGCAAAGACTTCCTGCAACTGTGGGAACTCCACTGGCCAAACACACAAACCACCCACAACAAAGGACATACACTAGACATCATCACCCACAAATTTTCACCAGAACCAAATATCACACTAATAGACACAAAATGGACAGCCAGACCATGGTCCAACCACTACAGTGCAAACCTTTCCCTCCACTGGAGAACAAGAAAGACACAACAAAAACAACAAACATATACTACGAGAGGCAAAATAGACTCACTAACATTCTGGCAACAATTCTACACTGACGAATGGACAATACCGACAGACTCACCACAATTTCTCCAAGACTGGGATAACAGATGCATAATAACACTAGACAACATAGCACCACTTCAAACCAGAACCTGACATAGAAAAAACTCAATACCATGGTTCAATGAAGAATTGAAAGAACTAAAAACACAAGTCAGAAGGTTAGAAAGAGCATGGAGCAAGAAAAAAGATGAAAACATACACAAAGACTGGAAACAACTACAAAGGAAATACAAATACTCTATCAGACAAACTAAAAGGACCTATTACAAAACCAAAATTGGACCAAACTACAAGGATACACACAAACTCTTCTCGCTCGTAAACAATCTGCTAAATACTACCAATGTCACCTCCAACAACTCAGATACCCCATCAGCAACCAACCTTGCGAACTACTTCAATGAAAAAATCATAAAGCTCCTACTCAACGGACTACACAAATATCCTTGAATGCCTAGACCCAAAACCCGGAGAATGCCCAGCAGATCGATCATGGACTGACTTTGATACGCTCTCATCAAAAGAAATCTCATATTGGCTAGGAAAATACACCAAATCGCAATGCAAACTAGACATCTGCCCTAACAGTCTAATAAGATCAGCACCCAAACAATTTAAAACAGACCTCATGAATCACATAAATTACAGGCTTCAAAATGGACTCTTTCCCACGGATAAAGGAAACATCCTACTCTAAAAAAAGCACAATGGACCTAACCAACTATCGACAAGTAGCATTTATCCCACTCATGACCAAACTCATGGAAGGCATAGTGACAAAACAACTTACTGAATACCTAAATAAACACTCAATTTTGCACGAGTCCCAATCAGGATTTCGGACAAACCACAGCACCGAAACTGTACTAGTGTCCGCAATGAACTCATTCAAACAAGCAATTGCGACTGGTAACAACATCCTCCTCCTGCAGTTCGACATGTCCAGTGTCTTTGACATGGTTAACCATGATATACTTATACATATACTAGAATACTTCGGAGTAGGAGGCACTGTTCTTAAATGGTTCAAAGGATTCTTGACCACAAGATCATACCAAGTAACAGCAAATGCGGACAGATCACCACCATGGATACCTGAATGTGGAGTTCCTCAGGGATCCCCTCTCTCACCAACATTATTCAACCTAATGATGATACCTCTAGCCAAACTACTAGCCAATCAAAATCTCAACCCCTACATTTATGCAGATGACATCACAATTTATATCCCAATCAAACATGATCTAAGTGAAATCACCAACAAGATCAACCAAAGCCTCCAAATAATGCACACTTGGGCAGATGCATTCCAACTAAAACTTAACGCAGAAAAAAACACAATGTCTTGTACTCACCTCACAACATAATACAAAAAACTTCACACCATAACCACACCATACTGTTCCCTTCCGGTCTCACAAACTTGGAAATTCTTGGAGTCACCATTGACCGAAACCTCACTCTCGACACCCATGTGAAAAACACGACGAAAAAGATGTTCTACACCATGTGGAAACTAAAAAGAGTAAAACCTTTCTTCCCGAGATATATCTTCTGTACCCTGGCATAGTCTATGGTAATAAGTCATCTGGACTACTGCAATGCACTGTACGCTGGGTGCAAAGAACAGAGAATCAAAAAACTCCAAACTGCCCAGAATACGGCAGCCAGACTCATATTTGGAAAAACCAAATATGAAAGCACAAAACCCTTAAGAGAGAAACTTCATTGGCTCCCACTTAAAGAACGCATTGCATTCAAGATCTGCACGATTGTACACAAAATCATTCATGCTGACGCCCCAAGCTACATGCTAAACCTCATGGACCTACCTCCCAGAAACGCCACAAGAGCATCCTGCAAATTTCTCAATCTGCACTACCCCAGCTGCAAAGGACTTAAATACAAGCTGATGCATGCTACTACCTTCTCTTACATGAGCATGCAGTTACGGAATTCATTACCTACAGACTTGAAAGTAATCAACGAAACAGCAATCTTTCGAAAATCTCTGAAAACATTCTTCTTCAACAAGGCCTACAATGGGAACCTATAACCTCACTAAGTCACCTCACCAGCCACTCAACTATGAGTTCCCACCTTCTATAACTATCCTAATCACTCTCTTCCTTCTTCCCTATTCCCCTCTTGATCGCTACACATTACTAACTGTATCTAATATCCTGATATGACAATGTTAATTAAATCTATGTAAGCCACATTGAGCCTGCAAATAGGTGGGGGAATGTGGGATACAAATGCAATAATTAAAAATAAAAATAAATATATGTGTACACATAAGTGTTTAAACCCCAAAATGCTGCCTAAATGATTACTGTATGTAAATATGCAGTTACCTTACATACTGTCCCACCAATATTCAAAGCTATTTAGCTGGCCAGAAATGGTCGCTGACTAGTTAAATATGGTATCACACACCATATGTAATGAGTTTATCTTGTCGGGCAGACTGGATGGACTATACAGGTCTTTATCTGCAGTCATGTACTATGTTACTATGAAAATAGTGTTTCAGCACTTAACCACAAATATTCAGTGTGAGATAACCAGTTATCTCCACTGAATATTGGCGGTCAGCACTGAAATTTTAACAGGCTATATTACACGATAACTGGCAATATTCAGCACTGACCAACTAAGTTTAGTGTGCAAATCGGACTGCATAAATAGCAATCCTATCTTTTCCTGCTATTGACTTAATCAGCCAGTGCTGAATATTCACGTTAGCCAGTTAAGTTAGCGCAGGATGAAAAAATGAATATTCAATGCCGATCACTAGAAATGGCCCGACATTGAATATCTGGGGTCAGCGCCAACCGTTGCAGTAAATGGAGGAGCTGTGCCCTGCACCTCTCCCGCATTTACTGCACAGAGTAGACACTTTCCTCATGAAAGAGGAAAGAGTAAACATATGATTCACGTTCACCCATTCCATTCCATTCCACTCCACTCCACTCATTATTTTATAGACCTCTATCATATCTTCCCTCAGCCATCTTTTCTCCAAGCTGAAGAGCCCTAGCCACTTCAGCCTTTTCTCATAGGGAAGTCATCCAATCTCCTTTATCATTTTCGTCACCCTTCTCTGTACCTTTTCTAATTCCAATATATCTTTTTTGAGATGTAGTGACCACAATTGAACATAATATTTGAGGTGCGGTCACACCATGGACCGATACAAAGGCATTATAACGTCCTCACTTTTGTGAAAGAGCAAGCAGTATTTTGGAAAGAGAGAGAACTACTGATGATATTACTCCCGTACCAGGAAAAAAAAAGACAGCAAAATGAAAATTCCCATAGACATGGGAAACATTAAGAAACAAAATATCTTAGGCTGCACACCCCTAGTCCTTGCTTTAGGACGGAAAAAGAAAATCAGACTATTCCAGGTCCACAAGTTGCCGCCCCCATCTGAGGACAAGGTGAGCCAAAATAGAGGGAGACTTATGGAATTGAGATTGGGGAGGAGAAGGGAAATCCATTTTATGTTTTATTGTGTATGTTTCATGTGTATCCATCTAGAAGTATAGTGAGTGGTCAGATTTACATTTTATAAATAAATAAATAAACCAGGTGGGGAGGGCTAGGGGAAGAGAAAAATAAAAGACCAGTGATGCTGGGAATGGGCTAGTGCTCTGAAAGGTAGATGAATGGAAGAGAAACAATATCTTGCTTGAGAAAATGTTGGGACACCGCAGGAAATGCATATAACACCCATACCTGATAACCCACTATGGGGTCCTTTTTGCTAGGCCGCGCATGGGTTTTTGCTGTGCTTAGCGTGTGGGTTTTCCACGTACTGCGACCACTTTTAGCGCATCAGTAAAATGGCCACATTTCTATATTTTTCATTAATGGCCACACGTTAATTTTCCAATTAGCACATGGCCATTATTTCATTTTCTGCCTGTGCACTAATGTTAGCATTAGCGCAGGGCCACTGAAAAAAATTAACACGGGAGCCCTTACTGCCTCCTATTTAGGAGCTGCTTAGGACTTCTGCGTTAAGTCAGTGTTATTCAGTTGGCATGCGCTAATGTCAGGACACTAGCTGAATAGCGCTTCCACACCCATTCTCCACCGCTAACACACCCCTCTAACAAAACAAACACCAGGCGGTTAGCACATGAGGCCCTATTACTAAGCCACGTAAGCGCCTATACACGCCCAACTCACACCAATTCCAAGTTACCACCCGGCTACTGCATGGCCCGGGCAGTAATTTCATTTTTGACGTGTGTCCAATACACATACCAGAAAATACTTTTTATTTTCTGGCGCGCGATGCTACCATGCGGTAAGAGGCTTTTGACGTGCATAGACCATTACCGCCTGGTTAACGCGTAAGGCCATTTTTCAGCGCACCTCAGTAAAAGTACCCCACAAATGGCAAAATTTGTTCAAAAGGTTTTACTACATCCTGTGTTAGGCGTTTTTCCCCATGTTAAATGCACATTACTGCATAATGCCCCAGACCACCCAGAAAATAGCCGGCTATGGCTTTAGCAGTTAGTCAGATATTCAGTAGCACTAACTGGTTAAATACTGTTGAATATCAACCAATAGTTTAACAAGAGTGATGTAACCATCCAGGATCCTCTCCTGTCCATTTAAATCGCTTTGAATATTGACTCCATCATTTAAAAAAATGTATGATATCAGCATGTAGTGATTTCTTATCCTCTTATTTCTGGTTAATTATAATTTGATTTTCAAAGACATAACTGGTTATGTCAGCATCTTTGAATATTCCTTGGTAAAGATATTCAGAGACCTTTTTTACAGAGCAGTGGTAAGCCCAACGTGGGCTTACAGTTCGCTCTTCTGGGACTACCACTGGCACAATATGGCCACCGGCGGTAGTCCTGCCCCAAGCGCGCACCATTGCTGTGGTAAAAAGGGCCCTGGCGCTTGGCAAAAATGGCCCCTGCAGCTAGCACAGGGCCCATTTCATGCAGTTTGGTAAAAGGACCCCTCAGAAAACTAATCCTGTTACCTTTATACCTGTTCTTTTAACAGCACCACATAATTGGTTAAACACACCTCTGGAATACCTCCAGTATCACCTCTTCTTTTTTTTCCCCAAGTTTATTTATAAAGTTTCTTTAGCAAGATAAAGAAAAGAAAAAAAAGAAACAGTTCAATTAATGTCAACAATTCAAGTATGATAATCCATTAGTTATTCCTATAGACCATTTGTTTTTTTACATTTAAAATTGTAACATATCTGTTCCCTTCTCCACTACTGCCAACTCCAGACTTCACGCCTTCTATCTCGCTGCACCCTATGCCTGGAATAAACTTCCTGAGCCCCCACGTCTTGCCCCATCCTTGGCCACCTTTAAATCTAGACTGAAAGCCCACCTCTTTAACATTGCTTTTGACTCGTAACCACTTGTAACCACTCGCCTCCACCTACTCTCCTCCTTCCTATACACATTAATTGATTTGATTTGCTTACTTTATTTTTTGTCTATTAGATTGTAAGCTCTTTGAGCAGGGATGGTCTTTCTTCTATGTTTGTGCAGCGCTGCGTATGCCTTGTAGCGCTATAGAAATGCTAAATAGTAGTAGTAGTAGACTTTGCATTATCTGGGGATATATCCTTAAAAAAAATAATGTAAGCCGTAATGATCCCTTTATGGTTACCTGCAGCGTAGAAATACTGTCTGTAATGTAATAAAATGCAATTGTGGGATAAGGAAAGGGATAAGGAGGATAAACAAGTTAGAAATAAAATCTCGAACAGAGGAGAAAAATAAACAGTAATTGTCCAAGAGAGACCATATTTATGGAAGGAGGTTAAATGACCTCTTTTGAAAGGTCTGCCTCCTCATATTTCCTACATGCACATAAAGTGTTCCATCATTCATGTCATGAGGTATTCAGATTATTTTTCCAGTTTAAAACAACAATATGAATGGCTAAAATAAGCATTTTATTAAACACTTTCTCATATTTTAGATTAACTGAAATGCCTGGAGATGAAGAATGTAGCACAATATACTAATTTTATAAGGTAGCTGGTTTGTAATTGAGAAGATTATCGAGATTTATTCCCAGATTTGTGAACAGTATGATTTTAAGTTGATACAATGAAAGATAGTATGGAACAGACTGCTAGATTCCTTTTGGCATGACCTGCACTGATCTGATAGTATTTGTGGCAATTTTGCCAATTTAGCTGGATTCCAGAATGCTTTATGTATAATAAAGTATGAGGATTGAATAAAGGGATGTATAGTTATAGTGCATAATAAGTCCCATTCCGTAGAGGAGAAAGAAGTGTGAATTCTTTTTCCCAGTCTAAGGTTATGCTACAGCAAAATTGGGTACTTGTGATTTTGTAGGGATTTGTAAACCTTGGATACAGATTTAGGAGCTAGTAATAGATTTGGGCAAAATATTAAAAAGCTGAAGGAGGTGGATATATTTTGAAAGGACAATAATTCAGTTTGGGGGTCTTTTACAAAGGCACGCTATCGTTTTTTGTGCAAACTAAAAATAAGCATGCACTAAACATTAGAGACACCCATATATTCCTAACGGCAATTCTAGCATTTAGTACATGCTAATCTTTAGTGCGTGCTAAAAACACTAGCGTGCCTTTGTAAAAGGACCCCTTGGTTAGGTTGGAAGCCAAAGTATTGACATATTCCCTGAAAAGAAACTGGATTACCATTTGAAATCAATTGAGGACAAGACCAATTATTAGTAGAACACAATATTTTTCTAATCTTATAGGACAGTATAGAATAGAGGAATTATCAATACTTTCTTACCATTTATAATTTTAAAAAGTCATTACCTTGTTGGCAGTGTGTGAGGTGAATTGCAGAATGCATAAATCATTGAAACTGAAATTTGTTCATAGATGGGAGGAGGCTCAATGGGATAGGATGAATTGTATACTTTCAAACATTACCTGTCTAGGAACATTAGAATCATGATCAGATTGATACCAATATTTACCCTGAGAAATTTGGAATTCCATATGGTAATTTTTAAATCGGGAGGGATTAAGTCCCTCAGATCTATGGGGTAATTTTAGTTTCTCCAACACTATACGTGGAGTAGAGGAACACTATATAAATTTAGAGATTAGCACATCAAGGTGCCCTTTTATAAAGGAACGCTAGGCTCTATACGCATGCAGCGCATTCCCAAATGAGACTACCTCAAGGCTACTGCATCCCCCTAGTGGTAATTTCAGATTTGGCATGAGCCCGTAACACTCTAATGATTCATTTGTTTATTTCCTCACACAAATGACGTTTTCAGTAGTATTCAGCAGTTGGCAAATGCCGACTGGTCAATGCGGCTATAGCAAGTGAGTCCGTAACGTTAGATCAATGGGTGGCATTAAGGGCTTAGGCCAGTTTTAGATGTCTGCTAGTTTTACCACATGCCCTTTCCCATCCCATTAAAAAAGTCCTTTTTTGAAGATGCGGTAAAAACTGGCCTGGCACATTTCCAAAACAGGTGTCTACACTGCCACAGGCCACGTTTTACTGCGGCTTAGTAAAAGGACTCCATAGGTGTATATATATTTTTATAAAATAGCCTACTTTGCCCTTCAGACTAGGCGGCCTGTAAAAACTTATTATCTAAGCATACTTGAGCTTTTTGAAACTATATCCCTACTCCCTCCCACCCCACCCCCAAGATGTGAATACTGCTTACAAGCCTCTATGATAGCTTCCAATATTATGGACAGTTCTGAAACAGCAGTGAGCAGGTCCCTGCAGTAGTGTAGTGGTTGGTACAGTGCACTGCAGAGAAGGGGACCCAGGCCCACATCTCACTCTACCTGTCACACTAGTGGTGGAAACAGTGAGTCTTCTAAAACTCACCAAAAACTACTGAACCCACATATAGGTGACCCCCTTCACCCGTAAGGACTTCTATAGTGGTGTACAGTTGGTGTACAGTTGGGGGCAGTGGGTTTTGCAGGGCTCAGCAGACAAGTTAAGGGGGTAACAATGATATATGTTCCTGGGAGCTTTTATAAAAGGTCCACAGCAGTGCCCCTGAGGATGCCCCATTGCTCTCCTGGGATATCTGTTTAGCCAGTCTACTAAGACTGCTGGCTTCTCCTACATCTAAATAGCTTCATTTTGTGCATTTTTCACTTGGACATATTTTTCAAAAATGGACCAAAAAGATAAACGCACAGAACATAAAAACATCAAGCGATTGGCCATTTTCGGGGGAAAAAAAGACGTTTTGCTGGTCTGAAAATGGCTATATTTACTGTTTGGATTTTGCAAACCGAACAGAGAGGGTAAACAGCATACATAGAAAGTACACAAACTCTGGGAGCAAGAAGGGCAGTGCCTGCAAGGTGCATTCACCATTTTAGCCTGCTGCTCCCACAGCTCTGCTCCATTCCACTGAAACATTTTACATTGGACACATATATAATTTTAAACAGATTACATCCAGACCCTGACCCCTGAGGCAGACGTTGTTTAACGCCGAAACACTTGTCAATAAAATACTCCTGTTGTCTCAGTCTTGAAGGCCCAGTGTTGCTGTTTGAATTTTGGACATTTGAGCAAAATGTCCAAAGTCAGACTTGGAGGGGCAAAATCGAAAGGGGCGCCCAAGGTTTCCTGAGGACGTCATCACAGGACATCCCAGCAAAGGGGCAGGAAAACCCGTATTATAGAAACAAGATGGGTGTCCATCTTTTGTTTCGATAATACGGTTTTGGATGCCCAAATCATGAAATTTAGGTCAACCTTAGAGATGGTTGTCCTTAGAAATGGTTGTCCTCGATTTTCGGCGATAATGGAAACCGAGGACGCCCATCTCTTAAACGACCAAATCCAAGCCATTTGGTCGAAGGAGGAGCCAGCATTCGTAGTGCACTGGTCCCCCTGACATGCCAAGACAACAACTGGACACTCTAGGGGGCACTGCAGTAGACTTCTGAAATTACTCCCAGGTGCATAGCTCCCTTACCTTGGGTGCTGAACTCCCCAACCCCCCCCCTCCAAACCCCACTACCCACAGCTGTACAACACTATCATAGCCCAAAGGGGTGAAGGGAGCACCTATATGTGGGTACAGTGAGTTTGTAGTGGGTTTTGAAGGACTCACATTTACCACCACAAGTGTAACAGGTAGGGGGGGGGGTGGGCCAGGGTCCGCCTGCCTGAAGTGCACTGCACCCACTAAAATTGCTCCAGGGACCTGCATACTGCTGTCAGGGAGCTGGGTATGACATTTGCGGCTGGCATAGAGGCTGGCAAACATATGTTTAAAGATTTTTTTTTAATGGTGGGAGGGGTTTAGTGTCCACTGGATGAGTAAGGGGAGGTCATCCCCAATTCCCTCCGGTGGTCATCTGGTCAGTTCAGACACCTTTTTGAGGCTTGATCGTAAGAAAAAATGGACCAAGTAAAGTCACCCAAGTGCTCATCAGGGACGCCCTTCTTTTTTATCGGTCGAGGACGTCCAAGTGCTAGGCTCGGCACAGTCCTGCCTTCGTAATGCTTCCGATACGCCTCCGGGAACTTTGGTCGTCCCTGCGATGGAAAGCAATTGAGGATGCCCAAAATCTGCTTTCGATTATGCCGATTTGGGCGACCCTGGGAGGACGCCTATCTCCCGATTTGTATCGAAAGATGGGCACCCTTCTCTTTCAAAAATAAGCCTGTTAGACATCAAATCCAAAATGCCCCTCTTTGTGCCTTTTTAAAATAGGCACCCAGAATTATCCCCGAAAGTATACAAATACTCTTGTAAAAATTTACACTCACTCCAGGACAGGTGAACATATGTGCATATGTTGTATGCATTTAAGTATTTTAAATCGCAGCTCTGACCCGCTCCACCCAAACTGCAGTTTCATAAATGCCTACCCATATATTGAGTGGAAGTAGGTGCTGTGTTTCTGTGCACCTATTTTATGCATATGTACACAATGCAATTTTATGTCATCTTTTATTTATACAACATACTTTCCACACAGAAAATGCTTTGTGAAATTATTCCTCTTAAGATTACCAATCTCATCGTATAATATTTATTGGATGCATCTTCTGTTTGAGATGATCATGCTGTTTAGATTCAACCGGACAAAAACTATATTTTCAGCTAATAAAGGGTGTCTTTTACTAAGCTATGGTAGAGTTCCTGCAGGTGTCTCGGCATTTACTGCCAGCTGATTTCTACCATGAGCTAACAATGTTACCACAGTTTAGTAAAAGACCCCCAAAACTGCATAGGTTAAAAGGTCATAGCTGTACATTGGTTTGTATGAATTTCTGATAAAAGGAAATATAAAAATAGAAAGAGATACTCACTTTTCTAATTAATTTTGTGACAAAGATTCTCTTCTTGATAACAAAGGCTTGGATCAGGCACAAGCATTTAAGAAGTTTCCTGCACCTATGAGACAAAACCCCAAAGGAATGTTGAGGCTTCAGATGTGTAACAGGAAAATAATTATAACAAGTTGAAAAGGACATGCTGTAATCACTTTAGAAAGATGAGTGACCCATTGGAACTAAAAGGGGTACCTGCTGAGACCTTGAATGAGGAGCAAGATTAAAACATTTAGTGCTAATCTCCTGAGCTGTAAAGAGAAGCTGACCTGCGGGCTGGAGATTGGGGATTCTCACCATAACCCGGGCTTAGGGATAGGACGTGGTCTGCCCGCGGCCTGTGATTCATTTAAGAGTGAACCCCTGAAGGTCTTGGACAGTGAGTGCTGTAATCCAATTTTCTGTTGGCGATGTTGAAACAATGGAAGAGCTAATTATAAATACCAACTGGTTACAGATCAGGCAAGGGGTTGTATATAAGTGCATAACCCTAGTAAGGAAAGACTAACTGCTCTTGTGACTTTATAAGGTTAATTGTGTTTACCATCTAAGAGCTGTGCTGAGGATTTCTAACACCAGCGTTGCACAGTTATATTTGTTAAATAAAGTTCAGTTAATTTCTTGCATTCTCCTGACTATTGTGTGATTCCTGTGTGAGATCCGAAAGGGATCTGAAGTAAGTAGTTTACACCCAGCCTCTTGGACCCGGTGTGACCTGGCTAAGTGAGAGAAGCGTGTTACATTTGCTTTTGTGTTTAATTATGATTCAATACCAATGTATTAAGGCTCTTGGTTATAACATAGTAACATAGTAGATGACGGCAGAAAAAAGACCTGCACGGTCCATCCAGTCTGCCCAACAAGACAACTCATGTGTGCTACTTTTTGTGTATACCCTACTTTGATTTGTACCTGTGCTCTTCAGGGCATAGACCATATAAGTCTGCCCAGCACTATCCCCGCCCCCAACCACCGGCTCTGGCACAGACCGTATAAGTCTGCCCAGCACTATCCCTGCCTCCCAACCTCCAGTCCTGCCTCCCAACTCCGGCTCTGGCACAGACCGAATAAGTCTGCCCAGCACTATCCCTGCCTCCCACCACCAGCTCTGGCACAGACCGTATAAGTCTGCCCAGCACTATCCCCGCCTCCCAACCTCCAGCCCCGCCTCCCACTACCGGCTCTGCTATCCAATCTCGGTTAAGCTCCTGAGGATCCATTCCTTCTGAACAGGATTCCATTATGTTTATCCCACGCATGTTTGAATTCCGTAGTATACTAATATGGCAGACGATATAGTCTCAGCATAAAACACAGCTAAGAACAAGTTTCTTAACTCTTTATTAAAGGAAACAAAGTTAAGATTCAAACACAGTTAACTACACTGAAGTTTTTCTGACTAATGAGGATACTCGCTAGCATACATACTGTATGATTGAATTCATAGGCGGTCGGTGGCCCAACTGTTTGGGGAGGCTAAAGGGGCGGGGTTAGGGGTGGGGCCAGGGGCGGGGCTTACATCCATAATTGTCTGACAACACAGAAAAAAAAATAAGTAAAAATAAGTCACAATTAATACCTTTTATTAAATTTAGATATTAAATATGTATCATATGTCAAAGAATAAAGTGGTTGCTCAAAGCATGTACTAACCACAATTGCTCAACTGCAAAACACTATGCACAAATTTGTGCAAAAACACACTTCTAAACCTTACTGTACCATAACACTCAGCAGACCCTAATAAAGCAATATACCACCCATACGGAAAATGCAGACCATCAACAATATGAAACAAGGGATCATAATATTACAATTCTCATGTAGAGCCACAAAACACCCTTTTAGGGTGGAAAGTGTTCACAATGAGCTCCTTTTATGAACGACTCTATGTAGATCCTTCAAGAGGTAGTGTGTCATGATTTAGGCTCTAAAACCCTATCTGATGATTTGGTGCCACCTCAGTAAGGCCAATACACAATCTCTCCACTGCAAAACACTATACACAAACTTTGTCAAAAACACACTCATAACCTTACCAAACCATAACAGTACTAATTCCAAGGACAGGACGAGCTACAACCTTATGCGTGGAAAGGCAGCACTGTAACTACATCAGGTTCTAAAACACCAGTGCACAACCTAGTGAAACAAAAAAACCCCAAAAAGGGCTGAAAATACTAAACGCTAGCTGAATACTGCACCTTGATCACACATGAAAAACACATGACACAACAGAAATGAAGGCAAAATACTGAACTGGAAAGTTACCTCAAGAAGTCAGACTCAGCATGCAGCAATACTAGAAAAATTAAAACTTACATGCAAAACATCACAGATGCACATTTCCAAAAGCTGACATATTCCAGTTAATAAATTCTGAATAAAATACTTTTTTCTACCTTTGCTGTCTGATCTATTCGCTTTGGTCCCAGTGTCTTCTGTTTTATGTAGTGTCTTCTTTCCATTTGATATTTTTTCTCTCACCATGTCCACCATCCTCCTGTGTCCTTATGCGTCCTGTCTACCATCTGTAGCCCTGTCCCTATCCTTCAGTATCCCGATCCCGCTCTTAAATTCAACAGTTTCTCCTCCATCCATATCCAGCATTTCTCCTCACTCCCCTCCATCCATGTGCATATACTTCCCTCCCCTCCATCCATGTCCAGCACCTTCCCTCTTTCTCTCCTACCCTTCCATCCAGTGTCATCCCTCTTTCTCTCTCCATCCTTCTACCCATTACCCTCTCCCAATCCTTCCGTCCATTGTCTCCCCTTCCTTCTAGACAGTTCTTTCTCTTGACCCTTTTCCAATCAGCATGTCCTCTCTCATCCCATCCTTCCAGTGTCTTTCCTCTTTCCCTCCCTAGTAGCATCTTCCTTCATTCTGCCCCCTCCTTCCAGCATTTTTCCTCTTTCTCCCTCCTTTCATTCAGCCAGCATTTCTTAGTCTGACAGCTAGGGTCTCCCCCAGTTTCTCCCCAGCAGCTTCTCTCTTTCTCCTGCCCATGTCCCCTCTTTCTCTCCCCATCTCTCTCTGGCTCTCCCCTGCTCTTTTCCATGGCCCCTCTTTCTCTCCCCATCTCTCTCTGACTCTCCCCTGCTCTTTTCCATGTCCCTGGCTCTCCCCTGCTCTTTTCCATGTCCCCTCTTTCTCTCCCTATCGCTCTCTGGCTCTCCACTGCTCTTGTCCATGTCCTCTTGTTCTCCCTCTCTCTCCTCCTACCGTTTCCAGCCAGTGGCCATGTTCAGACAAGAGCTTCTTTCTCGGCCCCCACTCCCCTTCTTCTCCCTCCATAACATGGTGCTCCTTGCCAGGCAGAGGAAGAGAATAGCCTCACATGTGGATATAAAGATGTGGCTGCTGCCTTTTTGCAATAGAAGCAACCACGTGTTGCTTTCTTGCTTAGATAGCTGTTGGAAGTGCTTCTGTAAACAATGACATGGCAAAAGTTGTGGCACAGATGTATTTTTCTCCCATTCATTTAGTAGCAGCTAACATATTCTGAAATACAAAGCAGCCCAGCTGAAGAACTAGGTCATCCCGATCTCCCAGGACTCTCCCAAAGCAGGTAGCAGAGCGCCAAACGCATCCCACCAGTGCTTCGGAAACTTAGCACCGCCATACCTGACCTCAGATCCCGCCCGCACCTCCAGGGCACTGGCCAGCCAGACGCCGGCCCAGAACGGCAGGGGAAAAAAAGGAGGTGAAAGGCGCTGCACACAAGATATGTGCTCGAAGACGAGAGGTGCAGCCGTGGGCAGCACCACAGGAGCAGACAACCCAGACCAGCCCAGGCTGGCTAACACACGCGCCGACCGTCGGGTGAAACAAGGAGCCTGAAGCCCCTGCTAACCGCTTTCGATACGAAACCTCTGCTCATCCACGCGCTCAACGAGCCAGATGGGACCACCTAGATGAATGCGAGGCGTGCAGACGCTGGACCACCGAGGCCTACCAGATCGCGCTGCGCAACGGGCTCACTGAGTCTTGTCTCGGGCTACATTTGGAGAAGGAGGCAGGCGGGGCCGCGGGGAAGGTCACAGCTGGGCTGGGGAGGCTTAGCCACGGTGGACTTTAGACATTTAAGTATGCATTTCATCTGAAGTGTGTCCAAATCACAAGGGGGTATGTTGGTGGCACTGAGGAGGTGGGAGTTTGGTGGGCTTAAGATGTTTCTAACACTTGGAGATGTTTTACAGGTATAATGGAACAAAACAAAAACGTCCAGGGTGAAAATCTAAATGCTTTGGTCCAGACCTGTTTTTAGAATGAATAAGGCACAAAAAGGTGCCCTACATGACGAAATAACCACTGGAGGGAATCAGGGATGAACTCCCCTAACTCCTCCAGTGGTCAATGACAACATCCCACCCCCCCAAAAATGTGAATAAAAATGATACTCACTAGCCTCTATGACAGCCTCAGATGCTATAGAAGGGTCTATTAGAGCAGCATACAAGTCCCTAAAGCAGTGTAGTAGTGGTCAGTGGAAAGCAATTTTGAGAAGAGGACTCAGGCCCATATCTCCCGCTACCTGTTACCTGTTACATTTGTGAGCCTTCCAAAACTCACCAGAAAACCACTGTACCAATATATAGGTGCACCATCCACCCTTAAGAGCTATTGTAGTGGTATACAGTTGGGGACAGTGGGTTTTGGAAGGCTCAAGAGAAAAGGTAAGGGAGCAATGGTGAGATGTGTACCTGGGAGCATTTATATGAACTACACAGAAGTGCTCCTAGGGTGCCCCATTGCTCTCCTGGGATGTCTGGGGGACCAGTCTACTACAAATGCTGGCCCCTCCTACATCTCAATGGCTTGATTTTCTACATTTATCACTTGTCCTTTTTTTTTTTGAAAATAGCCTGAAAAGATAAATGCACAAAGCACAACACGTTGTTATAAACAGTATTTTTAAAGAAAATAAAAGATAAATATTTTGGTTTTTATTTTGTATGTTTAGCGTAAAACGTCCAAAGTAGGACTTAGACATCATATTGAAAATGCTCATCCACATATTCTAAAAAACTGTTCCTTATTCTCCTTTGTAAAGTGAGCAAAGTAACTTAAATTAAAGTCTCTGAGGTTACCTGTTCAACTCTAAGTCTATTTTTCCTCAAGTTTAAAAACAATGTCTCAGCAAATTCTTCCCTAGAAATCCTCTCACAGTACCTCTTCTGGACTAAGGGGACTCAGCCACGGCTTATGGTATGCTCCACGTTACTGGCACCTGCACATGCTCAGTTTTCAGCACATGCCTGCTGCAGGCTGCTAAGGTGGAGAGAAACATTTTCCCACCAGCTTAGATATTTTTTTGGGGGGGAGGGGGGGGAGAAGAGAACACTTGGTGCCCACCCACTTCTTGCCTAGGCCCACCCAAAATCTGCTGTCTGTCTATGCCACTGGGCTTACTTATGTGCTTGCGCTTCCTTGTTGATTCACACTGTAATCAGTGTGCCAGTAGGGCCCTTTTGAATGTTTTTTTAAAATTTAATCAGTCACTATGGTTTGATTCACACATAACTGAACAGAGTGTTTATCTTGCCTCCTAAAAGAAAAACTCTTGCAAAGGTTCTCTGTAAAGGTTAGTTTTTCTAGCAAATAATTTAAACTAGATATTCATAAGTATGTCCTTACCTTGCTTTCTGTTTGTATTGATAGAGCATTCTTTGAAGTGGCTTAAGTGAAAAAGTCTAAACTGAGATTTCCTGTGACTGTTAATTGTGCTTTATACTGATACTATGGTAACTTTAAAATAGTCCCTTTAAATGCTAGCCTATAGAGAACTGTAACAGAGACTTTATCAGAATAAGAAGGAATTGAAGTGTGATTACTTCAACTGATGGGATGGTAAAGGGTGAAGCCTTTAAATACATAGGATAGCATGGAATATCTGGCTTAGCCTCCACATGTCCTTAGAACTCTCCATAGGTTTACATTCACAACAGCCATGCTTCAGGATACCCACCAGGAGGAAATGAAGCATGCAAAAGTACAGAGGTGGTAGGTGAGGAAGGTATTATATATGTTGCCTCCTCAGGAAGGTACTATGTATGAAGCCTGTGTATTTCCCTTCCTTTGCCCTTTAGGAGGGGTAAACACTTCAGCCCTTAGACAAATTCTCCTTGCTTCGAGAAAACTCTTTGGCTGGAAAAGAGAGACAATCAGACTTAGATTAGGCACAACCATGCAAAATGTTTATTGGTATTTCTCTTAGTCTGTACAAAAGTGATTGTTCTCTCTGGAGCAGTTTTGTCACTCAGCCAGCAAAATGCTCAGACTGAGCTACAAGGCTGTACAGTTTGTTCCTCTTACACACTTTCCTACACACTCTAAGATTCATTTCCTCTAAAACATGTGATTCTTGTTATTCATACTTATTGTACATAAAAGGGTATTTCCTGTTTTCTTCATTATACATAATAGATTATTTTCTTGTATTTTTTTACCAACTTCTCCTGTTCCAATACACGTGCACACTTACTGCTCACTGGACATTCCCTTATCCCATACACGTGCTCCCTTCATGCAGGCTACAGCAAACAAGTTGCATGAAACACCTGGCTCCTTCTTCCCTAAACATATATTTGTGGAGAAACATCTCATTCTTTGGAGGGTCCTCAGCGTCTCTCACCATCAAGGTTCTATCAGTTCTTTAGAGGCCATATATGGGTCATACAGCTTCAATTCTTTATGAATTTCTCCTTGTCATATGATTTACTAGAAGTACACAACACTTACTATTTACAGGAAAACAAAACTTATGCACTCTATGTACAAGCAGAAGTAGGGAGAAATAAACGTATGCCTTCTGTGTATAGGCAGCAATAGCAATAGGGAGGTATATACACCTGCTGAAGGGGAGAAAAGCAAAGGTAGCAATTCCTTTAAGAAAGTACATGGCTCGAAATTGAAAGGGAGGTCAAGGATCTGTAGGATGAAAATAAGTAATTAGGGCAATAATTATTCCCTGATAAAACTTATTACAAGGTTTCCGCTCAGTCTAGGGGAAATATAATAAAGAAACCTTGTGCTGACATCCTGCCAGTGTTTTGTTCTTCGCCAAAAAAAAAAACCCAAAGCCACGTCACAGATGATAATTGTATTATTTATTACAGGTAGAAAAATAGACACTCTACAATAGCTTATATGCAATATAATATCTCTTACTGATAGGCACACTAACAAAATATATTATCTAACTACACTCTGATTATCCTGAGACTACGTACTGTAATGATTAGAACAGTACAAATGATATCCTAATGATCCTTATGAAACTTATCACATCTTATGCAAAATACACATTAGCAGCTGTCCCTGACCAAGAGCTGACATAAACCAGTCGTACTTAGATAAAACCACTGCCTAACCCCAGACCAGGAAATATATCACTGTGATCTTACCACACTGTCCTGATGACAGCTTCGGATAAGACCGGAGCAGAATCTCCCCAGACGCTATCTTAGCTGTCTGTGTCTTATGTAGTGCAGGTCTTTCTCAGCAAACAAGCAGGTTCCCATCTCTCCTTTGGTTATCAGAGCCAATATCTCTGCCACAGGTATTTGCACCAGTTATGCAGGTCACAAGTTTGGTATCATACAGTCTCTAGCTCACCCCGAGCCTTGCTGGATTTCTCAGTTCCTTCACAGGTACCCCTCCTCCGAGGGTCTCCGACTAACTTGCTTCTCTCAATCTCCCCACGTTCTTCAGACCTCTCTTTCGGGTGATAGCCTGGACCAATTCTCCTCCCATACAGTACAGTGCATGGGTTAGAAGACCTTGGAGATGGTAACTTCTGGTGCCATGAGTATGACTCCCTTCCCAGCGTCTCAGAGATAGAAGGGGGATGTTTGGAACACAGAATGTCCTTGGCTTCAGCAAGCCTGTCAGTGATTTTCCACAAGCTGAAGCTGGATCTTGCTGACACAGAGATGTTGCAGCAGCCATCTTATTATACCCAGATGTCATAGGCTTGTATAGGCCAAGACCAGCTTAGGCTATATCACAGGGAAATACCCCTACAGATCCTAAGGTGAGGTGCATTTTTACAGCAGTTAAAGCTGTTTGGGAAGCCAGTGGAGCTGTCCAATGCTTACTTTACTTTACTGGGACCATATATTCCACTAACACCTTGAAATGTTCAGAGCAGATTACATTATAAGAAAGCCAGTAGCAGTATACTGGGATGATTGTTACATATTAAACATAGTACATAGTTACATAGGGATCCTTTTACTAAGGCGTGTAGGCACCTATCCTGCTTATTTTTGAAGGAGAAGGCCGGCCATCTTCCGACACAAATAGAGAGATGGCCAGCCATCTCCTAAACCCAGCCAAATCGGTATAATGGAAAGCCGATTTTGGCCGGCTTCAACTGCTTTCCATTGCAGGGCCAGCCAAAGTTCAAGGGGGCATGTCAGCAGAGTACCAAGGGCGGGACGGGAGCATGGTTACGAGATGGCCGGCTTCAGACGATAATGGAAAAAAGAAGGTCGGCTCTGACGAGCACTTGGCCGGCTTTACTTGGTCCATTTATTTTTAGGACCAAGCCTCAAAAAAGTGCCCCAACTGACCAGAAGACCACCGGAGGGAATCGGGGATCACCTCCCCTTACTCCCCCAGTGGTCACCAACCCCCTCCCACCCAAAATAGAAAACATTTTTTTGCCAGCCTCTATGCCAGCCTTAAATGTCATACCCAGCTCCATGACAGCACTATGCAGGTCCCTGGAACAGTTTTTAGTGGGTACTGCAGTGCACTTCAGGCAGGCGGACCCAGGCCCATCCCCACCTCCTCCTACCTGTTACACTTGTAGTGGTAAATGGGAGCCCTCCAAAACCCACCCAAACCCACTGTACCCACATCTAGGTGCGCCCCCTCACCCATAAGGGCTATGGTAGTGGTGTACAGTTGTGGGTAGTGGGTTTGGGGGTTTTGGGGGGGCTCAGCACACAAGGTAAGGGAGCTATGCACCTGGGAGCAATTTCTGAAGTCCACTGCAGTGCTCCCTAGGGTGCCCGGTTGGTGTCCTAGCATGTGAGGGGGACCAGTGCACTATGAATGCTGGCTCCTCCCACGACCAAATGGCTTGGATTTGGCCGGGTTTGAGATGGCCGCCATTAATTTCCATTTTTGGCGGAAACCAATGGCGGCGATCTCTAAGGCTGGCCATCTCTAATGCCGGCCCAAATGTTCAGATTTGGCCAGCCCCGACCGTATTATTGAAATGAAAGATGGCCGGCCATCTTGTTTTGATAATACGGTCGGGTATGCCGCTTTGTGGGGCCGGCGATAGAGATGGCCAGCCCCGTTCAATTATTCCCCTCCATATGCATCAAATTGGAACTACCGTCCAGCTACTGTGTGCCCCGAGTGGTAATTCCAATTTTTATGTGTCCAAAACACGCGGCAGAAAATATTTTCTATTTTCTACCACATGGCGTTAACGGGTGGTAATCAGCAGTGTACGCAAGCTGATGATTACCACCCAGTTAACACGTGAGACTTTACAGCTAAGTCAATGGGTGGTGATAAGGTCTCAGGCCGAAAATGGATGCGCGCCAAATTTTATTTTCCCATATATCCAATTTTGCCTCCCCCCCCCCCTCCCAAAAAAAGGGCCTTTGTTGCAGGTGCGCTGAAAAGCATTGTTATATGGTGAACAAAATGTTAACATATAAACATTGATTAGGTGGAGGGCATAATTGAACGGGGCGGCCAAGTTTTCATGAAGGCGTCCTCGCAGGACGGCTCCGTAAAGGGGCGGGGCAAACCGTATTATCGAAACAAGATGGACGTCCATCTTTCACTATGGTAGTGGTGCACCATCTTTCACTATGGTAGTGGTGCACAGTTGTGGGTTTTGGGGGCTCAGCTGAGCCCCAAAACCCACAACTGTGCACCACTACCATAGCCCTTAGGGATGAAGGGAGGCACCTAGATGTGGGTACAGTGGGTTTGTGGTGGGTTTTGGAGGGCTCACATTTACCACCACAAGTGTAACAGGTAGGGGGGGATGGGCCTGGGTGCACCTGGCTGAAGTACACTGCACCCACTACTACTGCTCCAGGTATCTGCATACTGCTGTGATGGACCTGAGTATGGCATTTGAGGCTGGCATAGAGGCTGACAAAAAAGTATTTTTAAAGATATTTTTAAGGGTGGTCAGTGACCACTGGGGGAGTAAGGGGGGGGTGATTCCTGATTTCCTCTGGTGGTCATCTGGTCAGTTTGGGCACCTTTTTGATGCTTGGTCGTAAAAAAAAATGGACCAAGTAAAGTCGCCCAAGTGTTCATCAGGGATGTCCTTCTTTTTTCCATTATCAGCCGAGGACGCCCATCTCCTAAGCACGCCCCAGTCCCGCCTTCGCTACACTGCTGACATGCCCCTCGGGAACTTTGGTCATTCTTGTGATGGAAAGCAGTTGAGGGTGCCCAAAATCAGCTTTCGATTATGCCGATTTGGGCGACCTTGCAAGAAGGACGCCCATCTACTGATTTGTGTTGGAAGATGGGCACCCTTCTATTTCAAAAGTTCACCTCATAGTGAAATAAAGACTAACATAGTGAATTCTTGTGATGTTAACTGAGATTCTGAGTCTAACATATAAGTCTGGTCATTATGCGTGTAGGCGGATTCTGTATTAAGATTGTGTCAATACATATTTCCTAAATAGTACAGATTTTATGGCCTTGTGAAAATGATCATAGTAGTGAGTGTTAAATGTAGATATTGGCAAGGAGTTCCATATCTTGGCTGCTTGATAGGGGAAAAGGCTAGAGATAGGAGGAAAAGCTGATACTCTAAATGTTTATTATGCTGACATTTTTCTTAGTTAGACATTATCCGCCTTAGATATCATATCAGCTTATAGATAGTGTACGTGTGGGGGAAAGGAGGATTTGAGGACAAAATATTGTCACTTATGCATGTACACATATACTTACCCATGACAGAGATCAACTAAGTGCTATTCTGTAACAGTTCATGTAAGTGGCATAGCATGTAAATGCAAGGGGGACATATACGGTACATGGATGAAGTATGGGTGGGACATGAGTAAGGCTCCCACTTGCATGTGCAGCTTAAAGAATACTATTTGTGTACCTGACACAATTACATGGCCACAGTTATGCCGAGGTTGGTCTTGGGTCTGTTCTGTCCCAGGAAGTGGACAGGGAACAGCACCCAGTGGCCTACATCTTCCAGAAGCTGTTTCCGAGATAGAAAATTTATGTGGTGATTGAGAAGGAGGCTCTAGCTGTCAAATGGGCCCTGGAAATGTTCCAATATTACCTGTTGGGGCAACACTTCCTACTAGTTACCTACCATCAACCCCTTCAGTGGATGGCTCGACATAAAGTCACAAATGCGCATATCATGCACTGGTTCCTTAGCCTCCAACCCTTTAGCTTTTGGGTGAGACATCGGGTGGGCCAAGATCATGCTAACGCTGATTTTATGTCTTGGAAAAATGGACTCTGATATGGCAGGAGCTCAACTGGACAGGGTTGAGCTGAGAGGCAGAGTATATGAGGGGGTATATAGAACACGGCCCCTCACCCTTGAGGATAGTCCCTCAGATAGCCTGAGCCACCTTAAAACCCATAGTCCTGCTTAGAGAGGAAGTGAGATGAGAGGGGTGAAGCTGAGGGGCAGACACCAGGCAGAATAAAAGGTGGGGCCAGACTGGGGTTAAGGAGGCCCAGGGAAGGAAGAACTGAAGCTCCAGCATACGCCTCTACAACATATATCTAGCAACCATAACCTGGCTGAGGTAAGCTAGCTTTTTGATGTGAACCCAATACTTTCCTAAGTGAAAGTATTGGGTTTACTACTAGAGCACTAATTTCAGAAAGAACTCCTCTCAGAAACAAATTCACTGAGGGCTAAATGAAGAAATGGGCTTTTATGAAATTGCCCACCCTATACATGGATAACAGTAATCACATGGAGAGAAAAAGTAGGTAATAATCAGACAAAGGGTAGTACTTAAACACATTTTATTGCATTATAGAGGTAAGGAAATGGATAAAATAAAATAAATCAATCAAGAACACATTTCACATTAGCAGTTATATTGTACTATAGTTCAATAGGAACAATTATTACAACATTAAAGGAGTAATTCTATAAAGAAGGCACTAATATTTATGCAGCAAATATCTATTTTATATATGTGCATGAACTTAATGTTGTGTGCTATTCTGTAAATGTGTATATATTTTACAGGTAGGCGTTCACAGGGGCAGCATATGGGCAGAATTCAAACTTATATCCGTAATTTATAGAATACTTGTGTTTCTCCTGAATGTAGAATACTAGCTCTTTGGCTGGCATATGAGCTCAAGCCTAATCACATATTCACATATGTACCCAAGGATGTTAGTATTCTACAAAATAAAATAGGCACCTAATTTCCTTTATAGAATAGGCTCCAATCAGCATATATGTAAGCTCAATTTTATTAAGATAAGTACGTGTCTACTTTTCTTTATAAAATACTAGCATAAGTTGCCAAATATGCCTGCATTGCATGCATGGATATTTGTACCAGCCCTGAAGCTGGTATAAATGTCCACACCTATATTTTTGAGGTACACATGTAAATTATAGTCCTTTATAATCTAGGCACAAACTTGCCACATAAACCAAACTCCAACCATTTCTGTGTCCACTGGCAAAATATGCACCTTGGTGCCACAGTTCATACTATTATGCCATTGTTATTCTATAGAGTGGCCACATACAGGTGGGAATGGCTTTGTAGAATTATCTGCTATATATATCTATATATATCTTATGTCTCCACCCCCTTCATTAACTCAAAGGGGATCCTTCTTCCTTAGTATGAATCCTTTCAGCAACAATGAACTTCAACTGAAGCATACAAATCACAGCAAATTTCTGGATTCTTACAGGCAAACCCCTGTGCCCCTGGTAACTTTTGAGGTGTCTCTTTTCCCAGAGCCAAAAGGAGTTTTGATGCACCCCATACATTTGCACATGTGAATGCATATAAAGGTCTCATCACCGAGCTGCTGGTAGTCTGTTCTCTGCTAAAGAACAAGTGTCCTGTTACAGGAGCTGCAGCAGAGTCTCTGAACAAATGGATCCTCTTTCATACTGTGGAGCACAATGCACTTGTCCCGTACTGTTCTAGCGCTATTTTAAGAGAGCTGTTTGGAACAGCACAGGGCTTTCGATCATCTGGGCATCAGGGGGGAGGTTATCAATGTGGATTACCATTAAGTCGTGTTATTTTACTGTTATTAGTAACTAGGTCTCTATGCATAAAATAAGATCTATTCTAAAAAAAGAAAAAAGCATGAATTAGTGGTAAAATAACACATCTTAATGGTAGCCCCCATTGATAACTACATCCCTCATTGCACTGTCTATCAAAAGCAAGGAAAACCTTTCTATACCCAGCTTGAAAGCCCCCAGAGTTTCCAGGTCTCTCAAGCATAAGTGTGCCTACTTTAGGTGTATGCACTGCTCTGTTCTGTTTGCTAAACTGAAAAAAAAATTATAGTTTCTGTTTAGCTAGATATTATTTTACTTAGAGCTCTAGCTGTGTACTGGTCTTCTGAAGGAGATGTTACTGTCTCTGAAGGATTCAGTGACATTTTCTTCCCCTTAGTTCAGAGTGGCTGTCTTTCAGTGTGCTTCCATACATCCCCTTTACACAAGCTGTCTCCTTTTCTCTGGCTGCTGAGTAGTTTGCAGCACAAATTCCACCCACTGCAACCCTGTGACTCTTGGCAGGCTCATAGCACCCTTGAAACTGACTTCATGCCTACTGCAGCTCTCTGCTGGGTAAAGTCTCTTCTGGGAGACTCTCCTTAGGCCTCAGCTCCTCTAACTGGTCCTTCACTGGCTGCATTTCCTGAGCCCTTCCTTCAGCTTACAGTTCTTCACTTTCCCAGGCACTACAGCACAACTCTGGAGCAGCTTAGTTCTTCTAGCTCCTGCTCAACTTTTTTCTCTCTTTCCGTTATATGCAGTAGTGGGGGTTCTTCTTAAAACCTCTGTTTCAACTCCTCTCCGGACCTCGGGCTTTTTGTCTCCTACTTCTGGACTTCACTGGCTTTCATGTTTCTTTGTTATTTTCTTTCTTCCTTTGTCAGTTCTTCTCGAAGCACTATAAGGCCCTCTCACATCTTTTTTCCTCAGAGCTGTAGAGGGTGCTGGAAAAATATGTCTATCTTCCTCTGGTTTCTTATTGTCTGATGAAGTTTCTTTTTCTTGGACATGAGCTAGTACCTTGTGGATCTTCCCATCCCTATGTCTACTGCTGCGGTTGCAATTTTCCACCTCCTCCTTTTCATTTGTTTATAAAAGGTCAGAGTACAAATGCATTTACACTTTGTTTGGATCAGGTGTACATTATGCAAAAGTATTTCTGCACTATAGGAAATCATAGTACAAGCCTATGTTATAAATGCAGAGCTGCCAAGTTACCCATTCTAGGAGGGCAACCTTTTGGCTGGTCCTAGATTTTTGCCAACCTCATCCCGGTGCATCATGGGACCTGCAGCATTGATTTCAATGGATAGAATAATAGACTACAAATACTACACTGTTATGTGATGAGGGTTTAAAACTAGGACCGGCAAAAAAGTCTCCCTCCTGGAATGGGTACCTTGGCAACTCTGTAAACATATATGGACACCTATATCATCGTTATAAAATATGTAATAAGCAACCTATTTAACAACTCATATAGACACTCACCTATGAAATTACCACCCATACTGTTTACTCACTGTTGAAATGTGTGCAAGATTTTAGAAGAAAAGAAAATAGTTCTTCTGGTTGTTTTCCATAAAGTTTCTTTCAGTTCCTTATTTCTCAAACTATAAATCAAGGGGTTAAGCAGTGGAATTGCAGTTATATACACTACAGTAAGCAGTTTGTTAAGATCCATAGAGTAATCAGACTTGGGTCTCATGTACACACCAAAAGAGGTCCCATAAAATAATAGAACAACAGTGAGGTGAGAGGAACAGGTAGAAAAGGCCTTTTGTCTACCCTTAGCAGAGTGGATTTTTAATATGGCAGAAATAATGTACA